>NC_091483.1:16016486-16358271 GCF_947461875.1 Haliaeetus albicilla | reverse complement strand
GTTCAACAAGGCCAACTGCTGGGTCCTGCACTTGGGTCACAGTAACCCCATGCAGCGCTACAGGCTTGGGGAAGAGCGGCTGGAAAGCTGCCCGGCAGAGAAAGACCTGGGGGTGCTGGTGGACAGCCGGCTGAATACGAGCCAGCAGTGTGCCCAGGTGGCCAAGAAGGCCAATCGCATCCTGGCCTGTATCAGAAATAGTGTGGCCAGCAGGAGCAGGGAGGTGATCGTCCCCCTGTATTCGGCACTGGTGAGGCTGCTCCTCGAGTACTGTGTTCAGTTTTGGGCCCCTCACTACAGGAAAGACATTGAGGTGCTGGAACCTGTCCAGAGAAGGGCAACCAAGTTGGTGAGGGGCCTGGAGCACAAGTCTTATGAGGAGCGGCTGAGGGAGCTGGCACTGTTTGGTCTGGAGAAAAGGAGGCTGAGGGGAGACCTTATCACTCTCTACAACTACCTGAAAGGGGGCTGTAGTGAGGTGGGTGCTGGTCTCTTCTGCCAGGTGGCTGGTGATAGGATGAGAGGAAATGGCCTCAAGTTGTGGCAAGGGAGATTTAGGTTGGATATTAGGAAAAATTTCTTTACTTCAGACATTGGAATAGGCTGCCCAGGGAAGCAGTTGAGTCACCATCCCTGGAGGTATTAAAAAAGTGCGTAGACAAGGCACTCGAGAACATGGTTTAGTGGGCATGGATGATGGCTGGACTCAATGATCTTGAAGGTCTTTTCCAACCTAAACGATTCTATGATTCTATGATATACAGGGAACCTTTGTGGAGATTTGCTGTCAGTAGGACTCAATTCCAAAGGCTTTGAGAAAGCAAGAAAATTTGCCTTTTGTGTTTAAAAATGATTATTTGCTGTTTAAACCTTTCACTTCCCACAATGTCATGAGTCAGAGAAGCAAACATGCAGAATTTAAAAACTAAACTGAAGTCCAGTCAGAAAGCCTTGACTGTGCTCTGTCTTTTAAGATTTTGCCGCTGACTATGCGTGTACCTGTATGGGTACATATACACTCCCACCTGATCTGCAAAAACATTTATGGCTATGTCTTCAAGTTTGGGATTTACACCTCCTTCCTCAAAGACTAACAGTTCTAAATCAATGATCAGTTGTACACATTTACTTATTCAACAGCATCCTTGTCTCTTCCACACGCTGCTTCAGTACACACACAGTTAAGTGCTTCAGCAGAACTCTGCTTGCAGCTGGGTTACTTTTAACAGGAATATGAATGAGGTGTTAAATAAATATCCTGATACTTGGTAAGATGGATGGGGAGGAAAAGAAGGATGAAGTATTAGGACTTGAGTGGCACAGCACAGGTGTGGTGTACTGCTGAGAGCAGCACAAGTCCTCATGTAGAGAAAAGCTCTCCAGACTGAGGGCTCAACTTGAAGACCTGACAGTTCTCTTCAGTTTCAATTCTTTCCTCCTCTAAGGAGGAAGAAGATACTTCATTAATTGGCACTTACAACATACACCCCACTGCTTGGGCATGCTGAACCCTCAACTGCCTCAGAAAATTTAAGAGTTTACTAATAATGTAAACACCTAAAAAATGCATCTGGCAGGAATGCCCCATTTGCAGGCGGCAATGTCAGTTTTGCCAGTCATTTGCATTATAGGCGAGTTCTCAGAAAAGAGGACGGTATTAAGTCACACGTAAAACAGAAGATATTCTCTTTTGCAGGACACTGTCACAGCCATAGAAGCACAAAATTTCCACTGAAAGAATCACCAGCCTATGAAAAATGCATTTGGAAAAACTGTTTTATCAGGCTGTCTCTCTAAATACATGTTAGGATAGCTAATTTATGTTGGAACTAAGGCTAGCTAAAAATTGGGTGCCAAGAACTATAATTTGCATTTCCATATACACCAATGACCAATACAAATCAAGACATTTCATTAGACAAACCGCCTTAAGCTCTCATTCTAATTAAGATTATGATAGCCTTCAGGCAATTAAAAATTGATTAAGGGTAAAAGCTTCCTGTAATTACACACCAGGTAAGAACAATACTTTGCTTATAAGACTTGGCCAGAGAATTATGTATTTACCAACACAAGCACTTATCCCATGTATTTGGGAAGACCAGCCTGCTCTTGAGGCAAGTGGCCCAGGTTGCCACATCTAGGGGAAAACGTGCCCTGCCTCCCCCAAACCCAAAAAACGGATGCAAAGATCCATGCAACTCACCTTTACCAATATGCCGCCTAGTGTTCTCAATGGTGGAGTTGCGGTTAACGTTCGAGAGTAGCCCCAGGCAAAATCTGTTCTTGTTGTTTGAAGGATCAGTGAAGCCATCAACGAGGACGCTGGTGGAAGAAGCGTGGAACGCCTCCCCAACTCGATTATTCAGCTCATAGTAGACAATGGAGCACCAATGCTTCGGCTCTTCATAAGCAACTGCCTGAACATCTGTAAAGCAACAATGGAAACATTACAATCTAACATTGCTGGAATACAGGCTCAAGACGTGAAGATTCATAAACCTGCAGATTTTGGCAGAAGGTCACTGAAAGATGAGCCAGATAAGCAACTGCAGCTAAATGAAGGCTCTTCTACCTTCAGTTATGTTTGAACTCTTCATAGCCACAGACATACAATGGAATAATTTCACCTCACCTCTACTTGCACAAGACTCACAAGAGACAAAGGTTGGCACTAGACATCAACAGAAAAGTGCAGGAAGCTCCTGGGCACGTATCAAGCAGCACCCCAATATCCCTGCCGCGTTTTCTACAACACAACGGCGTGGGCCCAGACAACAGAGAAATGCTACAATTATACAGCTCAGCTTTCTTTCCAATTTAGTAAATGAACTTTTACTTCAGTTCATTTTATTCAGCTCACATTACGAATCACCTCTGTGCTTATTGCAAAGTTTTACAGTGACAGGAAGAAACAGCAACACACAATTGCACAAGAGACCATTTGTAACTTTGGGTAGCAAGAAGTTTAGCAAGTTAGCTTAAATATACAGTCAGAAGATCAATCTTTCAGCATTCGGGGTGTGCACAAGTATTCCTCCCGGGCTCTTGGGGGAATGGTAGGAGATTTAAAAAACTAAGAGAGATTGATATTTGTCTGCAGAACATGCGTGAAGCCCATCTTCAATATGATTAGATATTGCTTGGGATCGGAAGCTGAACAAGGGCATAACACACAGGAGCCGAACAATTACACTGCGCTGAAGAGCAGATGAAATGGAGGAAGATATTATTTAATGAGAACCTTTTATTCACCAAGTGCTACCAAATGGAAAATCTGCAACTGTTCATCACCAAAAGAATTACTTGTTGAGTAATAGCAAGGATTTCTCAGAAGGTGGTTTTCCAGACTCTGGTAACAAGAAGCTCCTCCTCAGCAGGCTCCTCACTGAAGCTGGGAATCGTGCAGAATGCCGACAGGAATCCTGGTTCACAACTTCTACCCATCAAGCTCTAGAAACACATTGAGGTCTTGAGGTAACACTTGTGCCTGTGCACAGGGAACAATTTCTCCAGATGATACCGAAGGTCTTTATCAAAAAGAGTTTCCCAGTGGGTGTCCAACAGCAGCATGGGCTTCTTCAGGTATCTCCACCCAGCGTGCACTCTTTCAAGTGCCAAACACAGCTACAAATTATTAAACTGCCTCCAAATAAAAGGAGACTAGCGAAGGGATGTGGTTGCTTTACGTGGTTTCTTTTAAATGAAGGAGACTATTTCACTGCTAAGCCTAGCACAGTTGGACTTGCTGCTAAGATACCAACTTTGCAGATTAAAGCTCCAACTACAGGCCAAAGTGCTAAAATGAAAATCAGACTGGTACTATGGGAAAACCTGTTTCTCTGGCCAGAGGTTTCCTTCTCCCAGCCCCAAATCTTCACTGAAATCAGCCAGCTAAGACCAGTGTTCCTATTTTCCTCCGTTCACAGATCATACCATTATGAGTTTTCTGACACATGCAAAACAAAAACCAAAACACCCTCCCACAAACCAGCAGCAAATAGAAGATAAAAAAGGTGGCAAATAACCAAAAGCAGGATAACATATCCTACATCACTGTGCAAAACTTATGAGCACAGTGTCTACTGATGACCAATAACTTGCTTAAAACACTGGTAACAAGGAGCTGATCTTTCCTGATACCCTAGCATTTTCTATCCTCTCACATCACTGTAAAAAAACAAAAACAAAAAACCCCCACCCAAACAATAAAATATAATAAAAATCAGTCATTAATTATTAGTAAGAGGTTACTACACTTTTAATTCCCATGAAGATGCCAGCAATTATCAAAGCTGCAGCTTTGCCCCAGTTCTCAAAGTCAGGAAGAAATCTTGCCAGCTGGCCATTCTTACAGAATGAATCATATCTCTCTCACACAGATTTCATACTAACTTCCTTACATTTGCTTTAAATCATGCAGAGCAGGTGCGTTTAGTCTCTCTATTCCCAGCATGGGCCAACAATGGAAATTACCCAACTTCATTGACAGGATGCAGCTTGTTAAATCAAATCTCTTAAGACTAACAAATCACCATGAAGAACACGCTTCTAAGAAGTTTGCAACAAAAATGCTGCAGTAAGTTCACAGCAAAAACTCTTCTTTTACAACCTGCAGCAGATTTTCTTTTTTAAGTAGTGCAATTAGAGCATACATATATGAATAATAAACATGTAAAGGCACACAGAAGTAAGGTTTGCTTGGTTTTTTTTTAAATGAAGGGACAGAGGAGAAAATCCATTGTCCTAAACTACTAGGAGGGAAAAATACTAATAAACAATTTTTATTTTTAAGTGGTTGAATGTTAAAAGCAAGAATAAAAATGTAAACCCTTTTCTCTTTATCAACTCTCATGTAATAGAGGAATTCTACAGTACTCATGAATTTTGTGAGAGGGACAAACATGAAAAGGTCTGCAATTAGGCATAAACATTGATAAATGTACTTTGGGCCAGCAAGGACTATACATACACACAGAGTGTACTGGGTCAGCGAAAAGTGGAAATGCTACAGATAAGGTTTATCACATGCAAAACTCATTCCACACAGAGAGTAAACAGGTTAGCACAAAAGCTATCCAAATTGTTCTAAGAGGGCAAATATACTTCCTGAAAGTAGACATTAAGCTTAGCAACAAGTTAAAAAAAAATAAAATCAAACAACAGTTAAATTGTTCATATGCTTGTGATCTTGATAATCATTCTGGCACAGCATCCAGCTTGCTGCTCTTTCTTGGCATGGGCCACAACTGTGTAAGCTTATGTGTTCTCTAAAGGGGCTATTTCTCACAATGTGATGAATGCACTAAATCCTTTACTCAGCAGTCACAGCTGGCTGCAAAGGCTTTAAAAAGCAATGTGTAAAAAGATGTTTGCGTCATAGTACATAAAGCAATAGGGTTGGTTTTTTTTAATACAGATTTTAAAGTTTGTAGCAGTGCCACACCTCAGGCAGACAGGTCTGAAATCTGAACGAAGTGCTGTCACTGCATAACTCAAAGATGGAAAAAAAAATGGGGAGAGAGGTTGGAACACCACAAAATACAAAAAACCTCAAAACACCCTTATGACCAGGAGAAGGGTAAATTATTAAAAGCAGAGCATACTCTTTAAGGACTGAAGTTTAGAATTCAGGACAAAAACATAATAAGAAAAAACAGTTCTATGAGATGTACTGTCTCAGAGGAAAAAATACAGATATTCCAGTTACCCATGTAAAATGTCTCTGGGCATTTACATAACTGACAGTATTTGCATCCACCCTCTGATCAAGTCTTTGCTTGGAGAGCTATTCTTGACCATATCTACTGTCATCCACAATTCAGTAGGCTTTATATAGCATTAACTGCATCGTTCCAATAAATCAATGTAATCATAAGAGAGAAAGACATTCCTTTCCTTGCACACGTGTAATTTCAGCATCGCACACGGAAATGCGTAGCATCATAGGAATTCTTTCTGTTTGGTGATTAGTGGAAGTTCCAGATACAAAACATAACATGACTGGCCATCGAGCTGGTTGGGAGTAAGAAAGTACTAAACCCCATACACTTTACATTTTTCCAAGAGTCACACGACAGCTTCTTGTCCTGAATAAATATTTACATTTACAATTTTTTATCTCCAGATTTACTATTTCATCCCTTACAACAACAGAAAAAAATTACACCGCTTGGTTTTTTTCTTTTCTACAGCTAAAAATCTCCATAAACAACATACATCCAAAATTGAAACTCAACTATTAAAATTAAGTTCTGAAAGTTCTTTACTCTTAAAAAGCAAAGCAGAAGACAAGAAGGAAGCGTTTTTACCTCCTCTGTGTATGTCAGGAGGAATTGTGGGTGCCATCATGTTGGTATCCATTGGCTGGGAGGTATCATGTGTCATCTGATCTTCCGGAGGCAGGTAAGCAGGAGGGGGAGTATCGGCTAAATATAGAAAAGGCAGAGATACATGAGTCGTCTCCTCTGTTTAATATACATACCCACATAAACAGTTTTAGTCTGGAAATGATTCCAGCCTGACTCAGCTATAGACTTCCACCCACCAGAACTCTGAGAAAGCAATCATGGACCTTGAATCAGGAAAGCAAAGAATTAGTGTGCATATTAAGCACAACTGCAATAAAAACAAGCCACAAGCCAAAAAGAAAGCTCAGCTATGTTTCCAGCCCACATTTTTTGCAGGTTGAAAGTGCCATATAGACAATAAGGCACAAAGAGGTCTCAGGACCAGGCCAGAAGTAGATATCGCATACGGTAAATGTGAACAGAAGTTGGAGCAGAAAACTTCCAGTTTGAACCTTCCTGTTTCCAATGTGATTCTATCAGCAAAGTAAGCAAACTTCCCAGATATATCCAGGACCTTACTATTGTCATTGTGAAGTATTAGCTCTGTTTCCCCAGATTGGGAACAGTAGAAAGCGTTCAGGAACCCAACCTGCACAGAAGTAGCTGCCTGGGTCTGGAATTTATCTGTCAGTGTCTCCTACTGGTACTGCTCCGTTCAGGACTGTATCACTAGCATAAAACTAGCCTGTGCACAATGACCGTATTCACTAACACACTCCTTTCAGCCCTGTTTGAAGCATCCCAGCCAGGTACTCACATTGCCCTTCAGCTGCCTATTTCACTTCTGGGAAAGCTTCCCAAATGGCTTCTTAGAAGCTGCAGGAAATTGCCAATGTCACCATTTCCCAATACACCAGAGGACACCCTCCTTCAAATCAACTGCACAGAGGTACATGCAAAAGAGAGAAACCCTTGCCTGATCCCTGCAAGCTTTCCTGCAAAAGATGAGATTAGATTACCACTGTACTATCTCTAGTGAACACGGCTGCTGCTCATCCCACATTTACTTCCATTACTGAGAGCATGGAAGTAAATAATCACAGGGGCCTCCAAAACCCTGAAAACCAAATTAGCATCAACAAAAGGCAGGAGAATCATACCACTGTTTTGTATGTTTTGTTTCTTTGTGGGGTGGTTTTGGTTTTGGGAGGGTTTTTTTTGGTTTGGTTTGGTTTTTTTAAGAAAACACATGCTAATGTAATCTATTAACTGCCTACTGTTCAGGTTTTACATCTAATGCTGGCAGGTACCTTGATAATTCCCTTACTTGGATACCATCAGTTGGGCAAGAGAGCAGCAGAGAAAGACAGAGGTGACAACAGGAATGCATTAAAAGCTTAACAGTCTCCACCGGAGTTCAAGTCTTGTGTTTTACTAAGCCTTAAATGTTTGTATGTGTGCAAACATGACGCTAGTGATGCACAGGTAGGAAAACAAGATTGTAAGGCCACAGGCAATGAATTAGCCAGTACCTAGAAAGCTTTCAAGACCTCTGGATAACTGTTGTTTGGTTTTTTTTTAAATTTCCAAAAGTCAGCCTCTTTCCCTAGTAGTCGAGACAGGCAACTGTCCACAGCTAAGCGTCAAGGACATTCGTATCTTGACCTCCCCTCTAATTCAATTTTTTCACTGCAGCTGCTGACTTGTCTTTATGGGCAGGCAGACAGAACAGACGCTCAAAGATCAAATGAACTTCCACAAGCCAGCGCTCAGGAAGACCTTGTTACAGAAGCCTTTATCTCTGCTGGAAGAGCCCCAACCACACTAATCATATTTAGAGGGGGAAAAAAAAAAAGAAAAAAAAAAAAAGACAGACAGCTGGTTTTGTGGCAACTTTTTACATTTTTTAGAAAAGCCAATACAAACTCTCCTTCCCTCCTGCCTCTACGAATTCAGTAGTCTTTACTCACAAGAGAAAAATTTACAGAGAAACAACTATCAGCAGCAGAAATCTATGGATGTTAATTTCATGTAATAGAAAACAGATTTTTCACAAGTCTGCCGTTTTGTTTACACATGCCCTCCCTCAGCCCCCAAAGAAAACATGCAAACAGAACATCAGTAAGCATTTGTATGGACTCCTTCTCCCAGCATTTAGATCAAAAAATCTGTCACAGACTGCTTCTGCAGTATTTTTATCCATCTGTATGGAAAGACCAAAAAAAGACAGCTTCACAGAATTTTCTATGGACATCAGTCAACAAAGAATGGTTCTTACTTCTTTGACTTCAGGAAGCAAAACAGCGCAAGGATTTCTTTTCAGGCCCTTAAGGGATTGTTTTTCAGTTGAAGTATATTTGTTTCTTGAAATTACATCATTATGTGAAGAAAATTTATCAAGTAGCAATAGCATGATCCCCTTGTGAAACATCCTCCTTCTGCAGAACTAAAGCCTTGTGCTGAATTTATGATGATCTCTTTCCTAAGCAAGGATGATCTGTAGCCTTACACTTCTTGTGCATTAAACACTATGCTTTGTGGGCTAAACCATTGAACTAATCCCCAAACCATTTTGAATCCCTCCCTCTGCCCCAGAAGAGTTTTACTGTAATGTGTTAACTGTGTTTGAAAGAGGGACAATTATTAAAACCCTCAATATTATTACTAGACAAAGAGACTACATAGTCTTTATTACTTTGTATCTCTCGGCTTACTATCGAACACAAGTGTTGGCTCATAATTTAGTATTATTAAGCAAAAAAATCATTATACCAGTGATGTTCATCCACCTTCTCCCTTCTGAAGGGGAAATGAAGTTGACTGTACCTGGCATCTGGAAAGGACTTCCCGGGTCTGAGCTGGCTGGAGAATGCGGGTAGGTGCTACTGCTGCTTCCAGGCGAGTTTGGATAGCTGCTGTTAGGTGAGTGGGGGAACGGGTGACTATTGGGTTGCTGAAAAGAGTCCGGGAAAGTAGCATTGTGCGGCATGTGGGGCTCATTTTGTCCCAGGTTGCGGAATTGGGCCAAGAGGCTGTGCTGAGGATTGTACTCACTGTGCCTTGGAACCAGCACCGGAGGAAGGACTGGAAAGGGAGAAAGAGGGAAAAGCCACAGCATTAGAGACTCTGTTCTGAAGGACTAGGCTATACAGGGATAAAAAACCAACACAACACATTCTTCCTCCCCTAGGGCATATTCACATCTGTCTTAAAAACAAGGTAGTCAAATCTAGGAGCACATGTCTAAGCAAGAACTCTTTTCCTTATATCCGGTTACTGCATAGCTTGAATTCATAGCGATCGTGCTAGCTACCTGGTTTGCCAGATGGGAGCTTGTTTTCACAGAGGGCCAGTGGAGAAGAGCCAAGAACAAACCGCAATTCTGCATTTTAGTTTTATTCGCACAAAGAAATGCTGGGAAGTAAATGCATTACAATGCTGACGTGCAGTTCATTTTGCTGTACTTGTGATCCTGCTAATCACGTAATGGCCTGTAACCCAAAACCTTGCTAATAAGGACAGATATTTTTTCTGAAGACAATACTAATAGGCCTTGAACTCAGTCTGGTCCCAACAGCTGTAATTTTATTTTTAACCTGGACTATGTTCTTACAAGTTAGTATTAAAACAGTTATTAACTCTTCAAGTCAGTTTACAAAATGTGCAATTTAAACAAAATTATGTAGTTCAAAAAAACCAACTGACAGCAATTGAGCTTCAACTATATGCTACTGTAGGATCAGAGAAACACACATCAGAAACTGCTAGTCTCACCACACTCCCAAGGCCTCCTCACCAGCGGGGAAACAAAGGTCTCTTTTTAACTGGGAATATGAACATGATACCAGATACACTAAGATAAAAGAATCAGCTCTTTTTCCAGTGGCTCAGCTTCTATCTTTGAACACCTCACAGCAAAGTCCAAGCTACTCAAAAGATTAAAAGCTAGTCTTGTTATAGATTGAGATTCTTGGGTGATGGGGAAAGAGGAGAGGCAAGGGCAGGGAAAGGGAGATGCATGCACGAAGAAGTGGAAGTGAAATAAAGAAGTTATTCCTCTCCACATCCGCCACCCTTCAGCACTTCCATTTCCCAGCTCCATGGCTGAACAGGACTGGAAGATACCCCCCAGGATAGCCTGCCTTCAGGGGAGGGTGATGAAAAAACACAAAAACCAGCGAAAGCAAGTCAGGCTACCATCCCCTCTCCCCGAGACACCTGCCCAGCATACAGAAGAGGAATAGGAGTATGTATACATGACAAGCCTATACAGACATAACTATCAGATTAAGAAAGGTGTTTCGGAGACAGCTGCTTCACTGAAAGGCTGAATTACAAATTAATTGCAAAAACACCAAAACATCTTGCCAAGACAAACAGGTTCTTCCAAGACACCAGGGCATCTTTACTCTTCCAGCACTCTGCTTATACAGAGGCATTCAGATACTTATGTGAGTGTCCTGAAGTCCAAGAGCACCAGGACACCGCTTGATGCACAGACCAGGCTGGAGGTCTAGGTCCATGTTTAAAACAGATACAAAAGGATGCCACTCACAAAACTCACTCACTAGTCCTAAAGCAAGTCACAGATTAACTGGAAAAAGAAAAAAAGGAAAAAAAAAAAAAAAAAAGCAGCAGGTTTCCCTTGGCATATGCCTAAGAGAAATTAAGCCACCAGATTTTTGCCTGCTAGTGGCATTAATGCATGGAAAGCTTGATCCCAGAAATCTTCACTGAACATACACTGAACACTGCCCCCTGCCCCTACCGAAATTAAGGCTGCCCTAAAAATTGAATCTGATGTCTCAGTTTCTTAAAGCAGCTTCACTGAGATTCCAACAGATCTCAAATATTTGAGGCAGATGTCACCCTAAGTAGATTTGTTCAGATGTGAAAATTGTAACCAACTCCACTTACAAGAAATATACGAAGTTCCTAATTATGGCATTTTCTGAAACGAAACACATCAACCTGCCATTCTATAGAAGTTCTCAACTGCAAAACACTCCAGGAGAAGCTGCAACTCCCTCAGCTATGCAGACTGGTTGCATTAGAGGTAAGGGACTTTCTCACACATCACTGGAAAAAGCCATTAAAAAACCCAAAGAGTTACTCAACATTCAGGTGGACATCACAAATCCCCTCACCGACAACATAGCAAATGTCAAACCCAATCTCTCTGAATGTTAGGATCCCTCAGAATTAAGCTTGTTCTGTCAAACCTAGCAGTCCTTTTGCAGTGGGGTCAAGCACTATTTAATTGTCATAGTCAACATTTGCTGGGCTAATAAATTACCAGTGAAAAAAGTAACAATGAGATCATGTGTTAAAAAGTATTTTCCCTTTCCTGTCTTTGTGATTCTTCCTTACTTTTCTGAGCATTAAAAACACAGCTTTCCTATCTTTTCCCTTCCTATGGAAGAAGGTCAAACCATTAACTTTTCTGAAGCTAATTTGTGCAGACAGTACATCACCTACATTTCCCATCCCCTACCTCACATTGAACAATGACACACATGACATCATAGGAAGCCACACGATTTATAGCACTTTAAAATAGCAGGAGAACAGGATATTTTCTGTATGTTTTCTGTAATTAAAATAAAGCAGTGCCAGATTTTCCCAAGGTATATATGCATGTTTCCTCCTGTTGGGCAGAACCACTGGTGAAGTTTAGGACTCAAAATAAGAACAAGTCTCCTCTTCCTAGCTCTCCCTCATGCAAACCTATACTTTTTGTCCAGCTACTTCAACCTCGAATGATTAAATGCCAACTTCTTCAAAACACACACGGAAAAGGGGGAAGGGGGAAAAAAGAATACAACTGGTATTGGTAGAGCACTAGTCTAAAAAATATCATTGCAGAATTTACTTTGAGTGCTGCCCCTAATTCACATCCTCCCTGCATACATACAACCTTAAATGAGGAGGAAAAACCCTGAAAGGTTCCCCCATCAGGTGGGGCAGAGACTACAGTGCTCCAATTAGTGCAACTCCAAGACAGCCACTCACTGCCATAACCTGATCTCTCTGCAGCTCACGGGCTTGTTTGCAGACTAGTTGCTCCTACTGGAGTCACAGAGGAGTTAATCTAAATGCTGTTCACTCAGGAGTGAAGACATGAGCAGGGACTGGGCCCTCCGCAAGTACAGAAGGATGCCAGGAGTTCAAAACTTAAAGGGGGATGCATACCCCTTCTTGCTCCCCTTGCCCGTGTGTAAGGAACTGAGCTTCTGGTCAGGTTGCAGACCTCAACCATATGGAATAACAAATTACTGAGGCTCAGTACAGCAGGGGAGGAGGCCAATCTCTGTTGCAGCTGCCAGCTCCAGGAAGAGGTATAATTGAAGGAGAAAAAGCATGAGAGAGTTACTCTGGGCTAAGCCAGCACACCTGTTGCTACAAAAATAATGAAGCAGTGCACATCTTTGCTGTGCAGATCTCCGCAGGATGCTGCTTTAACAGTTTGCAGACAGAATTTCTCCCTTTGTCTCTACCTTCTTCAGCAGAAGGGAACACGGATTCCAAAAAAATCAGATAAGATTTTAAAAAATTATCATTGTTTCTATTCAGTAGGGATGCATATATTTAAATGAAACATATTATTAAATACACTGTTGTCTAAAAAAGCTACTGCAACAGATTTGCAGAGTCAACCTCATTAAAATGGTTAAAACCAGTTAATGGAGTAAAACCACAAGTCATCCGACAGCTTGATTTCTATACTTTCTCAAACACCAGACTAAAAGGTTTTATGGGCTATACCATGGCTAAATTTTGCTCCAAGATTTTGTGTCAATGTGGACCTGCTGTTGGGATTTAATACACAACTTCTAGAGGTAATGCTACTAGTACTGGTTGAAGAGGAAGATAAATCACCTGGAAGCCAGGCTGGGTATGTTTGTGGAACTGTAGCTAAGAAGAGATCCTGTATCTGTCAAGACAGCCTGGGAACTGGGTAGCTTGTTTTTACCATGCAAATAATACCCAGAGTATGCCCGCACCAAACAAGCGGAGCTGTATTAAAGAAATTACAGCTACAGGGCAATTTAACCCACAGGCATATTTCATCTAAGAGCCAAGAATGCCAAAAATATAGAAGATAGACCAAAGACAACCTGGCTGTTCAGATAAGTGTTCCAACTAACCACACCAAGAAAGAAATACTTTTATGAAAATGTAATGGTGGCCTTTGAAGAAAGCTACTGATCTCTACTCTTTGTATCTCGAGCACTTCATCCTGTTCGGAAAACTAACAGGTGTGCTGTCCTAGAGTAAAGATTTTCTTGGTTTTCTTTTTTGTTCTATTTTCACATTCCAGAGATAATGATTTTAGCAAACACAGAAGAGCTCCAATTTATGAATATAACTTCTTTTTTTTTCTTCTAAAGTTTCTCTATTAAAAAAAAAAACCACCTTAATCCAAGCCAAAGGACCTGCTGTACTTTCAAAGTAGCATATTTTCTATCCAGATGGGTTTCAGTTATCTTACACAAGACCAGATGACAGCTAGTTTTCCTCAAGGGCTCTTTTTTTATCCCCTTTGCACGTTACATGATGATTTGGGTAGGTATCTCCATGTCTGGAAATTGAAAGACCAAGTAATGAAATACAAGGGGCCACATATAAGAAAGCAGACGTTGATCATCTTTCCTTGCCAAAGTAGATTCTACTACTTCTGTGAGCTTTATAAAATTAAAAAAAAAAAAAAAAAAAAAAAGATGAGCCATTGCTGCTGCACTTACGGCTCTTAAAAATCATAACGACTTGGTCAACGTATGTTCTGTCAAAGGGTTTGTACAGGCTTATACCACAACAGGGCCCTCAGCCCTAATGAAGACCTGAGGGCACTATCATTACACAGTGCACTTTAATTTCCAAGCATCATATAGCTGTATTTTCATATGAATGTATGCAAAGCCACTTATGTTTTACTAGAAAAATAGAACTGCGGGTCGGGAAGGAGGGAAATCCTCACACACCACTTCGTGCTCTCTGGAAATGGGTAAGAAAACATGGGGTGGGGGGAAGGAACTTGCAGGTTGTAGTGCATACTCTAGATAGAAAATCCTGCAAAGATGAAGTTGTAAGAAAAAATGAAAAGTTAGGAGAAGGAAAAAACCAAACAACCCCCCCCTTCAAAAAAAAACCCCAACACAAACCCCCTAAAACACAGCAGCAGTGTTAAACTAACAGATTTCAACCCTCCTAAAGACTCCTAGCTTAATTTCCTGCCTTTGAGGCCACAGCAGCTGAAGTTGGCTGTGGCATCCTGGTGAGCAGTCCAGTCCCACAGTGGGAACAGAACAGGTACCAGCGTATGCTCAGCTGAACGTGCTTTGTTTTGCTTGCTGTCTGTAGCATTAGGGAGTCACTGAAGCATGCTGACTGAAAAGGTCTTGCCAAGATCTTGCTTGTAAACAATAAAACGCCAAGTAGAAAGAAAAGTTTTAATGTCATTAGGTTTTCCCGTGTTGGCTAAAACAAGACCTGGCAAAATTAAATATTGTTTGACCAGAGGACAAGTTCTCACATACAAAGACACTTAACGTGTCTACACTTAGGATTGAGTTTACTCTTGGTTAAAAAAAAAATTAATAGTGTTGTGGCAAAAGCAATCTCTAAGGCTAGAGCTAGCTACTTTATGTTGTTCCAATACCACCTGGCTTAAGCAAGGCTGTGCTACTGGCTGTGGTAGCATGGCTTTCTTTACTGTGTTCTCAAAAGCAGAAATGCCAGCCTTTTAGACTTTTGCTCCAAACCTATGTTCTAGTAATTGCAAGTGAAAAGTCTCAAAAATAGCTATTCAGCATCCTCTTTGGGGGACAGACGGACAAACGTGCCACTTTTTATTCCAGGAGAAAGCTGAGAGCTGTCTTGTTTTCCCAACTCTCAATTTTGTTTTGCAGTTTCAGTAGACCCCACAGCTTGATTTGTCATTTTACATAGTTACAACTGAAAACTTGCTTTACTGGCTTTACTTTTACATCAGACATCTGGTCTAAATGCATTTGGCAAGTAATATTAGTACATTTCCTGCATTACAATATTCAGCTAACAGATTTTATTTGCGGATGCTCTGATAAGCTAACATTTTGATTAAACTGACATTTGTCAAGGCCAATTTCAGAATTTGGTACTAATTGTATGCACATTAGTGAAGGAGTCCTTGTAAGCAGATTTGGGGGGAGAAGCAGTCCCGATACAGGAGGAAGTTACAGTGTGATAGTGTATATTAACTCAAGACATTTGCATAGATCAGAGTTCAAATTACCTATACAAAAGCCACAGTCACTGTCCCACTGAGTAGGTTAAAACTTGGAAGTCTGGTCCTTTTAAGTCAGAAGAAACATCTGAATCTGGTTAATTTTAAAGAAAAAAAAAAAAAGACACCAACATATCCTTCTTGACAACTTATATCCCTTTATTGCAGCTCATTTTTCTGACACGTGGTGAGGTTAGACAAGGAAAACCCTGTTGTTAGACCATTCCCTCCTTTCTGCCTCCCTATTTCAATTCCTCTCCCCCCGGTCAGCTCTGGTGGGGAATTTTAGAACCGAATTCTGCAAAACTAGAATGAAGAAAGTTTTATACTACTTGCCAAGCAAACTGACAGTTGCTTGCTATTTTGGGGAACCATCCTATAATTGTGCCCACCTGTTGTAGCATGCTATTTTTAAAGTTACGCCCAACAGCAGTGTTACACAGTGATACAGCAAGACTTCTCAGCAACAACACTCTCTGCTCCCTCACCTCCCAGCCTGCAGAGGTGCAGAAATTCTGCTAGAAAAATCATGCAGGAACAAGGATTTTTCTAACTGGGTTCTACATGTTAACTCCGAAGGGATGCACTGGTTTTCCCCTCCCTTACAACCCCCAGTGCAGCTTCCCTTTCACCTTCGCTCCCCTAGCACCTCTCCCCCTCCCTCCAACGCCTGGTGCCGCCAGCATCATCCTCCGCCAGACCTGGTGCTGTGGGAATCGTGCTGGCAGCTGCTCCGCTGGGCTCCCTCCAGCCCAGGCCATCAAAGCTCTTCCATCTGGCTGGAAACGGTGTGGAGGCTCTCATGCTGACCCCCGTTCTCCCAGGTGCTGGGGGGTGGGAGCCACCAAGCAAGTCCTGGGACCCCAAAAACCCCAGCCAGGCAAGCTTGCAGTCCCAAAGGGACTCGCTGCTTACTCCCAACTTTTTTCCCTCCTGGCTCCAATTTTGATCTAGACAGACTCTCTGCACCTGCCAACTTGATGGTCCCAGGAGCTGCGTTTGGACCCTGCTGCTTGCAGAAAGTAGCATTAGCAATCCGACAGGTGACCCACCACAACAGGCTGCATCAGGTTTGAAGTGCAGGGGGAGTATGCCGTGACGGGTTTTTAAAGATCCTCTTCTCGATTTACCCTGTCTAGAAACAGTTTGGGAATATTAATTTTATATGTAATGATCCTAGGCCAGTCAACTACAGGGGTACAAGACAGGGATGACTGACTAACCCATTTCATTTTTCTGTAAAGTACCTAAAGAGAGAGCACTCACAAGCATGACCAGACCAAATATCTGTGCCATTTCAAATGGCATTAAAAAGCTCTTTTAAACATGCCTTATTTTTCTTTCACTGAGGACCAGAGCTGCAGCGCTGGACAGGAGAGCATTCAAGGAGCATTTACTTCCAGGACCACGTGAGTCTAAACCTGCCTTATCCAGGATTTCCACCATTTCAAGTTTCTTTCTGCACCCCTGGTGCCTGCCATAGGTGTGCAGCCTTATGGAGACTCACTTAGAGCAAACAGCAGAGGAGATCAAAGACAAATGTGAAAACAATCAGGTTAAAGTCATAGGCAAGGAGTCCATGCCGGGAGCAAAAACAGCATGACACACCTACCTCTCTCCTCAGAGCCTGGGGACCTGGCCTGCTCTTGTGGCAAAAAACAGCTACGCATTTAGGTAAAACGTTTCTTGCCAAAACCAAGCTTGCTGAAGCAGACATCCACTCTAAATTCATGGTTATCATGGAAAGGAACATCATGATCTTTAGGCAGAATTGAAAATTCAACCATTCTGACAGTGTACTTGTCCACATCACGAAAAAGCAACTGCTTCTCCGCCCCTGATTTGGGTGGAACACGGGCACCATCAGCTTCATAAAGCCCCTTGATGTAGAGCAAACTGCAGCCAGCTCTCCAAGTGAAGCTTAATGGAGGAAAATCATCCAGCCTTTTTTATCTACATGTTATTGGGAATTGCAAAAAAACCTGCACAAGTGTAGTTATTTTCTGCCTCCAAGGGGCTGTGCTAATGGGCTGATCCATGCAACTGGAATATTTCAGAGGACAGATCAGCTGCTTCTGGACTGACGGGTTTTAGTACCCTTGGCACCGCATGCTTCAAACACAGCGGAGCATCAGTAAGCACCTCCAGAAATCAAAAAGTTAACAACTGCATTTCCCAAGGTAGGTTTAAGCTCACTCAAATCAATGAAGAGTCGGTTTCTCCCAAGCCTGACTCCTGAGGAGGTATCAGCAGATTCTGGACACTCTCAGGAGACAGCATTTAGTTGCTGGGTCAGGGTAGCCATTTATATAAACACTCTGCACTTTCAACCACTTCCATACATGAAGCATAAACGAGAAGTTAATTCCTCTTTTGCCTCCCTTGTAACATACTATAAACTCAAATCCTCTTTAACCTAGCATGCTGATGAGCAAAGATGCTTAGTAGAGGCAAAGGAACACAATTCTGCATCAGATGGAACTGAAAGCTAGTGTTCACTAGTACTTTAAGAAAATGAGATAGTCAGTTTCTTCATCTTCCTTCCTTCCTTCTAGCTAAGGCAAAAGAACTGAACCTCCTCCCCAAAAGCCACATTAGAGGTGTGACTTATTAAAAAAATAATAATAGCAGTGTCAATTTAAGCACCTCTTCATCCTCCCTGCTCCCTATCCCATTCTTTTTGTTTTGCTGTTAGAGCAAACGCGATCCAGGCTTAAAAAACGAGTGTTTTTTCCCCTGAATTCTGGATGACATTTTTCACCTGATCCCATTGACATAACTGAGGACAGAGGCAAGCGACAGAGGCTGTATCTCCACAACCACCAAAGGAATAAAAGAAGGGAAGAAAGCATCTCAGGAGGGACTTCCAAATGTCATTTCACACATTCTCCAACAAAACCTGAGAGGTCATTTGTGGCATTTTCAGAGAGATGAGGAACACTGTGTTCACTTTTTCCTCACAGCCTCTACGTATGCTCTACACCTAATTATTTCTCAAGTCTTGATCATACTTAAGGATGGTCCCAAACCAGGTTATGAGCCTGATTTCCAGATATCTCTAAACCAAGAAATAAAACTGAGGAGAAAAAGCAGATTCAGCCAAGTGAGCACACCAGTTCAGCTGAGCGTGCCAGTTTTTAAAAGGCATCAAATTCATACCCTGCCCTCCTTAATTAAAAGCTTTGCTTTGCCTTGCCAAGGGAGAAATTTGACAGCCATTAACTACCCTGCACCAGAAATAATTCTGCACGCAACAGAAGTACGAAACAGCAGCAGTGAGCTACTGTAACACATCTCAAGGAGATATTTCTTCCTGGCAGTCGAGTACAAGGTTGTATTCCCAACCCCAACAACAAAATAGCCTCTACTTTCTCCTCTCATTTCCCACCACCTCCACTCCTTTCCCACATGTTGTCCACAGGGCTGTGTTGGTACAGATGTTCCCGCAGCCACGTGGCGAGCCCTGGCGCTGCTCTGATGAGCCTGGAAGATAACACAGCAGGGGAAGGAAAAAGTGACTGTGATCTGGTTCAGCACAAGGCCATGCTAACAGCTGTGCTGGCACAACACAGCAAGCAGAAGCTGTTTATGCACTCCACCACAGATCGGGTCTCCATCACCTGGGGGGGGGGCAGCTTGCTGATCCCAGGCTGACTGAGTATCACACCATCGCAGGAAGGTCACCCTTCCTCGCCTCCACCCTGTGCCCCCACCGCTGCCGTGCCCCCGTCTGACTCCGCAGCCAGTGAGCCAAGGGCACCGAGCTTGCCAAGCTAACCATGCCAAAAAGTATTCTGTCTTCAGTTTTCTTGACTGACTCTGTGCAGAGCCTCTAGGACAGGTTGGGCACGAATACGGTACCACCACATCACACCCACATGGCCGCCAGATGCCACGTTCCCCTCCTTGTGCAGGGGCAGCAGCACAGCCTGGGCTCAGGGACACCTGGGAGGCTCCCTGTTGGAGAGTGCTGATAGTTTTCCACCTTCTCTCGACTGTTTACAACTGGTTCCTATCTAGCCTGGCTAACAGAAAAATCTTGTTTGGATTCAGGTGTAGCTTTGTAGCTGGCAGACACACTACAGCATGCCAACTCTCATGTTTTCCAAGCTTATCTTCTCAAGCTAAACAGCAAGGACGGAATAAGGAATCACGGCAGAAAATCCATGCATCCCCCGGCACCATGAAAACTGAGACGCATCCATAGCACCAATTTCCTACCATCGAGCATTACCCGATTTTATGTATTTGAGGATTTACCGCTAACCCGTTCCTCAAAACTTAACACAACACTGAAACAAATCACACGACAACCAGCAGAAAAGTGAACATATAGATGCCATCCCATGCACACACCATATGCTTCAGCTCTGCACAAAGCAGCTAAATAGAGATCACGCTGTCAAGCAGAGACAGAATTTCAGGATGTACCTTGCACACAAAATGCGCATCGTACACAATCTGAGCTTCCAAATTTGTTTTGTCAAGAGAAAGTACATTTCTAAGCCTCCTGGCTGCAATGATAGCCTTGGAAACACAAACCTTGGTATCTGCTGGAGTCGGAAACAGTGACTCATGCATGAATTCCCACTATCCATTAATCTCAAGGCATAAGTACTTATGCAGCAATAATTGTGTTTTAATGTCCTGGCAAAAACGGGAAAAAACGGTTAGCAGAATTTGGGAGTGACTATCAGGAAACAAAGATAAAGATGACGCTTGAAGGACAGCAAGAACAAGGAATGGACAGGAAAAAAGAAGTCATAAGCTATGAAGCACAGCTCTCCAAGCCAAACGAGAGTTCAGCTACCACCTGTTTCCAAAAGCCACATTTTCCCACTCATCTCCATGCAATAGCCCTCAAAACAATGGCAGATCTGTGGCTGACTAAATATAAACCCCTCCTACTTAACACATCCAGCCAGAAACCTCAGTAAAAATACAGTGGGCTTCAACCCCACTCTTGCACTTTGGTAAGCTGTTAAAAAGTTCAAGATGTAATTTCAGCATGCCTATAACATTGTACCTCTAGACCCTGATTTAACAGAGCACCTCAGCAGAAGTGAAAGCTACCTCCTGGTCAGCAGCCACGTCCAGAACATTTTAAGTGGTTAGAGCAGCACGTTGAACTTCTGAAAGACTGAATACTTCTTTCAGCTCTGTCAAACTGACCACAGCCCCTAACGCTTACAAGAAAACTGCCCAGTTGCCTATTAGGCAATTGACAAAGAGTATCTAGTTTTTCCTGAAGAAGGATACTCTCTGGACAAAAGGGGAAGCATTTTATTTCTACCATCTCCACTTGATTAAGTTACTGTTTTGGATTTTTTGTCCAGCAAAATTTCTGTAGCTACATGAATGTAGAGATTTTTATCTCATCCAAAACCAATTAAAGAGCAATCCAGAATTCAGGCTTACAGTTAATAACTTTTTGCTCCATTTCCCAAATACAAAATTCATAAGATGACTTAACACCCAAACCCTAGCTTTCCAACCACTTAAACTACTTAGCAGCACTCAGCTAAAATGTACATTTCAGTTAGACACCTTTCAAAAGTTTTATTGTAGTTTTATCTTGCATATCTCATTGAATTGACAGGGCATTTACAAATACCTGTTTTTAAATATGGTATAAATGGTCCAAATTAGAACGTTCTCAAACTCAGTAATTGTTTCCAAGATTAAAGGAAAATGAGTTAGAACATGTCACTTGACATTACAGTAACAGTAAGAGCCCAACTGTTGCTCAATCTGATGGAAATAGATGTTTTTCCAGGAACCTTAATTTTCAATATTTTGGAATACTGAATGCAAGCAACTAGCACAAACATATGCAGACAGCTAGCAGTACAAGGACACGACTATTTTACTATCCCACTTCTGCTTAAAATGGAATTGTTAAGAATTTTAACATTTGTTTTTATTTTAAAATTTTTAAGAACTGTTTTTCCAGTGTAGAGTTCCTTCATTCAAGCTTCTGCTGCATAAATACGTAAATAATGGGCATCACCTCTGTCATTCACATGATTTCCAAGTCAATACTGACACACTGAAGGGAAATATTTAACATCTAGATATGCTCTGTGTGTTGCAGAACCAAGACAAATGCAATTTCCATCCACAGAAAACAATCTTGCAACAATCTTATTTCCACTGCAGTTCTTAAGGTGTCCATGCCACTCTGCAGAGACAGCGTCATAGTTTATGAAATGCCTAACACAGATGGACTTCCCAAATTTAAACCAGGGAGTCCACCCACGCCTGCAGTGCATTTCTGCAGATGTTGCTGTACAACCTCACAAGTAGCTGGAGACCAGTGTAGATATATCCAAGCACATTTCATCTTAGTCCCTGGAAGTATTCCCTGATAATAAACTTGCATTAAGTAAAATTAAGCACAGATTTATCAAAAAGACATTTGGCCTTTGAATAGGAGACAGAGAGAATGGGTTGCACCCTAAAAAAGAAGTGGGAAAGCGGGTAACAGGTAAGCAAACTGCGCTTACAGAAGAGCTGACAGTAAAACTTCACATACAATCAAACATTGCTATCAAAGCTTTAAATTGAGGGCATTATATTCTGCTGTCTAAAATCACAGTCTTTTCAAAAGGCCAAAATTGTGGTAGATCCTGAAGACAATATTATCTTCTGGAGAATGAAGAAACAAAAGTGATAGAAGTGAAATAATAATTTGGAAATAATAAGAATACCACTATCACAGTATGTCAGAATGATTTTCATGCACAGACTGCAATAATCCTTTATGTTAGCTTGCAGTGTTCCATACAGATTCATTGATCTGCACAATCCAGTGAAAAACAAATGAACTGAAGGATAGCTAGTCACCAACATAACCAGGTGATACCAGGGCCAGCAGCTTGAGACATTACTAAGACTATGCCCCTGTATAGCGATAAAACATTTACACAAGTGAAGCATTTGCCATGTGAAAGGGAGAACTGCTAATTAATGCTTACATCCAGATAAACTGCAGAGGAAGAATCTGACATGTGCAAACAGCCACTTTTGCTTATTTAAGCTGATGAGTCACATGATTCATTGCCATACTTTGCATTGTTCAGATAAGGTGTAAAGGTACAAACAAGGAAGAACCTACCAGGACTCTCTACCCGCTTGTAGTGGTAGGGATTGATGCAAACCTCCTTCTGTTTTGAACCAAAGGGAAACTCACAGCATTCCAGTGGTTTCAGTTCGTGATGGCTCTGCAGGTCCGGCCAGCGCCACACTCTACAGTAAATTACATGCGGTAGCCCTTTCCGGTGTGAAACCTGAAGCCTGCCATCCAAGGAACGAGGAATTGTGACGCAGTTGCTGGGCTGACCAGGACAGCTTAACGCTTTTTCCAGCTCCTCCATAGCACCTTTTTTCTTCTTCAGTTTTTTCACTAATGCATCAACAGCTTTCTCTGCCCATTTTTCTTCTTCGTCCCCCTGCTTCCATCCCAACAGCCTCTTCACTGCTGGGCTGGTGAAGGAGAATAAACTTGTCACATTCATGGTGACCCCACTGTGGTGATACCACAGAACCAAGCAGGAGAGACTGTCCTGTTCTTCCACCACCAGCAGGGTACAGCAGATTGTGTCAGTAGTCAAAAGCAGCCGGTATCAAATAATTCCGGTCCTTTCTCCTTTTCAGTCCTCCAGTCCCAGGAAGGCAGCGCTGACATCCCCCCTTGATGAACGCGACCTTCTCATTGCTCTAAAACCTTCTGGCCGAGAACCTGCAGCAGAATATCAGAGGGAGAGAAAAAAGGATTTTACCTTTTAAATTAACATGGAGCAGTTAAAAACATCCCCCCCTCAACCCACAAGAGTGGTGACACCAAAAACCAACTAAACACAACAAAAAAACCAACAAAGTGTTGACAGCCTCCAGAACTGGACTCAAGGCACATGTGATGAAGACTTTTAAGCAGCAATGCCTGCTGCTGAACCCCATATATCCCTCTCCCCAAAACAGCCCTGAATAAATGAGGTGATCACCCTGGAAAATAATGACACAGCATAAACAAAACCAAAAGAGGCTGGGGGGGGGGGGGGTAGCAGGAGGAGAGGACAAGGGGTAGAGGTAGGTGGTGGGACAATTCCCCATCAGCTCGGTTCCATTATCCAGTTTGCTGTGTGGCCTCAGTGATTTTTGTGCCACGCAGCTAGGGGGACAGCAACTGCATTTGCCAGCTTCAAACAATACTTCTGCTTGGTGCCCAAGCATAGCCTTAGTTAATATTGTGAGAAGCTTGATAGAAGAAGCCAAAATACAAGACGACATGGCTGTATTCCCACACATACTCCACAAAAGGGCAAGGGTCCTATATTAGAAAAGTAGTTCACATTAACTGTAGCCTAAAACAGTCCCTTAGATTTCATCTCTCACCATTAAGTGTGAAGGGCAGTCCCCTCTGCCTATCAGCTGTTGCAACCTTAATCAGGAAAACATCCCAAGGAACCAGTGCAAGATCACAAGCTCTCTAATTTGTTTTAGAGAGCAGCTGGAAGCAATATGCCCCAACAGCACTGTGCTACCTAGCCCTCTCCAAACGGCCAGTGATGCAGCTCAAAAAATCACTGCACTAGACTTGTGCATACCACGATCTGAAACAAAAACAGGTCAGTTTCACCTCCAACTTACTCTGAGGAACAAACCAAAAGAGAAAGAAAACTAGAAAGATCCTTGTCCTCACTCATCTCACATGAGAAAGAGAACGCCATCTCCCAACCCCACTAAAAAGCCCTCACAGCTCATAAACAGACTGTGCGGGAAAGATAGCATTAACTTACTTCACCGATTACATCCTGACCCTTCCCGTTGCAATGCCTGCCTGAGGTACTCAAGGACACACGAAGGAATGGGGAGGAGGAGGAAGTCCCAATAAGAGGATTTTAGATGGCACACTGGTCTTCGAGTTGGGAAGACATGGTACAGGGATGAAGCGATGGGTGAAGAGGAGGAACTCCACATATAAAGAAGCCCCAGCTGCGAGCAGCAAGTTTTATACTTGCCCAGGCTGGGAGCAGGCAAAAGGCTCTGCTGGGGGAAGCAGGAGAGACCCTGTGCTGGCAGGGTGGGGAAAATGAGACAAAGAGCACTAAACCACTGATTTTCAAACAGAGTATGAAGACAGACAGGAAACATATCCTGCACTGGATACCAACAGGTTGCAGAGGAAGGGGGAAGGGGAAAAGGATATGAATGTTTTTGTTGCCATCAGAAAGACACAAAAAACCCAACCAATCAGCAACCTGTACACACACAGAATAGGTGTCAGCACACCCGCATCAGACAGAATTTCATAGTTATACTACGAAAAGATTGCAGATCTTAAAATTGTAAATGCTATGCCACACTTAACCTCTTGACTATCATGGACTGTAATGGTTTCATCGTGTACCACTATACTTGAAGTACTTTAAGCTGAAAACCATCCACTTGATTCAAATTCATTTGTCACTAAAACAATTATCTAATTGCAAAGGTTCAGTTTTATTAGGCTGAATGCATAAACTACAAGACACAGACCGTGTCTACCTACACTTCGTACTGATACTTCCCATTCCTTTTATGCTAAGAATTGTATTTGAAATAATAATGTCAATGCAGTGGAAGATTTGCATGAGGCTGAGGCAAATTTAAGAATTTATTTTGTTACCTAGGCATGCACTATGCTGTTAAATGAACTGGAACTCCATTACTGTCACTGACTGTACCCCAGGTACACTTTATCCTTAAACACACTGTAAAGTGCTCTATTAAAATGCTGTGCTATTTTAAGAACCGTATTACCAGAACCCCAGTACATGTGCTTCAAATGTGTTTGTAAGTAACAGAGGTATTCTCAACTCATATATAGTCTGTATCTCAAACGATATTCTAAGTATCTTTTTTCTGTATCGTTCAAACAAAAGATACAAGTTCCACACACAAAAGTTAAAGTTCCAGTGGTATATCAGGAAATAATCAAGCTTTCTACTTCACATCCACTTGAATTAAATGAAAAATATTTAAAATACTTAAGTTGAAGTTCTAAAAAAAAAAAAGTACAAAGTCTAAATCTCAATCCAAACTTCTTTCAACATTGATAATGAATGCAGACACAGTTCTACATAGGCCTGACCCATTTCCACCAAGCTACTTTAAAAATAATTGGCCAAACTACTTGCTATGAAAAAGAAGAAAAAAAAGTCCCATCTATTAAGACTGTATGTTTACACCAGTGCTTGAAAATACAACCTGACTTGAGCTAGTACACAAGCTCTGCAAAGACTAAGCTGACATTCAGATGCAGCCCCAAGTAGCCAGACCATCGGAACAGATTTTCCGAAGTTTTTGGATTAAATCCTCCAACACACACACATGTCCCACTCCCACAATCATACACTCCAAAACATACTCCACCATCACAATCAAAGGTATTATCTTAACAGCTGGCATCTCTATAGCAACAACTGTGGCAAGAAATACGCTGGGAGCGGGAGGAGTAGCATTAGGTACAGTACTTGTAGATACACTTGGAAGTAATGCAGCTCAGCAGGACCTAGCAGGCCACCAGGCTCCAGCCCAGGGACTCCTGCTGCAGTCCTGCCTGCCCAAACAAAGTGGAAGCATACTCCAAGCCCTGAACAAGCTGCAAGATAAAGTAAAGGGGGAGAAAACCCACAGGCTGCTGTATACTACTCACAGTAAGCGCCAATACCAGTATTAAGCTAAAAAAAAAAAAAAAAAAAAAAAAAAAAAGGCAGCGTAGGTGGAGTTTTTTGTTTCCAAGAAGCAGAGAGCGCGTCTGCAGTGCTGAGCCCTTGCCAGTACATTCCGTTTCCCTTTCTGCCACTCTTGGTTTTTGCAGTGCATCATTTCCTGTATTACTTTTTACCAAAGTGGTCTTATCAGCTGGAAGTGCAAAATAAAGATTAAACCATGAGTCAGCAGATGACACAGTCCACATCTGCCTTCCCCAAATACACATACCCTTCTGGGAAAACTGGAGTTAGTATTTCCAATAGCTGAGTGACCACCAGCCCTTGAAGGGTGTGTTTACTCACGAGGTACGGGTGAAACAGAAACCTTGGCCAAACAACAGGACACTGCCCAAAAGGCAGCCTGGAATCAGAATCGGTTTGAAGGAAATTGAGTTGTTACCCACTTATCAGCCACTCTTTACACATCAAAACCCATGCACTTTTTATTATGCATTCTGTCTGCTGATGGATGAGTTGGAATCAACAGACTTCTTTTAAATCCCAATGCTGCTTTATTTGCCTTCCTCCACTGCTGCTATCTTTTGTGTAATCTTTGGACTAACATACAAACATGCATGCAGCTTGTGAGAAGCCTATAAAAAAAAGTGAGCATTATATATAGAGCTGTTTAGCCAGCCTTGTATTTAAACAAACGTATTTAGGCAAAATGCCTAAGAGTGAAGTTCTATTTTTCTAGCTCTCAAAGAAGAGATAGTTACTCTGTCAGCAACACTAAGCAGACAGTAAAATATTCAATGAGACCGTTTTCAAATTCCCACAGGAGATCCCATAGGAAACTGTCCCACTTTGCATAAATGACTGGTTTTAGTGGGTGGAGAAAGGGTTAGGACAATTAGATGATCCTCTCCTGGGGCAAGGAGGGGGGGAAGTGAAACAACTCCTAGCCCAAGTTTCAGGCAAACAAGAAGCAGCCCTAACTCTTCTACTAATTTCATTATTTGTATTACAGGCTCAGTGATGCAGGCAAAAAGGATCCTATTAAATATTTTTAATATATGCCTAGCACAGTTAGACAAAAAGGGACAGGAACCACAGTGAAGAGCATCTACATAATAGTTAATAGAGAAAACTGTCTAGTCTCTGACTACATTTTTTAAATTCAATTTATCTTATTTTATTCAACATACCTCCTCCCAGCGTCCATTACTTAGTGACAATATAAAGAAAAGCAGAGAGATTTTAATTTGCTTCTTTAAAAATATTTCATAATTTACCGTCTCTGAAAGACACATCTTTTCAGCAACTCCTGTACTCAGTACAAGATTTAAACCTTTTTTAAAAAAAGAAGAAAAGATCACATTTTGGCATGGAAGCCAGGGAGCTGTCACTTTACTCCTGCAAGAACTATTTCAATGTATTACTAAAAAGCATGCAGTCTAAGCAGCTGTAATGCTAGAATGTGTTACAACAGATTATGCACTAACTTCCTCTGGCTCCCTGTTTTTGGAGCAAGCAGCAAAAAGTTTCGATTTCTTTCTTCAAGCGATGTGACTTGTAGAACAAAAAGTCCAGAGTCTTCTGCTGAATTACTCTGTTTTTAATCAAAGAGTTCTTTCTTTGCACCTTTTTATGGTAGAAGATCAGATCTTGCTCATCTTGGAAAAATGCATGGAAACCCGGTAGAAGCCTCAGTGGCGTTACAACACACATACAGAAAGAAAGCAAGTTTCATTTCAAAATGCTGTAGAACTCATTAGATAGTTTATATAGAACCTGACTTGGCTTCCCTTGTATTTCTGAAAAGGACAAGGAGAAAGAAGAAAAAAAAAATTACATGTCTTCTTGGCACAGTAGAAAGAATTCAAGAAAACACTTAAATATGCAATCCCGTGTTAATTTTGTATCATATCGTTTGAGGAAAGAGGAGTACACTGGTGTTGAAAATGCTTCAATATACTTAACAGGAGTCGGTAGCTTTTTTCCTGACACTGCATTAGACTCCCTTACTTAAGCCTAGCAAGAGCAAGGAGGATACTTCCAGCCTGCTCTGCAAAGTAGCCTCTGTCTTGGATCCTCAGAGACAGACCAAAACACCCGGTCTGTGAAACCTCTTCTAGGACCATTGCTCATGCTATTTGGCTGAGGGATTGCCCTTCCAAGAAAACCTCCCATGTATCATTGTTCAGAGAAAATCCTTTTAGATACCTACGTGCACCCTTTAGTTCAGCAGATGGTAGGAGAGCAAGTGTGTCACGTGAAGAGAAGGTGCTGACTGTACCCCAGCTAACTGTAACAGCAGCCCATACAGTTTCTTGCAAGAAATATCTAGTTGTTCTCAACAGGGCAGTAATACTTGCCTTTAGAAGAAGGACTTGCACAACTTCTAACTTATTTGATAAGCCAAATCAAATCCATCGAGTTCAGAGTGTGACCTGAGCACCAAAGAGAAGATGCACCGCTCATTCAAAATCAGACAGTAAGGCCAACGTATGCTCTACTGATAGAGGGGAGGAGGACAACAGCGACCCAAACAACAAAACCCCCAGTGCTCAGTTACTGCAGAGCATGAAGAAATAACCTTATACTATCAGTATCTGCCAGCTCCTTCCCAATGCTCGCCACAGTTCAAACCAAGTACACAGTGTCCGGCCAGTTCCTATAATGAACCACAGCTTTTCCTCCACTCGCCTACCCACTCAGCTTCTGGCAGACAAGGCACTGATCCTTACCCTTTAAGTTTCAATTACCACAATTACAAGAGTAAAACAACAGCAAATTCTTACAGGTTTTCTGGATTTGTACTTTGCCTTCTCAAATTGAAGTTACTAGATTTGAAAGACTTACAGTAACTTCACTGTTGCTTCTCCAGAGAAAATACCTGGTTTCCACAATTACATTTGCCCTTTGAGTCTTATCTACACCTTCATTAAAGCACAGCTCCTCCCTATTTACAAGAAACACTAGCGCATACAGCCTCTTACATGATCACCAGATCCTCAAATCATCCGGTTTTCACCAGAGTTGAGAAACAATGCTAAATTTCTAGCTTGCACTGCTGAATTTTACTCATTCGTGCATTCAGATGCACGTGAGACTCCATGAAGTCACAAACTGCCAGCTCTTCCTTTAATGCCTGCCGGTCTCCTCACCATGCTGATCTGACTTGCCCAGACTACAGAAAAAACTAACACCAAGTTTGCCAAGTTACTTGGTCAGGAAGCTGGATAAGTCTGGTGCACACCAGGGCTAGTACCAGTAGGACACATCAAAACGTACAGCCAGGCGCGGACAAATCCCTTCTGGTGTCGGCAAGCAGTTGGACTGAATTGGATGCGTTATCAAAGATTATCTCTAAAACTCCAACTTAGTATTTTAAGTGAAGTCAGGAAGGAACTGTAATTTGATGATTCAGTCAAAACTCTGGCACAGATGGGATTACAAAACTATGAACTTCACTAAAATAACCTGTAAGATAAATACAATGCTGTGAACCACAAAACTTGACAGAATGGTGTTCATGAGGTGTTTTTTTTTTCTAAATGCAATGAAGGAGGAGACTCCTCATTTTTCATGCTCTCTCCTGAGGCTGAAGGCCTCTTAGAAGAAATCCTCAAATTAAGACAAAATATTCAAAAGAAAAAATTATCCCAACAGTTTCCAAGAGATGAATGAAATACCAGCCATCACAGCAAGTATTTCACTGCACATCTTTGGGGTAGGTTACCCACTTCACTTGTGCTGTGGGGCATTTAAACTCCACATGTTGTCCTACAAGGCACTAGGAGCACTCAGGAGTACAGGAGCAGGCAAGGAGCTCAGTCAGCATCATTAGATGACACAGGTCAAGTCTGAAAAATGCTGAACAACCTACAGACCAGTTTGGAGTACTGGCTATGGCTTTGTGAACATGGGATATCCACAAAGATGCCACGAGTCTAGCTATTAGAGTAAGTTGGAAGTCCTTTTCTAAAAGGTCAAAAAGCTGGGGAAAACAAGGGGGTTTTTTTCCCTTTCATCATAAAACTCTTGTATAACTCCCTTTTTCCACAAAGACCATTCCCTTTCCTGACTTTTTGAACTGTCTTTAGAAAACAGGTGTTGTTTACAACAATAATAAACACACATCTGTGTGGGTGTGTTAATACACACAAAGGCAGGATAACTGAAACCTCTTCCTATATTTAGATTTGTCTGGTCAGCTCTAATTGCATAATTTAATCAAAACCCTCTCCAGCGGAAACACATCCATATTCATCATAGGCATCAAAGGAAACATCTTTACAAACTATATCCTTTTACAAACCAACACATGGTCCCACACCACTTGTCCAATTGTTGAATTCCTCCTTTGGGAAGGGCATGGAATTTTATTTCTTTTTATCAGCTGAAAAAAGCATTTCCCTCCAATTCATCAGCACAGGGCAGGAGGAACTTCCTTCACAGGTGAGATGGGGAAAATTTACTGACATGTCACTTTCAGGGATTTTTTTTTTTTTTTTAACATAGTTAAAACATACATTTGCAGCATAAAGGAAAACCTTTAAAAACAAGAAAAATGCCCATCACCACTCAGGCATTAAAATTTTTGAGTAAAGCTCATATAATGCAAGACATGTTTTGTCTTCACAGAACTGCACAGCCTAGCACAGACTGCATGGACTTAGGAAGGGGTTTGTCAGCCTCAGCCAGAGTAGTGCTACAACAGGGTATTTTTAAGGCAGGAACCCCACCAAATGCACTCCAGTTATGCTCAGCTTATGCAAGCCACCGCTCTTACAAATGATTCATTTTACCAAGAGCGTGCACCAATACAGTTACATCAGCTGCATTAAACCACTTCTAAAGACTGTGACCCAGACCTCATTTATCAGAGATTAAGTAAAGATGTTAAATTACAGCTCAAGATCCCCAGCTTTAAAGCAGAATTTTTCACCAAAGCAAGAGACAACAAAAACTGAGAAAGAAAAATGACTTATTCACTAATAAAAGCATTATTAGGTCAAGCCTCAGCAAAGCAGAATAAACTGATGGAAATTAAACCAAAAAGGGAATGTCATTAAAATAAATAAATCTTTTCACAGATTAGTTCCCCACCCACCATTTATACACTTGGAATAAGAAGAGCCTTTTCAGTTTGCCAATACTGAAGACATCTCAATGCAGTTCACGAGATGCACACTTTTTTAAAAGGATTCCTCTAGCTTTCTTTTTTTTTTTGCCTTATTTACAAAAACTAAAGAGGTATTTTTTGCCTTTAAATGACCTTTAAAACACTCTATCTTCATCACACCTTTAAAATGTCAAGAGGCAGAGCAAAAGACCTTAAGTTAATTTCATGAAGTGTCCTGCAACTCACAGCTACCATTCTGGGCAGAGAAAGTGTTTAAAGATGATACAGCTTTCCAAGCCAAGTTTAGAGAACCTGGAAACAAACATCAAGATTTGTCAGATTTCCACCACCCAATGAAACATTGTTTAATTACAGCATGCCATTAGCAGCCTTCTCAAAACTGGGACTAGACATCAGAGGACACGAAACCCAGTCTGTTCCTGGTCCCCAGGACAGTAAGCAGCTGCTGCACTGCCATGCTGCAGCAGATACTCCCTGGCAGTATCTTGGTATTTGGCAAGCCACCTGAGCATACCAGACCCTTTACAAATGGAAGAAGCCAAGATCACAGTGTTCAGAGATGCCCCTTCAGCTTACATGCAACAAAATAAGACTCTCTAAAGATTATAATTTACAGGCAAATAGATATTTATAGGGATCCTTCTGAAATCAGGTCAAGGAAACTTTGCGTTTAAAATACACCAGCAAACACAGATCCAAGTTATCAAGGCCTTTACTGGCATGTGAGGTACAACTCTTGAGCTTGCCTACACTAAAATCTTGAACTGCCTTCAACTACATCCCTAGAACAGAGTACAATTTCACCAATATTAAAAACTATACTTGTGGAAGAATAAAGCTATTGACATGCAACTATGAAGGCATTTACACGGTCTCTTACTTTTACAGATGTTTTCATCCAGACAATTACTCTATGGAACCAAAGGAACAATTCTTGGTTCAACTGAAGACCAGGCATTAGGAGCACTAGCTTTCCCCTGAACCAGCAGGTACACTTGGACTGAGACTGGTATCGCACATTATTGTTCACCAATGAAGTCTAAAAGCTCTGTTCTCAGGAGCTTTTTAATCCAAAAAAGTCTACTGACTGCAACTGAATTTGCTATCAGTGCAATTTTTTCCTGCCATACCTAAGCCTGTAAAACCTTGTCGGCAGAAGGAGTACTGTCACGGAGAGCGCTGGGCTGCTGCTCAGGAGACACAGCTCCCACTCTCTTCGCGCACGCCACTTCCTCACGTCAAGCCTTAGCTTCTCCTGCTAACAAGTGGAGAACAAAACTCTTGAAAGCTACTGACTGGGAAGCAAGTAGTAGACAAAGAAAGCCGGAGAGGTGACCCCTGGCACAAAACATTTGCTGGCAGGATGGCACCAAGACAGCTCTGTGAGAGCACGTGGCATTACCCCAAGCAACACCTCCATGCCACAGAGGAAGAGGCCAGTAAGTCGCTCGGCCAGAGGCCACTTGCCCTGAGCAAGAACCAATGACCACTGCAGCGAGGGGCCAGAGGGCAAAGGCACCAGGGCTGAGACTGGGGCACATGCCAGTGCTACCGCACTCATCCCAACCCATGGAAGTGCCTCCTAACTACTGCTGACAGGGAACGGCCGAGCACAGACACAGCTTTCCCCTTCTAAAAGCAAAAAAACAAGGGTGCACCCCTACGTGAGGAGTCAGAGAGATCCAAAAAACTGCAGGATGAGGCAAAAACAGCTGTCACAGCCCTGTGCCAGAACATCTGCAGAATCTCACGTCAAACTGTTTTCTCATATTCCTGAGATCAAGGCTTTGGAGGGTTTTGTACAAAGGCTTCAACCCACAGATAGGAACTGATAGGTCATACGGCACTTGGGAACCGCATAGCTTGAAAGAAAATGGGAGATATCCTCCTACATTGCTTTCTGGGAATAAGGAAGTTTTACAATATGAGAAAATAGCTGTAAGCTGTCTATCTGATCCCCTGGTTATCTGTAAGCTTTTTATGATTTTGGAAGAGGAATTAAGCCACATAAAGAATTACTCAGTACCCTTTCCTTATCTGCAAGTTTTTTTTATTAACAGTGCCTATATGACTCTGCATATGGAATTAAGGCAACTTATTCATTCCACCGTAATTTTCCAAGACCAGTTTAAAGTTTCAAAATTCAGGTTTTGCAAAGTTGCAGTACTGCAACCTTACAGCTGAGACACTGAAACACAGTATTTCCCAAACATCACACGCTCTGCAGGGTCAGCAGCAAGCTAGTTAAAACAGCCATAATACTTCCTAAATTTTCCACTGTTGCCTGCTACTGAACAGTCATAGCTGTCCTAGTTCAGAGGGCAGGACTCCAAGCCCCAAATACATCGCAAAGTGAGACCGCAAGGATGAACTTCCAGGACTTGCAGCTTTCCAAGACTACTTACTTTTAGGCTGAAAGCTAATGCACAAAAAGAGCACACAAAGATTTCAGGTTCCTTGTCTTTAAGCTGACAATCTAGATGCCTTTAATTCTGCAGCTGAAACCAGTACTCCCCAGTTCCCAAGATAACAAGCCTTTAGTGTCTAACAACCCTGACTGGTGGCTGGCCTGGAAGATTGAGTGTCCTCACGTCCCAAGTCAGGGGAAGCAAGAGCTAGGCAAAGGTGTGACAGGAACCTGCCTGTATTCAGAAATACAAGACTTCAGCCAAAGCAGCCTGCCACCAGCGCTCCCAGTTCTCAACTGCTCCCAGTTCACAAACCACATGAGATGCACCGGGTCTGACCATGAGCAAGAGTCATAGCTGATAAACTAGTGGGGACAAGGGCAAAGGGAACAGTTATCCAGTAAACTGTAGTAAATAGCCCTGCAGTGTTTATGCCAGTTATGTTAGGTGATGTTTTCTGCACAGAACAAAATTCAAAGATGCCTGTAGCCAAGCCAGAGGGGAAAAAAAAAAAAAATAAAAAAAATTTACAGTTGGGTTCCCAAGGGCCTGGAGAGTTCCTTGGCATAGGAGGAGGCTACAAGGGAATTCAGCAAGAACCTCACTCCAGCACTGCCACTAGGGAAAATACCTAAAGTTTGTATTTTATATTTGTAGATAGTCCAATTCCTTGACGTTAAGAAATATATTACAAAGACACAATGTTTGAAGATGTTAAATAGCTAGCAGTAACAAGAAAAAGTAAGGGGTTTTAAACACATTTACCATATACCATTAAAACAAGTGTCTAAATTTCTTTTGAGAAAAGTGGACTGAAAGCCAACGATTTCAGAGTGACTTATGCAGTGGTGCAGAACCCAGAAAAGCTACAAGCAGTGCATTGGCTTACAGCACATATCAGCTCAGGTGCTCTAATTGTCTTCACTGGCAGTGATTCCTGGTAACACCAGCCTGCTTTTACAAAAGAGTATTTAATGGATTTAATATTTAGCTTTTCTCTAATTTCTTGGTAATACTGCTAACAGTACCTGGTCTGCCAGTTGTTTCAAGTTATTTCATCCTCTAAAGAGGAAAAGTTTCTACTACTAAGAAGTTAAACTTGGAGGACATTCTTTTACCCATGAGGAAAAACATTTGCCCTGTCTTATACAGAATGTGCACGAGATGTGCTCTGCTTATAGGATTGCATTAAACTAGAAAAACATTTCTAATATAGCTTGCAGTTTATACTAGCAAAAGAGCACCTGACCAGAAAAGCTTGTTTAAGTGTTCCTCCCCATCCATCCTCCCTCACCCCCCACAAAATACACTGCATCATTAATCATTGTCGTTTTGCTGCCAATATAACTACACTGGGGCTTCGTGACTGATGTAACTGTTGGCAGTCTAACCTCACCATGCTAATCACCAACATAAGTATCTGGGAAAAAAAAACGTAAATTAGACCTTTCCTTGGCAAGCATATTAAGGAAGTCTTCATCTGGGAGTACTACAGTATTCGTTTATAACTGGCTACCTCCAACAGCTGCCTTGGGCCAGGAAGGTCACAGGTCCACAAGCAGATGAGCAGCTCTAACAGCTTGCTCCCACCCAAGGAGAAAAGGTTTCCCTTTACTCCCTTGTGCCAGCTTCAGTACTCCAACATGATTTCCCTTCTGCTTACAGTCTGTCAGCCAATTCACCTTTCTAACCTGGCAAAAACAACAGTAAAAAAGAAAAAAAAAAAAAAGTGTTCTCCAGAACAGCTGGATCAGCTCAGAGCAGGATGAGCACCAAAGTCCCCCAGCCAGCATACGCTAAGAAATCTGTGAGTTGCAGGAGCTAAACTGTTAAGAGTTCTCTCCATCTTGTGGAGCTGCCACCCCCCTAATTTTAAATTATATCTGGGACAAAGATTAGCTCACACTCATACATGAATACTTCAGTTGATTTGCAAAACCTCGTCTCGTCCTCACAGCAATGAGCTCTGCCCTAGCTGGTTCTGAATAAACCAAACACTCTAGCAACCATTTCAACCCCCCTCTGCTACCACTGTCTTCTGCTCTAGCAAACTTCTGAAGCAAACTTCAGAAAAAAGAAGACTGATTTCGTATCCATCTGTCCAAAAATACCACACACTACAGAGTTTTAAGCTGAGAGTATTTATAAAATACTTTCCGGTTGAAATCTAATATGACAAATTACAGAAACTATAATTAAGTTATCTTAAGTTTTTAAGTTAATAAAGACAAAGACTTTTCCTTTGGCTACGACAACCAAGTGGAAGCACTTAACACTGACACTAGCCAGTATGGATAATAAAGGGCCTGTTATTAAGTATGCCATACTATAAAGCCAGCAACGGGCAAAAATGCAAAACAGGAAACTCTAATAGCCAAGATGGCAACCTATATGTAAGCCAGGTTTTCCGAGATATTCAGCAAGGTCAAAGTTCACATTTTTCAAAATAGTATAGCTTGTCACTGCATTCACCAGGTAATTAGCAGAACAGGAATGAAGACAAAACCAATGTGTACTTTATCTATCCATCTCCTCAGTGATAAAAAGGCAGAAGTGTCTGATGACAAGAGGAAAGACCAAGAGACTGTATGAAGGGAGATGAAACTCTGGTCCTGCATGTTGGAGATTCACGGTGGGACCTCAGTAAAGCCACATGAGTTGAGCCCCTGTCTCCCTCATCTCCCTCTTTCCTCCCTGTGCAGGGAAGCACATACTTCAGATGTATTTGAGGTTCCTGAAAGACTACAGATTTGAAATTAAACCAGTGTAATCACATCATGCATTTAACAATCCCTGCAGCCATCACATACATGTTGTCACATCTATGGGAAGGTCTAGGTAAATTTCAAATCTACTTTCATCGCTGTTCTGACAAAACAGTAATGCTGTTGTCATAAAACTGGAAAAAAAGGAGCCATCTGGACATGGTCCTGGGCAACCTAGGTGACCCTGCTTGAGCAGGGGACTGGACCAGATGACCTCCAGAGTTCCCTTCCAATCTCAACCATCCTGTGATTCTGTGAAGTTCTCAAAACAACCACCTGCTAATCATTTGAAAACAAGAATTTGTTCCACATCAGAAAAACAATTGGTTCAGGAAAACTGGATAGAACTCCACATGCCTTGGCACAAATACAACATCACATTAAGTGCTACTAGATAAGAGGTAGGGACCGAGCTCTATTTGCTGTGCATAGGCAGAGTCACAAGAGAACTGCTTTTTAAAATAATACGGCATTTTCACCAGGAAGTCAAACTCAATGGATTCAGTGCTATTAAACAAAAATCATACATTTCAACAGAGGTTAGAAGATTTGTCCAGAATTCTACAAAGAATAGACTCTCATGAATTACTACGAAAGTCTCAATCAGGTCACTTGGTTTCCCTGATTTTGACCACTTCACCAAGTCCTATTTAAAATGGTCTGTGACCTTACTGTACTTCTTTTAAGAATTTCAAATACAAACCAGGCATCATGAGAAACAATCCCTCTCCAAATTTTACATAACTTTGAAAATATTTTCAAAGCATCCAGAAGTCTTGTGAGTTGCCTCATTCATCCTTCCTTCACTGCTTGTACCCTTGAAGTCTGGCTTCATGTGTAGCCCCATTCCATTAAAATGCAAGTCCTCATCACTGTCACCTTGCTTCACATGCAGCCCTGGTAAGAAGCCACTTTTCCACTTCTTTTTTCACTGCTTGTGAGCTACTGAAAGATTCTGATCTACAGAGGGTCCTGTACCATGCTCATCACTATAGCACCAGATACCTTAAGCAACCATGACTAACTCTTGTCACATTCACATACTCTTTTTCTCCCAGCCTATCTGCAAAGGCAAGATGGATTATTTTAATATACATGAAGTAAGGTCAACAGAAAAAAAAAAAAATCATCAGACAACTTGTAGTTGTACTAACCTGAAGAAAGTCCTCCCTAGGTTAAAATAAAAGCAAACCAAAATTGCCTTCCCAAAGTAGGTTTCAGTCATGAAACCACAACAGTGGTAAAAATATGTCAAATTTCACAACGGAGCATTTAGATATCAAGATAAAGACCCTTGATCAAACAGAACTGTGTTTCATTGATGAGCCAGTTTCAGTAACTTTCAGGACCTGTGAGCAGAAGTTACATTCCCAAGCAGGTGCTAGTGGCCTAACATGAAAGTAACTTTCTTGTTTCATACAACACAGCTCAGAAGCCCTTGAAAAAAAGACAACTGACCAACAGTGACCAAAGGTGTGCTGCCAACTTTTTTGTCCTAACAAAACACTAGCAGGGTTTCTTTTGCCACATCTTGGGAGGGCAAGAAAGAAAAGAAGGACAAAGAGTTAAAAACCAACAAACAACAAACAAAACCCAAGCTGTACACTTTTGCTATTCTTCAGCTTTATAATTCGCAGGGACACCACAGAGAATTAAACCGTCAAGTAAAACGGCAGGAGATGTCAGCTCCACACCACCTTCCACCCTCACTCTCATACACACACACTTCCAAATTTGTCTTGGAGGAAATTTTTTGAGAGCTCGCTCTCCACTGCCTCAGGAAATACAGCTAGTTACAAGCCACATATTTTGTCCCTCAACATGTCAGCTGAATTAAAGTCCTTACTAGCAAGATACATGTAAGACAGCAAGGACATTTGATCAATTCCTCCCACATCAATATTCAAATGAAACCTAACAGATACAAAGGTGAAATATATTGGTAGAATAAAGTCAAATAATGTAACTCATTAACACCATCTGACCAAACAGCAGATGTTTCCTCCTCCTATCGCCCTTAGTAACACATCTAAGTGGAAACCACAATTTGTTGCAACACGATTCTCCAGTTATTTACTTCATCTTTAACCAAAACTGATTTTATGCTTTTAAGCATTTAAGTGTTTATATATAAATAGTTGTTTCATACACCTTGATAAATTTACAGGCTTTTCTCAACTATATATAGTTTTAGTCTACCTTTAGCCGATCCAATTTAACTTTCAACAGCAGTGAATGTTATTTTAGGCATTCATATGTGCACACGCACATACAGCATATCTATCAAGTGTGAATAACCCTACATACATACCAGCATAAGAATAAGGTACCTTTAAGAGTCTCATGCCCTGGTTTCATCACACTATGCCAGACAGAATGCTGCTATTATTGTCAATGCCTCAAAATGCTTGAAATCAGAAGTCTGAAATTATTTATAAGAAAAATATCCTCAGTAAATCAGTCTTTCATGTAAACACAGAAGAATGAGAAACTAATTCCAATATTGAACAAAGTGAGGAAGAAAAGCAAGCAAAAGAATGATCAATTATGGTCACTGCATGCCCCAAGCAATCTGAACATAAAGGACTCTCTGAATTCATAGAAAACTTTTTGACCTGCTACATGTGTCAAGTGTTAGCTCCACGTGCACACATGCTTTTTTGCTTTCATCTACCTAGGCAAGTTTTTAAATACGTACATCAGTTTTGCAGCCTCTGTAGAAGCTGGAGGACAGACATAATTCTTACACCCATGCTGGGGACAGAGGCAAGGAGGCAGTGAAAACTCTCGCAATTCTGTCTATAATCACTCTAGCATTGTAAAAAATTTTTAATGGGTATCTTATTTCCAAGTTACCCAATATTGGACTGATAGTCCATAGATCACTTTGATGTGGAATGGCATTTTAATGATTTTAATGACAAAAACTTGCAAGTTAAATACTTCTGAATACCATGAAGTGTTATAATTCAGACTGTCTATACTGACTTATTCAGACAGTCTCATCTGCTGTCATGTTGGGAAGAGCGTTCCCTTTTATAAGCACAGAAATATGAAATAATGCTTCAGAAATCACTGGTGAACCACATTAATGATTTGCTTACATGCCAAGTCAACATAATAGTTGCCTTTGGATGATACTGCTTTAAACAGTGCCTAAATATAATGACTTATATAAAGGCATGTTAAAAATAATTTGTTTTCCTCCTTGTACTCTACACTTCGCCTGTGCATGCTAGGGAAAGGGTGGGGGAAGAACAAAATGAGAAAGACTGCTGACATCTGTTCTAATATCACTCTCCCAAGTGTATACCCCATATTGAAATAAAAGTGACATATAATCCAGAACAATTACAGAGCTACATTAGAATGACTGAATTGTACAAGTGTCCAGAATAGCTGTACTGGTCAGGGTCTCTCCATTGGCAAGCCTAGAGGGAAGAAAACCCTTCAACTCTTCATCTAAACTCAGCTTTTATGCAGTCTCCCAGGACACAGCACTCACAAGAAGAGTACAGCTGAGTAAAGGAATCCGCACTTGCAGAAAACCCTTCGAAATGTAAGGACAGCTCAACCCAACAGCTGTGTCACAGTACTGCTATCAGGGGCAGCACTGTGGCCACACAGCTGCGCAACACTTCCACCACAGCAATTCCAGTGCCACAGTACCTGATACACATCTGCCCTCCTTCCGCAAAATGAAAAAAAATTTAAAATGGACCCATCTACACAACTCGGCAGAGTTCAGCCTTATATCCACTGAATACTTGACCTCACACAGTCTAATAATTAGAAGTAGCGTGCTCCATCCTTTTTCCTATTCAACTATGAGGCACTTCCAAAGCCAACACATGCAGGCATAAAACTGAAGCAGGGAGAGGTCCTGTAGGATCTGGGTTCATTCTGGAAAACGCTTTACATTACCCGAAATTAGCCTGTTAATTTTACAACATGTTTGGCTTCTCTATCCTATTAAAAAACAAAGATGCCCCCCACTCAAATACACAGAAAACTGAAAAGCTTCTGTAATGCAAATTAACATTTGTCTGAAGAGGAGGATAGGGATCTTTGTGGCAGCCATTAGCAGCCAAGAGCTCCTTGTCCTCACCCCTGAATTCACCCTCTGCAAAGCCCTTCACAAAAGGCCCAATCGAACATTTTCTCTGGTTATTCTGAATCTTGAAGAATAGCAACATCCTAATGGTAATAGTTATACAACAGCCTGCAGGGATACAACTCTATCAATTAAAAAGTATCAATTTACAACAACTTCTTTCCCATCCCAAGTGAAAACCCCTGTTCTAACATAAAAATCCTCTATGCTGTTCTAAAGTTACACCATCATAGCTTGAGCAAGATGCCTAGAGAAGTGCAAGATGCCTGCATAGATGAGCCTTTAAGTCACCAGCATTTCAAGCCACACTTGCCAATTTGGCGTTTATGTTTTAAACCCGAATTTTCTGTTAGTAAACTTCAAAGGTAAATTTCTAGGAACTGCATACCATCTTTATTCAGACTTGTATGCATTCCTTCTTTTGAGACACTGCTATACAGAGAAGAAAGACCAGTGGAAGAACGCTAGTCTGCAGCTCCTAGAAGGAAACAAGTGAAGTTTTTATGGGCAGAACAGACCTTTCCCCACTCCAAAAGCACAACTGGGTGAGTTTGTCATCAAAACCTAAACCAGAAATTAAAAAAAGAAAGTTTAAAAAACCCCAAACAAACAAAAACCCAAACCCAAAAACGTTAGTAGATTCACTTCATTAACCATAAAGCAATTTGTGAAATTTGATTTTCATTTTCACAGATTTTACGGCGCTCTCCTCAGTAGGATAGTTTCATTTATTCATCTGCATTGACACAGCAGAAGAGGGCTCCATACCCACATTTTGTACGGCACTGCATCCAAAAGCGAGCTTTAGTTCTTTTATCTGCTGCTTAGAAAGCACCTTAGCTAAAGCACGTGCTGTTGAGATGCAACTGAGCCTGAAGACTAATGGATCTCTCACCACTAGTGACCATTTATTTTCTCTGCTTCTCTTGTATCCCTCAAAATTATTTTTTTAGTTATATTTGTGACTAAAAATAAGAGATGTTTCTTTCTTGGCTGGAAGAAGCTCAGGAGATGCAGTGCACAGTTCACACAAATTCAGGTATGAGGAGCTGGTTTAACCACCAAGACGTGCAACACACTCAGATCACCAAGCAGCAGGCTGACTAGTAGAAAGAAGGAGTTTTAGCAGGATTTTCCCAAAACACTTCATAGTGATTTTATGAGCAGGAACAGCAAGACCTAAGATGCTTAGTATATAATAAACGTTTTACTGTCTGTGGCATGCTACTTTCTAAGTTACTTAAAGCAAAAACATGAATGTGAAGCCATAGTTGCCTTCACTAAGAAAAGTAGAGTGACCTGTGCCAACCCATATTCAAAATTACAGTCTCTGTTCTAAAATAAGTTTGGTCATATAGTTCAAGATATGACTAAGATGCTCTGTCTTACACAAGAACTCAGATCTGCAGGAACATTTCAACAGGCAGTTAGAAACTTTGGTAGGATAAAAATACTAGGAAAAGAAAAAAAAGCCCAAACAAGCTTGTTTGCCTGTTTGTCTCTTTGATATCTGACAGCACAGTCTGCAGATAAAGTCTAGCTGATTTTGAGGCTTGAAAAAGGATATATAAAATTCAGAGATATTCACTCACAACCACTTCCCCCCACATACACCTCCACGCTGCACATGCCTTCATCTCTTTCAGTTGCTAATGCCTGCAAGAAAGAGGTTAAGAGTCAACCTAAATTGGTTCAGCATTTATTCTTCACAGGGCCACAAGCTTTAAATTCAACTACTCTTTGCATAACTTAAATAATAAACACTGTGATCTCTTTATTTGATTCTTAAACCACCCATATCTGAAGCACAATGGGACATGTCACAGACACTTGCTTCGCTGCCCTCATAATATGGTTTAATTATGATGACTGAACTAACGGGCTCACATCATAGACTTTTACAGGTTGACCCTGTGTCATCCTGATGTATCATTTTGCACCAGTTCAGTGCTGTAAATCAATTTAAGATCTCCAGCAGGTTGAAAAGGCTTGTAATGATGCTTTCTCTGCAGTCTCTGGGGACTCCACATTATACACAACTTACATTATTTATAAAGCTGAGATGATGCCTCCATTAGGCTTGTAAGACTACTCAAATGAGCTTTTATTTTACACACGCAGCTTGGGCTTCATAGAGCAGAACACTGACTATATGTAACATGCAGTGCATTCCTGCTTCAATTTAAAAAAAAAAAAAAAGTCACAACCCCTTCATTTTTAAATTTAAATCTTTGTACCAAGCCAAGAAGCTCATAATTTAATCTGAATAATTTCCCAGTATTCAGAAACACAAGTAGCACTTTTATTAACCTCTGTATTGCTTTTCCTTACATTCAACTCTGTGTTCGAACTACAGAGGAAAAGTAAACACTAAACTCAGCAGCTTTCAAACATTTGATTTGATAGTTAATATTTATACAGAAACAGAAAGATCTCCATCTGTTTATTCAGTCACTCTTCTCAAACGCATTGGATCATCACATCTTCAAGGGTACATAAAAAGGCAAGTTGAACAGGACAGAGTAGGAAAAAATGTATTTGATTACATACCCAGCAGTTGATGGGGTCAAAATTGAAGCAAGGACAAATCCCTACCCTTAGGGTAACCTGATCATGCCTTGAACTGATCCTCTCTGGTGGCTGTGAAAGGCTTCTGGATCATCCAAATCAAGGGAAATTTCTTTCAAGTGCCTACTTACAGTCTGAAGTAAATTGCAAGATTTCAACCCTAAGACCAGAGCAAGAACTTCAAAAAGGGCTAGAAATCTTCCATTATCATACTGATGCTCCTCAAGTCATAGTAAAGAAGTGAGCACTCAAAACTTGCACTAAAATCCAATAAGAACCTCTAAAAAGCTTCCTAGGGCTGCTCTCTGGTTCAATGGGAAAATAAAATGAGTATTAATCAGTTGCAACTAACAAACTCATCTCCCATAATTCAGCAGAGTAATTACTGACAAGTAAAAGAAAAAATTAAGTCAACGTTAACACCTCAGGTTCCCTCACAGGATTTGCTCCTATTGTTTGACAGGACAAGGTGCAGACAGTTAGCCACATGAAAACTAGCAGAATTAGACACATGCCTGCAAAGAAAAGTGGTCTCTGTGGGTTAGCTTCAGTTTTTAGTCTTATTCTCGAGTGCTGCTTAAAAACACACGCAACTACCGGGGAAAAAAAAAATTAAAAGTTTTCTCTTTTTGACTTCTCCTCTGTGTGCAAAAGAGATTTGAACTATGAGCTGTGACATGTTTGAAATACACTTTTTCCTAAGCATGTTAGTTTCAAGATGCCCTATCTTTAAAGACTGACATCCATTAAACACTGACAAGTTTCATGCAATCATCTTTTCCATTTGCTTGTATCTGAAATACACATCTACTTTTACTCCTCCCCACCTGGATCTAACAATACTTCTCCTTCCCCGAAGAAAACTGTTACCTTTTTTACATGCAGTGAGCATAATTCTTTTCCTAAAATACAGCAAAATAACAATGATCTTTTGGAATAAGCTCTAATTATTTGGATACCGTAAAAGCAAACTGTAAGGTCAGACCACATATCTTCTTCAGATTGATCTGCTAACAAAAGAGCAAGCACAGCAACCCTTCTTCAGTCAGAGCTCCCACTGACTTCAGTTTATAAAAAAAAAAAAATAAAATAAATCAGGATTTGGCTCAGATCCTTTCGAATGCATGACTGAATATTTCCACACCAGTAAATTTTAATAAGCTTTAAAGATCTATATTCAGGATAAGATTATTTGGCTGTAGAGCCCGAGTATATGAAGAAACTACATCGAAGAGGGGAAAATCTCATGCATCCAAACCTTCTAACAGGGAGAAGAGAGAAAAAAAAAATTAAGTGAACTTTCCTTGACCTCTAAGCACAGATTTGTCATTAAAGAAAAAAAAAAAAGAGGGGAAAGGGTCCGCGGAAAGAAAAAAAAAGGGAGGAAAAAAAAGGGGAACCCCCTCCCACCCCCCCAAAACACCACCACCAAACCAAACATTAACCGGATCGGCCGAGGTAGGAGGCGAAGGGCTTTTCCCCCGCAAAAACAAAGGCGGGCACTTGCCCCCTCCGGCCGGGGCTCCGCCGCGTCCCCCCGCGGGGCGCACAATGGGACGGGGCCGGGGAACGGGGCCGGGCGGCGGCTGCGTCTCAGGCTTCCCCGAGGAGGACGGCGGCTTCCCGGCGGGGAAGGGCTCTCCCTCCCGCCGGGCCCGACCGCGGCACCTACCCACAAACTTCGAGCCGGGAGCGGCCGGCGGGGAAGCGGCCCCGGGTCCCCCCCGGGCTGCCGGAGGGACGCCATCATGCCGGGGAGGAGAGCCGAGCCGCGCTCCCTTCGCGGCGCGGAGTCGCTTACACACCCCCCACCACCACCCCCCCCGCCCCCCCCACACACACCTCAGCCCTCCCCCGGCCCGGTCCGGCGCGGAGCCACCCGGGGGACCACCCGGGGGAGCGGGGCTGAGAGAGAAGGAGGTGGTGAGGAGGAGGAGGAGGGCGGCACGGGCAGCGGGGTAGAGGCGAGGGGACGCGAAGTTGTTACCGGCTGCCGGGCGGTGAGGGGAGGAGGAAGGGGGAGGGGGGGGTGGGCCGGGGCAGGCGGGGGCTCCGCGCCGCCGGCGGGCAGCCCGCGCTCGCGCTGCCTCCGCGCCTGGATTGATCTGGTCTGGCTGGCGTCAGGCAGTCGGAGCCGCCCAGCCGCCGCTCGCCCCGCTGCCAGCGCGCGGCTCACCGACACGCAGGCACGCGCGCCCCCCCCCCCCTCCGCGCGCGCGCACACACACAGACACACGCACGCGCCCCCCCCCCCGGCGCGCGCGCGCGCTCACGCACCGGCCCGGCAAGGGATCCTCTCCAAATTACCGCCCCCGCCGCGCGCCGCCGCCGGGTCTCCCGCTAGGAGCCCTGCGCCCCGACGCCCGGCAAAGCGGCCGTCCCCGGGAGGGGGAACGGGAACGGGAGGAGGGCGAGGCGAGGCGCTTGGGTGGCTTCATTCCCCCGTCCCGCTGTCTTAGCCCCAAGGGCCCTGCCTCGGCCGCCCTCGGGGCTTGGCGGAGGCTGAAAAGGCGCCGGTGTAGCCGCTGGAGCGCGGCTGAGGTGCTCCTGTGAGAAAAGCTCCGGCCAGCGTGAGACTCGCACTTAGAGTTAATCCCCGCAGCGCCCCGACGGAGCTGGAGTTCATCCTGCCTCCTGCTTACAGGTGATTCAGCCCCTCACTTTCCCTGTTCTTAATATTGGAGTAATTGCTTGTGATACCGCCCAGCGACAGACCGCTCTTCACCCCCAGGCGCCTTACGCGGGGACCTCGTCCTGGCCATAGGTGCTGTTGCAGTTGCTCCTAATGCATGCAGGTAAACCTGTGAAAGAGCACGAGGCTCCTCGCGCCATCAGATATATCGTGATGAAGTCTCGCCCCTGTGGCCCTGTGAAACGAACTCCCTTCGAGTCGGCGAGCGTCTGCTCAGCAGTGGACCTAGCTGGACGTTTGCAGCCCGCCTGAGGTACGGTAAGCCTCTCTTGCCTACTGCGTTTGCAGGAGCCTAAATTTACAGCACCCGGACGAGCGTTAGCGCAAGTAGGATTGAACTGAAACTGATGCTTTAAGAAATACTTTGGCTTTTACCCAGTCGTCGTTCCTGGAAGGAGATATGAAGTAACAAGTGCAAGATGTTTCTACATGGCAAAATATTTCAGTACACCTGCACTGGCATAATTACATCTCTGTATTTATGCCAGTAAGTTTTCACGTGTATATGAAGTTCGAGGTATGGTATTAATCTCATTTTAAAACCCAGCAGAACTGCGGCCCAGAGAAGTTACGGCCCTGAGAGTTTTACCAGATGAACAGTAGTCCTGGACTCACCCACCTGCCCACCCAGGTGCATTACAACTCTGAAGACACAGAACTGGAATGGCTTGCCCCAGGTCACAGAAGGTGCATGACTGCAGCAGTAAAAAATACCCAGTTTTATGGCTGTGAGGTTACCGGCACTTCTTTCTAACTTCGTAATCTAAAATCCATCCATTTCTTTTTCACGTAAATACTGTATAAATTGCAAACAGGTAAATTGTACCACACTGGTAGGTAGCATGCTACAACAGAAGCATAGTGGGGAACTCCTAATGCAGAATGATGCCATAACATTGATGGGGGAAGCCTGGAATAAAATTAATATTTTACCGCTTAAGTTTTGAACCTTGACTGATTCAAGATGAATAAACTTTGGTAATCAGCTTTAACTTGTATTCTGTGGTCGTACTGTACGCAATTACAGTTAGCAAGTAAACTTTTCTTCTTACATGCAATCACGCACAGATACAGTGCAGCACTGGGCTGCAGATAAACTGGTAAAGGTTTACCTCAAGACAAACTAAAATGTCTTTAAGTTTTGTCAATGTAATGAAGATATTTGCAAGCAAGGTACAGAAGAAACATGAGGCTGCTACTAGTTTTTGTAGTGCGGTAGTGCTTAAATCAGGGCCAAGTGTCTTGGGTCAAGAGTGGTGGATGCAGCAGTAGCATCTGCCCCAAGAGCCTGGCAGTCCGGTGATCCAGTCTCACACAGGGAAATACATGGAAAATGCCTTACATGTGCCCGAGGTCTGCTCTGCTCTGCTCTGCAGGCTGACTTGGCAGGACTGGGGTGGGCGGCAAGCTCCATCCACTGGATCCTCATTCCTCGAGTATCTATTCAGTGCATGATTCACACTAAACAGATATGACAAGAAGATAATTAGGGAAGCACTGCAGTTTGTCAGGTGTCTGGTTAGAACCACATTTTTACTGCTTTTGCTGTTGTTAGGGTTGACTGGTTGGTTCGCTTCAGCATGAGAGAATTAAATTATTTTCTACTTACATTGAGGCTTGGAGAGGATCACATTAATATGCTCCTTTACCTAAAAAGGGCTATAAAACAGCCTAGTATGGCCTTTTTCTGATGTTTAATAACCAGAATGGTTGTTCTGGTTAGAACTGGCTTCAGACAGATCAGTCGTGTGAGAAGACCAGAGGGCAAGCAGAAACAGTCATGGTCAAATCTGCCACAAGGCTTCCCTGGCTGGGGTGTTTTGGTACACACCCAAGTCAAAACTGCAAGTCTGCTGCCTACTCCAGGATGTTCAACTCATAGCTAACTGTCCAAACCCATTACTCCGTGTGTGAGTAGTATCAGCAGTGTCTTACTTGTAGATTCACCACTTCTGACTCCATCGGCGACTTTTAATATACCCTAATTAAACATCATTAGCATCTGCCTGGCTTTTCTGAATAACATGAGGAAACTGAAAAAAGGAGAGCAGAGGGGCACATAGCCCTGGGTATCTAGCTTGATGCTACTCCTACAACAGTGTTCCTCCTCTGTATTGGGCTAAAGTAACTGTGCTCTCTCAAGAAGCAACAGAATTTTTTTTCTCTCTTTTTACTCTGCAACTACATGATCATTCAGACTGATGCAAGGAAAACAGGCTGTGAGGCTGGGGCAATGAAGAAAGAGAAGAACCATCCCTTCTGTAAACAGCCTGACTTTTCATCAGATTAGGTGTACAATCCAATGACACCATCAGTCATAAGGCCTGTGAACCTGAATTTTAATGGAGTTGGGGCACTTAGGCAGATAAACTTCTAATAAGATTCTCAAAGGAAACTTTAATCTGATAGACACATCTTAACATCTCACTAAGCACCTGCCTAGTCACCTTTAAAATCTGTGTCTCAGAAACAGCTTATCAGAAGGCAGAGTGCTAAAACATATTCATTAAGCTGCATATTTTATACCATCATGTTATGTAAGAAATATTTAAGAAATACTACTACTGATACTGCTGCTACTACTATTAGCTTTCAATCTTCCTCTGAAATCAGAGTTTATATGCAGATTATGATTTAGTATTTCCTGTTAACCTCAGCCAGGCTTCATCTGGTTTATTCAAGAGATTCCAGGGGTAGAGAGGGCCTTCTGGAGACAGTTTAGCTCCAAACTCAGTAACTTTGCTTCACCTTTATGTACACCAGGTTTCTGCCAGAAAGTAAAGTTTCACGGATAATTAAATTGTATCAAATGCATAACTTATTATTTACACTAAAATCACTGGATTCATTTTCTTTTTAGCCATTACAGTGTTGCCCTAGTGGGGGAAAATACCAACAGTATTTTCAGAGAGAAGAGGCATTTCTGTCAAGAAGAATTACAGCTTTCTAAGGATACTTGATTTCATTATTTCCTTCTTTCCTGGGCTGGCTGGTAAATTTATCAACCCCTGTCCTTCACGGCTTGTCTGCTTCTTCTTTGAATAGGTGAGGTACTAAACAAGCCTCCCACCTCAGTATTATTAAAATAGGATACGCAGACTGTTTAGCAACTACACAAATCTGTTTGGGAAAGATGCCTCAGGCAGAAGACAGCATGTGGGAGAAGGTAAGGAGTATTTTTAGGAGGTCATCATAACTGTGCCCAGCTGCGTGTGGGTTTCCAAACCCATCTAGGCGCAAGGACCTGTCTAGCCACAGTAGCACTGAGTTCATAGCTGATTTCCACTGTCGAGAAGGGCACTTGGGTTTGAGCTAGTTTGAATACTTCAGTCCTGCACCACAGCAGAAGTGGTACAGTGGCATGGGGTGGCTGAACTGTGACCTCCAGAGGCAGACGGAACGGGGCAGCAAAATGATAGCAGCAGCAGAGCTGCTCAGCTGACACCCTGTCTCCATTAAAGAGGGCCCAGCAGCAGAAGCGGAGCAGCCTCAGCAGCCCCAAGCACATGCCCAAGGCTGACCGAGTGGGGCTGAGCACAGAGGCCCATCACCAGCCCTTCAGCAGGGATGCAGAATTATCGGAGTGGTGGTACCTCGAGCTGTTTAAGGAGGCTGGTGCTTGGGGGAACTGTTCTGGTGCCATCCTCGCAAAAGTGATTTCTGCGCCGCCCGCTGCAAGCCAAAGTAAGCTGTTTTGTGCCAGAAGTGGATCTGTCCTCATCCTTGAGTGCCAAGATTCAATTTTCCCTCACTGAAGAGAAGCTTTGAGCTGGCGCTGTGTAGGTTGCACACAAACAAAGAGGAACTAAGTTGTGAAAGGCCTTGAAGACAGAAGTTGTGACATGAGGGCTCTCTATACTCCTGCTTTGGTGTGCCTTGCCATTTTCTAGAATGAACCCTTCGTGAGTTTGTCTCTGTAAAGTCAAATGTCTGCTTGGGACCTGCCTTAGTTTCCTGACTCACTCTCACATGCAAAAGAACAAAAGAACCCATTTCACTCTTAGAAGTTCTTCCTAAACTGGCCCACCATGATGAAGTGGGATTTATACAGAATAAATATGGAACTGATAATTTTACAAGGTTATTACATGTATTTCCCTCTGGGACATTAAATAAGGCTTCTGCTGTAAATCTATCTGCAGGTACCAGAAAGGTCTTTGATCAGATTGAGTAGTCGTTGATCTTTCCCACCCCAGAGATGATGGGATTCAGACCAAAGTTCATTACTTTCCTAAGGTTAACGTACCCAGCTAAAGCTGCCAAGATCCTTTTTAAAAGTTACGAATCCAAAAGGTTTGGGCTGAAACAAAGTACTAAGCAGGGCACTTCCTTATCTCCTTTATTGGTTGTTTTCTCTTTAGATGCTGACATAAGGACTTTGCTCCAGGAATATTACATTTCTGGTAAAGAAGGGAGGTTGCGCTGTGTTCTGATGGCTAATCGCATGCTGCCACGAAGCACAGTATTGCTGCCCACTGTACTGCACCAGTACTGTACTTTCTAGAGAATGAAATTCTCCCTTTGGATCTTGCCTGCATCCATGTAGAAGCTTTTGAAGGTACTTTCACTTTCTCCTGGCTATCACCTCAGCAAGAGATAAGGGACTCCAGGTAACCAAACATTATTGGTTCTTTGAAAATTAAATTTCTCTTCAGTCACTCAGCTTAAAAAGATTTACATAACTGGAATAACCTAGCTCTACTACTGGTTTCTTGGAAGACACCACTAAGATTAATCTTATCTCCCATTTTAATTACTGTTTTCAAGTTCTTACAGTCCTTGTCCCAGTTACATCTTGTTGCAAAAACCACCAGCAAATGATATATTAAAATTTATTCAGGCAGGTGGCAAATACAAAATTAAAGCTAATAACTCTGTGAGAAAAGAAATCAAAGGTGGTTTGGCAATCCTGAGCTCTTACTACTTGGTCACTGGGTTGCACTGGCTGTACAACCAGTGCACTAATGACTGGTGCCGTGCAAGTGCCTGTGTGTCACAGCTTGCTACGCAGGGCTAGGCAGTGCCACGGTCGGGCAGTTGCACTAGCATCCACGAGCTAAAGAGGCCTTGGGGTAGGACTGGATTGCAGCGATGGATGAAGGCTGGGCAAACCATGGTAGTTGTCTGGATACAGAGCTTTATCTCCTTCTTTATACCCGAAGAGGAGACAACTATATTACACCATTGGAAGACTAACAAAATCACACATATTGCATCTAAATGCGTCCCTTTACTTCCACGTTTTGTTGATATTTTGTGATAAAACACTCAGCCCATTTATGTAATGATAGAAGAAAAAGGTACCATGTCTTATTTTTATTCCCCACATAAACAGTACTTATCTTGAGTAATTTAGAAACCTCTTTTCAATTTTTCTAAGCTGGTGCAAGTCTAAGTCACGTTGCCCAAGTTCAGTGTCACTCTTGGCTGCATAAGTCAGTAGTAAAACAGTCCCACCCTTCCTCCTCCACATCAGCTGCTCATCCCTAACCCCATGTCACGCACCCCCTTTGTGCTGGCACAGTTGTTGGTGCAGCTGCGAACTGAACAGGCCTAGGGAACTGATCTGGCTGGGGAAAACAAATGGTTCAGGGGCCAAACTCATTTTTAATTTGGATCAGTTTCCTGATCTGGTTCATTGTGTGGTTGTCCAAATCCTTGTGCTGATCTTGTGCAGGGGCAGGACTGAGGTGGGAGAAAGGGCAACACTTATCTTTTTGATAGCGTTGTTGGCTTCAGCCAGTTTAAAGTGGTTATGACACTGTGGTAGACTTAGAGAGCTTTTTTTTTTTAACCAAGGAAAAATACTTTCATTTTGAGCACAACTGCAAACCTGGTTTTAGAAGAACTGCACTAAGCATAGGAGCAGGGCTCACTGGTGAATAACAGAAGACTAGGAGAAAGCGTGATAGGACTGAGGAATTCAGTGAGCTGGTGTGATCGCTGCCTAATTATTAGAAAAGGCAGCTGTTGGACACTGCATTATATGGTAAAAAGCAAAAAAACGGTTGCCCTTCTGCTGTTCATGAACCAACAGAGGCCAAAGAATCACAAGGATCCCACCAAAAATTAGTAATTGACTCTTCAAAAGGCAGAATTGTGCTCAGCTGGCTTAAAGAAGCCGATACCTGGGTGCCGGGTATGCCTGCATTCCCAAGTTTTTTTCTTTCCTGTATTCTCCAATTCCAGAGTTTTCCTTTGCTCTTTGCTTAAGATGTGGAAGAAACTGAAGTCTGGAGAGTAAGTAAATCAGTATTTAATTAGTCATCCCAAGGCAATGGGTTCTTAGTGAGTTCTCAATAACAGACAGCCCTGACAACAAATATGCATGTATTGTATTAGTTTCCATTTGCACTTCCAGGAGGATATTACCTTACGGGTTTCAAACATCCTGGCAGTCACACACAGTGTTGAAAAAGGTTGCCCACATGACAAGAGCATTTAGACCAATTTTAAACTCCACTATTTTCTTGCTTGACCCAAAATAGCCAAATTTTTGACAAACAAGTTTGATCAGCTTTAAAAGCACCCCCCTCTACACTTCATACGCTATTGCAGAAATCACATCTGTAAATCCTCACTATAAGTAAAAATTGGGAAAAAAATTTAACTTAAGCACTTAAAAGCTGCAACCGATCAAAATTAGTGTTGCTGGTATAATCTCAGTTAAGTATTTGGTTTGGTTGCATCCTGGTACCTGTCTTTAATTGCATGCTCCTTTATGTTCCTTCCTAAAGACCCCTGTCTCATTCAGTGAACAGAACAAATAGGGGTCAAATAATGGAGAGTGATTTTGTTTTCTCTCCAGGTTCATGCTGCAGCTAGCCGGTATGAAAACTGTTTTTGCAATATTTAGTCGCAAAACTGAGACTGGCTTACAGCTCGTAGCTCATCTCTTGACACAAAATTCATCCCTTTCCCTGCCAAGTTTCATCTCTCTTCCTGAGTGGACAGGAGCACTAGAGCCTCTCAAAAAAAAGTTCTCTAATATTTTCAGCCCTCAATTTGTTATTCTTTATCCTGTTTGCAGAAATACTTGAACTGTTTCGCTGACATTTTCTACACATATTCTGTCTGAAGCACACACTGAGGACAATTAATGTTTGATGAAGTTCTAAACACATAAAATCAATACAGTCTCAATGTAGGAAGTACTGGGCAACCTGAATTAGAAGTGATGACCTCAGTCCACTAATAATATAGTTTAAAGGACCAAAGCAGGCTATGCATATCCAGAGATTCTGCTGCTGTTGGAGGTGTCAGAGAGAAGGGAAAGGACTACATGGCTTACCAACACTTAGGAAAACAGTTTTCTAAGTACCACAGTCAGTGGCTCTTTAAAATGGGGGAGGAAAAAAAAAAAGCAAAATTAAGGCACCCATTTGCCTTTTCAAGTAGGTATAAAGTCATTTTCAGTGTAAAGCATTTTGTCTGCATATCTAAAAGTGTCATCTTTACAGACAAGGATCAAACGTTCAGTATGGACATCACCACAGAAGGCCCCCAGAAAACTGCAAACAGCAAGAAGTAGCAATGCTGCCTTACTCCAGCTGAAAACCTGCAATCTGAAAGTGGCCTTACAGTCAATGCACAGTTGGTCCAGCTTCTGCAAGGTCCAGTCACCCAGTATGTGAATGCTACAGCTTGGGGAACCCTACAGCTCCCCCACCCTGCTCATGTGCCTAAGGACTTCAGCACCTAGAAGACAGCACTGCTAGACTACATCGCCCTGGTTAAGCAAAGCATACGCTTGTCAGAGAGCGACCAGATGGAGGATTACAACAATTTATGGCCTGCAGTTAGACAAGCTTGCACTGTGATCTCATCAAATCTTGAACAAAATAGGTCAAGCTTGGTCACTGTTCAGATGAGATACACGCTAGGGAAAACACAGACACTGTAAGAAACAGTTTAGGATTTGGATTTAGGATTCGGCTGACAAAACTGCTACGGCACTGTCCCAATTTTAGGCTCGATTCCTAGATGTCTGAGGTACCCAAAACAGGTCCCTGGTCTGTCATGTAGAAGGGGCACTGTACTGCTGGAAGCATATTTCTCATTTTTCAGATGAGAAATAAAATTATAGTCATGCCTTGTGATTAATTAAATAAATCATTCTTGTCTTTGCTTGTGGACATGGTGTTTCCAGAGGCAACATAAATGGAGAAAGGGAGCTTGTTTGGTTTCTATGATCCTGGTACAACCTGCTGGCCCTCTCTCTGCAAAATCCCATTTTAAAGCTTTTCAATACCAGGGCACCAAAAGCAAGAAATGTAAATTCCTTTAAGACTGCAAACATCATGAGAACTTTCTAGCAAGACATATAGAAAATAAAGCAAATTATATAATCTATCACTTTACAGATACATTCCTTTTCCTTTACATTCACATTTCCCTTCCATTCACACTCCCACGTACCAACCTTTACCTCAACTCATTTCCCCAGATGCTGTTCATTCATATGTTCATTTTAAGCTCCTTGGTTCAAATCCTGTGTCTTTTTCTTTGCCTGCAAAACACAATATGCATGTAGAATTTTATGTGTAACTATCATGCTCAAAAACCCCATGCAGATTCGATCTCCAAATAATTAAAGACAATGACAACTATGCTTCTTGGGAAATTAAATAGTCAGAATGTAATTAATCAAACTGAAATTTAGCCAGGACACCGAAATGACACCACTGGCTCAAGAGGAACGTGCTCTTGAGGATTCTGGTAATTGCAAGTGGTGAGGACTCTGCTCTCCTATCTCCCTCACAGTTTAACACCTCCTGCGTACTGTGTGGTGCAGGATGCTGCAGAGTGAACACTAAGGCCAAAATGAATTTATAAACCTCGCATTCTCTCTGCGATTGTATTGCTCAGATGCATCAGTCTATCAGTCTACAAAAGAATTAATTTCTAGAAATTTTTAGGCTGAAAAGCAACCCTATATTATGTGCTTTGTTTTGATTTTTGTTTTTCTTTGCCTTATGGTCATTCATCTTTGATGAAAGTGAATCAGAGAAGCAATGCCTGCCTTATCGTTGATTTGTGGTGTATAATCGTGTTAAAGACAGATCATTGGTCTCCTCCTTACTACAGTGCCATTTATAACAGACAATTATCCCTGCATGGTGCAGTTGTCATGATCTAGTGATTGTAAATGCTTGTTATCAGTGCGGAGCCAGCTAAATGCTGTGTGTTTCTCTTTAAAGGTGATTTGATTTTCCAGAGCTGTCTGTCATCCTTGAAGTTTTCTCTAGTGCAGCTCAGTTCTCAATCTACACACAAGTGACATCCTTCTGATGCGAAGCATATGGGGCAGAATCTGCGTACTGCTCCCACCTACTCCAGGCAAGGACTATAGTCCAGAGAAAAGAACAGCAGCGTGTCTGGGATTACACTGGGAAATCTCCAGACATTGCGCTGCATTGAAAGGAAGCCCTACTAATGGCAGTGACAATGTGCAAATGCCAAAATAAAGGGTAAGGCGGGGGGGAGGGGGTGAATAGAGTGGCACTGTCTACAAAAAGGAAATGTACCAAAACACTCTAGTTGGTTTTAAAATTAGCTGGAGAAGATGCAGAGGGGTCTAAGTCTTAATGACCTCACTTCTACAATATGCCACTAATTAGCTCTGCAATGAATAACTGGGAACAAAATAAGGAGTGACAGACTAGGTCAGCCAGGGGTTTGCTAAGCCCTTGTCTCATCTTTCCTACTGGGGCCTGTATGTGATGATTTTTCATTATGTCTACACTATCTTTTAATAGTAATCAGGACTGGAATTGCATTGTGTTATACACTATACAAACATACACCAAAATACTGCACTTGCTCTCTGATCCTGTAAAGCATGGGAAGAGCAGCTCCTCCCCAGCTGGTATTTGTGCAGCTCCTTCTGGTGGGCATGCACATGCCTTCATTTTTTCTCTGCCAGCCATCTCCCTGCCTCCTGCCATCCTAACCCAGTAAGCCCCACACTTTTTTCTCCTTTGCCTCTTTCTGCAGCTTACATTGTGCCTATGCTCTATGATTATTTTTCTCCTCCATGTATTTGCCTCCCTGGCCTCAGTCCTAACATTTTGTTCTCTCTCTCTTTCCTTCCTACATAATGAAGATCTCATTAATTGTTTCAAAGGAGTATCTTATTTGCCCCATTTATATTTTAAATGTGTAAAAAACTGAAAATGCAGTGGCTTTAATTTCCCTATTCCTCCATTGAACAAGGAAAATGTGACCTTAATCTGTCAATACACCGCCAGTATGTTGAGTGTGCTGGAGGACCCAAAATATCTGTTGGGGAATGCCTGCTCTGCTCTGGTGGATCTTACCAGAAGCAGATAAACATCAGCGTGCAGCAGTAATACTCTGCTCACACCCCTTCGACACTTCTGGTGAGAAGCAGAAATGGCTGAAAGTAGCCTTAAGCCTGTTAGTAAACCCACTGCTCCTGAGAGCAGCAGTCTGGTCCCTTGTAGAACTTCAACAGCACGCACGTCAAGAGGCAAAGAACATTATCCTCTGCATTTTTTTCTGCAAGTTAATTATTTCTTCTTAGAGCAATACACATGTATACAGCTTGGGGAAGAAAGATTTCTGGAAGCCTTGAATATTGTATCACTCCCAAATGCCTCACTCCTCCTTAAAATCCATCAGGCTTCCTCCGACCCTATAGGATCTGTACTTTGAGGATTCCCAGACATGTTACACATTTCTGTTGCACAGACCCCCAATTCATGTCATAAGCAGTCAGTCAACGCTGACAAACCACTCTGAAACACAATCAGTTTGCCGAGAAGACTGTTGCATACAGCTCCCACAGTCCCAAGCTATCAGGAATCGTTTTGTATTCTTCTTGCTAGGATTTGCCATTTGAGAGTGTCTTGGAGGGGTGTGTGTCTTTTTTTCCTTTTAAAACTCGGCAGCCCAGTGGCTACCAAGAACACAAATGCCGCAAAAAGGATATTAGAAGCACGGTAAGTTATTACATCACTGGGGTTCTGGCAAATGTTAGATCAATGTCCTTACATTAATAAAACGGATGGCTCAAAATCACAAATCTAGGCCACTCCACCAACATATATTATCAAGGTATACAAGCTATCAAGAAGAAAGTACCCTGCAGGGATGCAGGTGTTGCTTATGCAGGGGTGGGGCACAGCTCAGCAGCAACATTTAGAAAAGGAGGCCAAGGCTTTTAAAGGGACCATGCTCCTCTTACCAGTAAAACAACAAAATACTGCACTTGCAGTGAATAAGTCAGATTTTTTTCCATTAAAGGGCTTGCCATAAGTAGGAATGCTGGAGTTCTCTTCACATCATTAGTCTTTATTTCTTCATGATAAGTACTTTAATCACACATTTACCAGGCAGTGGGTGGCTACGACTTCAGCCCTTTATTCGGGCTGGGCCAGCGGAGTGTGCACTACATAGCTTTCCTCCCATCCTTGTTTAGATTAGCGCTGTGTTCCCCCCACTCACATTTTATTAACAGTTAGAACAAATGCCAGCTTAATTGTCACCTATCGGTCATGCCTACAGAGGCATACATGCAGCAAACACCTCGATGACAGAACTTTCTTCCCCTTTATTGTAAAGAAAGTGACGTTTAACATGTATGAAAGTAGACTCAGTTATGCAGTTACCAGCAGATCTTGTGAACCCAGAGCCTTGCTTTCAGCAAGACAGACATGATAAAATCTTCCCTCTTTCTTCAATAACATGACTAATAAATGTAGAAATTCCCTTCTCCTCTCTCCCTTTGCCAGTATCTGTCTTATCTCCGGTTCTTCCTTAGACATAATTTCAAACATGAAAGACATGTCTATACTATGAACAGGCAACCTTAATTCTGGCATGAGATCCACAGCACATTGCAGTTTAGTGCCAGAGAGCTGAAGCTTAAGATCTGGCATCTACAAAACATGGTAACTGGAATTTCTGCTGCTGACTCTGCTTGCCGAGTGAGATACTGTGCCTGGGGTTAGCATGCTCTGCCTTGTGAAGGCAACATCAGGCTCCACTTCAGATTTCTTTCCAAAGCAGGTGCACAGCTGAAAAAACATGGCAAGCATTTGTGAAATGGGGTCGCCACTAAACACTATATCCAACAAGTAAAGGGGACCATCCTGAAGTCTTCCTGGGATTTTGGCAGCATTTCCAGGAGATCAGCTGCAAATTACTAGAGATGGGTATTATGTGTATGCTGTAGGCAATAAATAAGAGTGATTTTAAGGGGCAGTGTATATCGACAAAGTAACACCTCTAAGAATAGAATACAACCACTGGCATAAGCAGTAGAGACACACTAATAAAACTGAGGAGGACCTAGGGAGTGTCTTAAAAGTGTATCTAATAGCAAAAATACTAGTTTAAACAACAAAGTCCAAAGAATGCAAAAGGCTACAACCATACTAAACCCACTCAGTTAACTTGCTAGTTTACAGTATCCAAAGCTCACAGTAACTGTACCTTAACTTGAGCACCCAGAATACTCCCAAACTTCTGGATGTGCATCCCAGCTATGTTACATCCTCCTATCAGAGCGAGACATATGCATTCCTCAGGCTCCCACTTTGTCTTTCACTCCGGGGAGAGAAACACAGGCACATTAGCAGAGAGGGAACCATGGCATGCTTTGGCCAGCTCCCTGGTCTAGAAGGCTGGGAGACCAAGAGCACGATTGTCATTCAAGCCATTTTTACTTTGGCAACTTTTATTTATTATTTGCTCAACACCACATGACAGCTTTCTATCAAGGGAATATTTTAAAGTTAAGCTAACTAAATTTGGTGTTTCTTAAGACCTGACTCTAATTCAGTGGGAATCAACGGGAATTGTTCCAGTGACTTTTATAGAGATCAGATCCTTCAGAACTGCTGCATATCTCAATTTTAGAGATACACTATCTTTTTTCAAGATAACTTGGAGCTTTCTCAGGGGTGAAATTTTTCATTTCAAAAAAAGTAACTATTTTGGGTTTGTGTATTGATGACCCAAACCCAAATAACCATACTCCCTGAATTATAAAAGGTAACAGTCTACTCATATTTTGCCCCCAGATCTGAATTTTGCAAAAGCAAACTTTTTTTTTCCCCTGAGACATTACATTTTTCCTATGACTTTTTCTTTTAATTTCCAGTGCAAGTGGCTACAAGGAAAAAAATTCTCTTACGCTGCCTTATATGCAAACACTGAACCTTTGTGCATATGGAGGAAAACCTGCAGGCAAAATTGGTAAGCAGCAGAAATAAAATAGCTATTTCCAAAACCAGGCATGAACACCACAATACCGTGTGCTGTGACACAAGTCAAAGAATCATAGAATCATAGAATCACAGAATAGTTTCAGTTGCAAGGGACCTTTAAAGGTCATCTAGTCCAACCCCCCTGCAATGAGCAGGGACATCTTCAACTAGATCAGGTTGCTCAGAGCCCCATCCAACCTGACCTTGGTGTTTCCAGGGATGGGGCATCTACCACCGCTCTGGGCAACCTGTTCCAGTGTTTCAACCACCCCCATCTTAAAAAATGTCTTCCTTATATCTAGTCTGAATCTACCCTCTTTTAGTTTAAAACCATTACGCCTTGTCCTATCACTACAGGCTCTACTAAAAAGTCTGTCCCCAGTCATGATCATGGGCCAATACTGAGATTCTCCAGTGAGGAACCTGGTATTTCTGTACCATGAGAGGGAAGAGTTAGGACATATGTAACATAGACAGGTGTTTTTCTTAAGGCATAATTCATTTCTAGGAAATAATACCAAGGAGGACTGTACCATTCTTAGCCTGCTTCAATAGGTTATGACATTTCTTTTGCAATTCTTTTCCAAACCTGAATCAATTCCTTTCCACATGAATTCCCCTTGCTCTACTCCCAGAGTCAATACGATAATTTGCTGGGCTACTGTCCTAATGTGATAGATTCATTTGGCATTGGACAGTGTGTATGTGGGGCAGTCTTTTGTAGGTATATCTAAAAAACATATTTTGTGCAGATGACAATTTGCTCCTACTCATGCTCCAAGTTGACCTGAAGCCCTTCAGCTTCATTAGCATGGTGCTGAGCTGAAAATAGTAAGAACTGCTAAAAGTGCCAAGTTAGGGCAGCTCTATAACTTTGTTGGCTAGTTGATAGCAAAAAGGCATATGCCTGCAATGTACCATGCTGTGTTTGCAGCCTTCCCATTGAAGGCCAGCTGCTTGTCTGCTTGTTCTTTTTCAACAACCACTGATGTTTGAAAAAAGTGGAAAGACTCCTGCTAAACTCGGAGGTATGCCAGAAGAGGCTTTAAGACCTCTGAATGACCTTCACTAACCTAGAATCTTTTAAAATATACTTTAAAAAATTAAAACTAATGTTCTGTATGGGAAATGCAGTTGTCCGAGCTAAATGAGGTCAGTTTATAGTTTAAATATAGCTTTTAACACTGCATGATTACCCAACCCACCTCGAATTTTAAAGCATTAGGCAACCATGTTACCCTACCATGAATGACCACTAGCTAATGCCAATTGACTATAAAGCAGCACTTTATTTTGTACTTTCTGTTTATATTATACAGAGTTCAACTTGTTGTTCTGCCAAACCTGGGGTCATAGCAGAGTGGGGATTTGGTAAGAGTTTTAGACAGATGAAGGGAGGGGAAAAAAAGACATGAAAATTCAGAATTTGGCCAGTGACAAAAGCAAACTAGAACTTTTTTCTGTTGATTGCGTTGCCCTTCCGAGCAGAAATAACAAGATGAAGGTAGAGAAGAAACTGTTTTTGCAAACTCTCATAGATGCAAGATATCATAAAGCCTTGAAGTTCTGCTGTCTAGAGACTTTTTAGCCTACTGTTGCTTTTGTCTGTGAATTAAGACTACTCCCCTTGCCCAGGAAAAGCAAACACTGGGATCTGAATGCTTTAGAACTTTATGCTAGAAGAGGCCACAGATGGGGAAGCAGTTTGATCAGTGTGGGAGGGATCAGCCCAAAATAACAGTAAGATATATTATACCATCAAAAAATGGCATGTCTGGAAGGAAAGTTTTGAGCATAAATTAATACTGACCTTAGCCAGAATAACTTGCTCTTTTCAACATCTGCAGCTGTGTAGTTACTAGGGAGTTATCTGGCTTCATGCGCTTTTTCACATCTGTCTACTAAATCAGAGAGAGAAATACAAAAATCTAGCACAAAGGGACATTATATGGATTTGTGACACTCCCTGAGAGACTTGGGGTCTTTAAACTAACAAAGCTATTACAATGGGACACAGGTAAAATGTTCTCTTTGTGACAGGTATAATATTGGTCTAACATTGTGCCTGTTCCATTATGCAATGGAATAACTGTATTTTCCTCTGATTAGCTCTCTGAAACTTCCAAACATGGGTAAACAGAACTACAGTATATGAGACAATAAGTTTGGCATACATGCATGAAACTTCATACTTCTGGGATGAGCACAATGAATAAACTCAATTCATATTAATTGCCTTACAACACCATGTGTGAGCAAAAGCAACAGTGGGAACAGATTGAGAGAGGACAGACTCTCACAGTTTAGCTCATACAGTATTTTCATCATTCTTCATCATTTTCAACATCACTAGCAACTTCCAAAGACTAAACTGTGAAGCCTTAACAGAAATGGGCATGACAGGGTTATTCAACATGAGTAAAAACATTTTTCAGCATGTAACATGTGAGTTAGTTAGTGAAATGAGTGGTATGTTGTATTTCCCCTGCCTGCATCATCTCAGGTTATGTTATGGTCCAGTCTAAATGACAAGGTGATGAAATTGCATAGGTGTAACATGCCTTTATTTCAGCAGCATGCGTGACACAAAGCACTAAAATCCCTAAAGTATAACAGTCATGAATAATACAGCTCTAAATTTTCAGGTGTCAGTGGGATATTCATATGTTTGCCCCATGCTTGCAAAATATGGGAGTTGTTCTTAAATTATGGTCTGAGCTTGTATAATAAAACTCAACCAAATCAAAATGCAATAGCTTTTGCCTTCATTTTGAACCATTGAACTTTTAATTTATAAAAATTTTGCATTCTTTTATATCTTTATAGTATCAAACTACATTTTAGGTTAAAAAAAAAGGTGAAATTTTAAATGGGCAGTGCACATTGATGCAATTTTAATGTACTAAGAGATTTAAGGACACAAAGCCATAAACACATAACCAAAATCAAACAAACATGTATGCATGCACAGACATAAACAAAAAAAGTCAACCTTAATTTATAGTCATTAGGCAAGGTGAAGAAATTCCGTGTGCTTCCCTCTGGAGAGCCACCAATATAACTCGTACCTTACAGCAAGCAAATAATGTTTTCATACAGGAAGAATAGTAGAGAAGGTGACTGTAGACACAAGCTAAACAAAAGTAGTGGTGACAGAGGTGAAAGGTAATAGAGATACTCCTTACGTGGCAGAAAACTATTTTCTATTGAATTTATTTGCTGCTGGATTTGCATAATAGAACAGCTCAGACAAATGTCAGCACTAGTGCCAAAGAAGGGTTGCAGCAGCAAGATTGGTTTAGATACGTAAAAAAGGAGCCACCACTTTGGAAACTGTCTGATAAGCTAGAATGCCACCACTCAGAAGCAATGGTGGTCTCAGTCATGTGTCCATCATTCAGATTCAGAGTGATCCTGGCAAAAGCTCAGGAGGAAGTTGCTTGGCCCGCACTATAGAGTCTGAATGGACAGTCTAAGGGCACTGGAAAGCACAGGCAGGCAAGTACACTGCTGCTGAGAACATATAAAACTTCACTCAGGATCAGACCACTCTACGGGGCAATGAAACAATTAGGAGCTGGTATAAATAGGAACTTGTAGGCCACGGCATCCCAGTACCTTACCTTACTTGGCAAGCAGTGCTCAGCATTGCTCCACGGGCATAGCCTTCAAAAAATAAGCTTTTCAATGTACAAAAAGGCTACTGTATAGAGCTGCAGTCCTCAGTTCCACAGAGGACAGGGAGTGGAAGTGCTTGGCAGCAGACGGCATGGCACAGCTAAATTCTCTAGAGCGGGCAGAGTCTGAAGGAATCTAACAGCTTTCTTGAAGGAAACCAGCAAGCTGTTTTGACTGAGGATATGCTTTCTAAATAGCTCTAATACCATGCAGTATCGTTTTCATCATTATCATTAGTAACGTGGTAATGTGAGCCTACCTCTTGGTATTTCTTTCTTTAGTGAAAAAGTTCTCTTCTTCTTGCTTCTTATAAGGTAGTGGGCCTTGCCCAAAGCTGGTCTGTTCCTAAAAGCTTTTTATAGCATGCTAAAAATCTGTGTACATGGCCAACCTGGCTTAAGCTAATGTTAAGGATGAGGTCTGCTCATGGAATGAATACTTTGGATTTGGGCTTACTTGGACCAAGTTTTGGCTGACTTACAATGATTTCTTGCATCTAATTTGGTGATATCTATAGCTCCGACTCTCATAAAATCTCATCTTTAAATTACCCTGAACTCATCTAGTCTGTGATTCCAAGGGTTAATCTGAAAACGCACACATTCAATTAGTGGAGCAGATTACTTAGAGCAAGGGAATGCAGAAGCGTGATTACCGCAGAAAAAATATTACAAATCTAAAGTTAATTTAAATTTTAAAATAAAGTTTCTTCATCCTTTCTCTTGACCCTTCTTTTTTTCCCCCCTGAACACTGAAGCTGCTCTTGTATACATATATACAGATAGCAAATTTCAGTGTCCTGCAGGAATGGCAGCAGAAGCTCAATTTAATTTCACATCCAACAATAGGTATGACAGAAAAAAATATCTGCACGTTAAAATAGTATACCTGGCCAATAACAGTCAACTAAACATTGGCATAAAACAAATGACAAAGAGCTTTATAAATGTGCATAGAATGTTGTAAAAAAAAATTCAATATCAGAGAAAATAAACCAACAAAACACATAACCAGAAAAAGGCTACTGTAGTTGGTCTCATTTTTATGGTGAACTTTTCACTGAATTGCAGTAAAGAGGTTGTAATGTGCCAAAGTGAGGGTTTTTTCCAACCATAAACAGAAAAGTAGTTATCCTAAATACTTGTAAACAAGGCCACAGCTGGCGTGAGGTTTCCCTGAATATAGTGTTTGGTGGCAGGCTTAGTGCATCACAGCTTCTGCTCACATCCCCCGTATCACGACTTATTCTTTCTGAGTGCAGCCCACCAGGACATACCCACAGGTTACAGCCACATAGACATTTCTTTCAGGGACCTGGCTGTTATCCCATTCCTCCTCCAACCCCACCACCTCATTCCTACCCTCTGCTGTCTCCTCAGTCATGTCATGACAACTATTTATGGGGCAGCTTATTGGGGCTCTTTTTAAGAAAAATTTTGATTGTGTACTCGGCTCTGCAGCCAATGCATGGGCTACATTCACACCATCAGTCCAGCTTTCCCATTTTTTCCTCTACATTCTTTAGTCTTGTATAATCTAAAATTCAAGCCTTTAAACTTCAGCCATTACAGCCAACACTAAAACACATCCAACAGCCTCTTAATATCTACAAAGTTCTTTCAAGTAAATCCAGCATTTCTTGAGAAGTTAAATCTGGTTGTTTTGTGATGATTTGGAACTGAAAACAGACAGCCTGGGTAACTGGAACTTAAAAATGCAAAATCAACAGCAAATCCAGTTTAGTTTTTGGCATCGTATTGTGTTTGTCTCAGCAGTAATAACAGTTATTATGTTTTAAAACAAATATCTAGCAAACAAACAGGTCAGATGTATTTCAAAAAGTGAAAGTCAGTGTATTTTTTTCCACTTGTTTGACAAGGTGATTCATTTACACACTCCTTACTAAATCACAGGGTGATTTTAATAGGAGGAGAAATCTGGAATTGCCTGGGATGGATAACTGGGTCAAGTTACCCTTTGGAAGAAGTCAGCGAACAAAATCTGAAACAGAGAAATCCACTGCCTTTCCCCTTTGAGCTTCATGCAAATATGCTCTGGAAACTCAGTATGTCTCATTTTCTAAGGCTTAACCACAGTACCAGGCCTCCAGGGATGTGCTTTCACTAACACCTTAAGCAGTCACTACTGCTGATCCCCTGGCCCCCTCCCCAGTCTTTCCTTCCACTCCCATACTCCGCTCGTTCCTGCCCCCTTGCCACTCATCTGTAAAGCTGATCTTGTTTAAAGCTAAGCAATGGTTTTGTTGGTTTGGCTTTGACGCCTGGTGCAGTTCATCAGCTGGCTGTGCAGATGCTGGTGCTGGCACAAGGAGGGAGGTGGTGGGGAAGCAAAAAACAATAGCCAGGTGGGACTGCAGCAGGGTTAGCTTTGGGTGCAGCTAGAAGATGCAGCCGAGCCAATTTAATAGCTTGCTGCTGCCAAAAACACCCTCCTTCCCCTCTCCTCTACACCTGTCTGCAGCTGTGGAGTGTGGTCCTTCTTCCCTGTGCAGCCATAAAGCCCAAGTGACCTTGCAGTAAGCCAGCTCAGCTCATTAAACCATGGGACAACTGTTGTCGCATTTTAACTGCATGGGAGCTGGAACGGCTCACTGAAGGATCGGAGGAATAGCAGAGCCAGGGTAAGAGAAGTGTAAGGAGTGCATGGCCAGCAGCAGGTTGAGTGGGCAGACAGAAGAACCACCCCCTTTCAGCAGCAATGACCTGTTAGTTTGGCTCAACTGGATCTGCTAACTTCACCCTTGCACTGTTTTGGGCAGCAGTGCTGGCTTATGTCAGCTAAAAGTGTTGTGAAACAACATCCTATGTCTCATTTCAGCCATGCAGGTAAGCAAGACTTAAATGAGCAATTCGTATACCTACAGTTAAGAATATGCTGATATACATTTTGCATTAAAGCCCTATCTCAGGAGCCACATATAATTTCAGAGGAAGCCCAACAAATGGCCTTCAGAGAGGTTAGCTGATCTGCATTTCAAAAATGTGGACCATTATGCCAGTGGTAGTTCTCTCCTGAATGATAGCTTTAAGCACTTGTTATTGATTTATATTTTGAACTAGTTTGTTTTGATTCAAAACATCATTACACCTACAACTTCATTTGTGTTGTTACTGTCCAAGCCTTCACATAAATTACTTCATCAGCTTGCCAGAGGTCCGAGGCTGTGGTTCCCCATGCAGACGCTGCTGGCTGCAGGAACTCCCAGCATCCCCCTTCTGTTTGTCCTGACCTCATGCTGCTGCATTCTGTCCCTTCAGCTTTGCCACTTTGGAGGGCTACACTGCAAAGTGGATAACCAAACTCAGACACAATAAAAATGTTCCAGCTGCCCCCTTTTATTTTTGGGGGGAGGTAGTGCCTCAGGCTGCAATTTCAGCAGTAATACTGGCTTATTGTATAGCCAAACACCGTAATTTCCCCCCTGCACACACACGGTTTATACCTGCCCACATTTCACTTATAGCACCCTTTCCCTTGTGTCAGTGTGTACGGCTGTGCTGGGAATGGGAATAAAGGACCTATCGAGCTGTAACATAGTCTGGGAAAGAAAAAGAACTAAAGGCACTTAACTCCCGTCTCTGGTTCACAGCAAAGGTACACAGATAGTGTGATATGATGATATGACTGAGGCCGTGGTTAAACAGATATTTGTAGGCATTTTGCTTACAGAGGTCCCCACTGTTCCTTTCACTTCCCCAATGGCATATTCCCATCTTTGAGCTTCTTCCTGCATTGTGCCAGAAAACAGGCAATTTGATTTCTATGTTAAAGTCTGCAGTAGCAGATAGCTCTAAGAAACAGAAATTCTCTATCCACCTTGTTATTTATGCAGGCATTTTGTATTTTTAAACAAGCCAAGGTTTAAAGGAGTCCCAGAACTCACCCAAACAGTGACAAAACAATCAACGGCATCTGAATCTCTAGTGACTGTCCTAAGAAGATGATCCAGCATGGAAAAGAAAAGCTTCTGAGCAAGAGTGAAGCACCCTCTGCACTACCAACAGGCACAACAGGCTGTCCTGGGTGCCCCAGGCATTATTGGCTTTGGCAGGGCAGACCATGCCATATTCGAACCGGTTAAACTGGCTCCAGAAGTACCGCAGGAGCCCAAAGGCAGGTAGTTGTTCATCTGACTGGGACAGATACAGAAGCTGCAAATAGTGTCAGAGTTTTTTTCCCATTACTGTTGTCATTTTTGATTGCCAGGGTTGCTGGGCTGACAAGTACAACTGGAAAGTATGCGAGCTGTGGACATGGTAATTCTGCTATGTCCAAATATTACACCCCTGGTGAAACCTGCACAGTGGCAGGTTCTGCATAGCACTGAAGTGTCCACAGCGAGTATGACAGTTGGTGTACTCTGACGACGAGTTGGCCAACAGTGTTTTGACAGTGCATGTTAGGTGAAGGGATTGCAGTTATCTTATAAATGCTGCTGGCTACGTTGCGTCTGTGATAGTTTTCCTGATGATGAAATAGGGTTCCTAGTCTGATAAGGAAGAGGTGGGGCATATAATTAACCAACCAAGTAGCTGGGAGCAAATCCTGGGGTATTTATGTAATGGTTCCTTGGGTGGACTGTACTTGTTTGGGAGAGACAATTTCTGCTCTTTATTAAGCAAACAGTAAAGGTAATTTACATGTCAACACCGTTAACTATTTCAGCAGTAGGGAGGAGATTAAAGTCACAGATCTGCTCAATTAACTGTGAGCAATGTCTCATTTTGGTGCCACAGTTAAATGATATTTGGAAGATACCCTGATTTCTGTGCCTCCCAAGAAAGAAGTTCAGTGGAACTCAAAACATATTCAAGCCAAAGCAAGATGCTCAGGCAAGCAAAGTAGCAACACAATCTACTGTCTTTTCACGACCCATGTAAACAGGACTAATTTTGTGAGTGGGACTTAAGAGAGAGTGGTCAACTCATCTCTGGACTCCATTGCTGTCAGAACAGCTTTGCTTTGTTAAACCTTCCAAAAATGTTCAATACCTTTGTGGAAAGGAAGTTATGCAAGATGAGGTCAGAGGATCCAGCAGCTCAGAGCTCACCACTGCTGCTTATCTAGTCTCCCTGCTCTTCTCCCAGCAGTGTGATTACTCTGTTTACCTGCTGCTGTCCTCAGAGCTTGTCAGACCTGTTTCCTGAGCCAGTTCAAATCACTAATCTAGGAGAAAAGTGATCCAGGAAAAAAAGGAGATGTCTAGTCTTTTACTGGGTAAGTGATCCGAACAAAGAGCATAAGAGCATACAACATATATCAGAAATGATTCAAAGGTGGGGGCAGAACACACAGCTGAGAGTGAATGAAATGGGGAGTTAGTTTTCAATAATTATCTTTCTACTATGCAAAGCCCATTAAGATTCAAGATTCCCCCCTTTCCTTTATATCACCTGCCCCAAACTAGTCCAGTTTTGCCTTAGTGCAATAATACAGGGGTTATTTTATTACTTGTTGGCAAGTGAACTCTAACATGGTCTAAATTTCCGATACTGACAAGGCAAACTTCATTAGCATGTTCACGGGATTAGATAATTAGGTCGAAGCTAGCTAACGTTCTCAAAATTTCATCTTTTATGCAAGTCTAGACAAGGCTCGTATACTGATTTTACCAATAAACAGGTGATAATCCACTGAATCACGCTTTTGCATTTTCAGGTACAGTCAATGAGAAGGATGGTATTAGCAAGAGATCAGTGATGGTGGGAAAAGCAATCTGCAAATTCAGAATAAACTGATGTCAGTAAGAAGGAAAGATTTTGAGCAACTTGCAAATATTCTAATCTAGCCACTGTGGAAGAGTAGTTCAGGATCCTACATGACACGGATTCACAGAATTATGTGGATTTTGCGGAAATGTTGGCGTAAAGTATTCCTCTGCTCTTGCCACACTGACTGTTGCTCCCATGCCATAGTAGCTCACTGAGGCAGGTGGGACATTTGATCTATTTTAAATAACACAAATGCAGGTCTTGTAAGGTATTCCAAAAAGCTGCATTTCTTCGCTGAGCTGCCTCACCAGAACAGGGGTGTATTTCCTAATCAGTTTGTATCACAAAAAGACAACCTTGCAATCAAGACAAAATCATCACTACCATTGGACAGCAGGTCACAGTGGTGCATTGCTTACCTAAAAGGTTTTATGTCAAAGTACTTTAAGATGACCAAACATAATTTCTGGGGAAACAAAGACACAGAAAATTGCTTCTTCCATCCCTAGCTAGCCAGAAAGCTGTTCCACTTTTTCAGGTAAGCCAGCTACTGACCAGTAGTTTCTTCACCTCCAGCCTTGCTTCCCAAAAGCCTTCACCTGTTGCTGAAAGCAAGAGAAAAAAAGGTGTTCAAGGCTGATACAACATTTAGATAACAATCAGTTCAGCTTCGGGAAATTTTCCAACTCCTGTTTGTTCTTTAAAAATATTGTTCACATTTTCAGTGCTTTTGTCATCTTTCTTTGTTCTGTTCCTGTTTATTCATACCTCCACTTTCTTGCCTGCCCCAACCCGGGTGTCCCAGTTCTCCGAGTGAAACAGTGCGTACTTTCTGTTCTCCCTGCCCCCAAGTCTTTGCATGTAAAAGTATATGGCAAAGTACGTGCAGACTCCATCCAGGCAAGGCCCTTCAAATCCTACTGCCCGTGTTACAGCAGGGGCCCCTTGCACCTCTAGCTGGTTCTCTGTGCTCCTCAGAGCCTCATCAAAGCGCTGCCTCCAGGGCCTTCCCCTCATTTCCCTAATACCTGCATCTTCTGCTTGCAAAGGCACCTCCTGAGACAACTGCTCCTTGCCCTACAGCCTTGCCCTTCATAGCTCTGTTCCGCAGCGGCCATGCCCAAACCAGCGAGCCTGGGCTCTGGCAGAAGAGGAAGCACAGCCAGGTCTCCAGCACTGCAGCAACAGCATGGCTTACCCTGGGCCAGGAGAGGGAAGAGCACTGAGGCAGAGGAGGCAGCTTCTTCCCAGTCCGTTAGCACTGCTGTGCGCACAGAAGGCAGCTCAGCCCCAACTGCAACCCTTCTTCTCATTCATTTCCTTTCCAGCCACCCTGAGGGGGCTGATAGAAATGTCGCACTCTTTGCAAAACTGCCAGAAAGAAGGAAATTTGAGGGGGGAGAGGGGTAGGGAGTTGGAAAATGAGAGAGAAAACGAGGAGTGAAAAGGCAAAGGCTGGGCAGAATATTCCTGTCCTTCCTGCATCCTCACTGAGGGAGCCACTCCTTCCCACCCTGTCCAATGTAAGCACCTGCCAGCATCACAGGCAGGGTAACAACAGAGCTTTGTGTTTACCATTTTAGCATCATATTTGATGTTTGTCACCATTTTCTCTGATTCCAGCCATTTGAAAGCAAAGGCATTTTCCGTGAGCCATGTTATACCCCAATTTCAATTTACTGTGCTGTCTACTGTCATACTCTCTCCAGTCAGCTGCCTTTCCCTCTTCTCTTTTGCCACTTCTCTTTTCTCCTCTCCGAAGATATGCATATTATTTTCTCTCCCTCTTTAAAGCTTCTTCAAATATTAGGCAGACCTCCCTGGTGAGGTGATACCCACACCCAGCAGAAGTGCAAGACTGAAATACACATAAGATCAATGTCCTGCTGGGAATATGCAGTGTTGTCCTTAGCGAGACAGTGGCCTGGCACTTAAAAGCTGTCTATGAGATTTGTAGCACTTTGTCATAATCCTTTTCCTCTTCTTGGCAGAGGAATATCCTCTAAAAAAGGCCACAGTCAGTATCGGAAAACCAAAATGGGGATATTACTTTCAGTTACTACAGAGTTTTCACTAAGCTAGCAAAATAATAAGTCTGTGCTGGGTAAGTCAAATGGAAATCATCCAGCTGGAAAATGCAATTGCTTCTGAACACTCAAGGAAATGCTCCTTCATTTTAACGTAAAGTGCTACCTACTGAACACATCTTTGGTACAAACTCACTAAATTTGAGGGAGTCAGACCCCTATATTTCTTCACAGGTTGGAGGAGAGATCTGAGACTATAAAGGTGAATGTCAGGAAATGTATTAGTAATTAATCTTCCCTCCTTTTCTCTCACGTTACAATCTACTCCTGTTCTTCTGTGTGAGCTATCTTTGTGATACTCACAACTTCTCCCTTGGTTATATTTACATGTTCCTGTAGAACATTAACAAAATGTCACGCTTTTCCTGAGAATACTGTTAGCAGTTAATTACTCATGATAACTGCTAAAGGGTTGAAGTGTTTGCTTTACTAGGCTCTACAAAGATACATTTTAAATGCCACAGAATAAGCTAGTTACAATGAGAATTTTGTTGGTTTGTTTTGTTGTTTTTTTTTTAAACAATTCTACAGTTTTGATGCTGTGGTATGCAATTAGGCAGATAGGTTTAGCCTGGTGAATATGAAAAACCTGAACAGACTATTCCCACTTCCCCTACAAATCTATTTTTAGAGTAAAGAACTATGGATAAAATTCTTGTTAGAAATAATGGATATTAAGTTAAATAATATCTTTGTAAGTCAAAATGAATAGTATATGCCCCTATTTTTCCAGCCCTATGTGCAATACTTTTCACCCCGTGACTGGCATTAGCATTGCTAGAACTCACAAAATTCCTTTGCATCCCGCAGAAAGTTATCCTCATAGGGCAACACTTTGCTACTCTTATTCTGCGAGTCACCAGTCCCATCCTGCAAGACATCAGCCACATTGATATCAAAAGTGTGAGTAAGACAAGCTTGGCTCTCCCTCCTATTAAAGACAAAAAACTCCACAGCAAAATTGTCAACCCCTTACTGTTACAGTTCAGAAGGTATTCCCAAGTCTAAACCCACTGATATTCTAAAAAGTTCATAGCCTATAATGATTTTGCCTGTAATAGCTATTAGACAAACTTTAACCATTTTTTAACATAAGAATTGTGCCTGCCTTCCTAAATTAATCAAGACTCACACACAACCTCATCAGATGTTACTCCTGTTTATAAATGCAGCAACTGAAGTCAAAAGACCAAATGATTTGCCCACAATTATTCATGAAATCTGTGGCAGACCTGGTTTTGCAAAATAAGAACTTCCTGGGTCCCCAAAATATGTCCTTGTTACAAATCATCATGACCTACCTATGTATGTTATGTATGAATGATATAACCATGCAGATGTAGGAAGTTACTTTAATCTGACTGTGAAAGAAATGGAAGCTAACCTTTCTCCAGGGAGTTTTCAAATCACAGAAGCTTCCTGGTAAAACTCTTAAACCCTCATATTTCAAAGAAAATGCTGTATGCCGCTGTACTAAATCAAGATAAAATTAACACAAAGAGCATTTCCAATGCAATAGAAATACGGTGAACACAAACCTTAATCTGGTCACCAGGCTGTAAACTGGTGCAATGAAAACAGATCAGAGCAAAGACCTTGTCAGGCGTCAGTACAGTTGACAGTAGTTTACCCTGAAGTATCTATGTAGACTTGCATTTGCAATGCCCTTGCTAGATGTATCTCCAGGGCAATTATATGCAAAAGGCTTTTATTTTTTTGGCTACTTCAGTGCTTTCTGAAAGGGCAAACCAATTGCTTCTTTGCTTCTTCTGCCACTCATTACCTAGTATAAAACCCATAGACTACGTAAAAAAGTAACAGGGCACAAGGCAAGAACTATGTATCTGAAAATATGTGTAGGGCTGCTAGTACCCAAGAGGAGTGCTGGATGCTCTCTTTTCCCACTGTGATGTGCGGTCTGATATGCCATTCCCTAGAGAGGCAGCTGCTTGTTAGAACTGAATATTCATATTAAATCCCACTGCAAACCTCCTCTCAGCAGATGGGGTTGGTGATGGCATCTCCATGCTGCTTCTTAACCAGTTTCTGAAGGCATAACTGTTGGACAACGTAAGCTGCTCCTTCTCGTACACCCTGTGCAAATGTTAGGGAGTAGCTGAAAGGAAAATCAGCACTCAGTTGGAAGACTCTATTGAGTGATAAAATTAAATTTGACATCTTTGTAGAACTTTGAAAGTTCTTTGCAAAAAGATGAATATTAATCTGTTCTTGCAACAGACACCAGAAGCTAGTTAGCCATAAGGACAGGGGACATTTTAAGTAAAGACATAGAAGGGGGGGGGGGGGAATCTTTTTTTCCCCAGTGAAAAGCAAGCATTTGTATTTTTGCTCTTCACTTTAGTTGCAAAACCTTTGTTCTGACATTCTGAGAGTGCCAGAGGTAACCAGGTGTGTTCAATTTATTTTCTTTCTGCTTTTTTTTGATTTGTTATGCCTCTGTCAGGTATTTGGCTCCCTCTCTAAAAAAGTTCTGATCTTTTTGGTCTGTCATTCAGAAATCTCTCCGTAACAACCTCTTGAATTCCTTCTATTTCTGCTATGCTTTACGATATAATAAAGCAAGGTCTGCAGGAAGAAGTAATGTCTTTTATTAGAACAAGTGTTAGAGATGGGAAAAACATCCAAGGTTTCAAATATAAAAGATGGGACTCCTTTTTGATGTAGACAGTATTTAAACTGAGCAAAGGCTCCCGGGTGAGTATCAATGAGCTAAAGAAGGAATTAAAATATGTTTGTTTATTGAGAAGATTTGAATTACATTTTATTTTAGAAAGTTTGTATTTAAGCAAGTCTTCACAAAAGCATTAAGTAGTGTGAACTTTACCAACACTTTTTGTTAAACTCTTAATCCACACCCACATCAAAACAAAGACAGAAGGCTGAGCTCTTTACATATGAGAAGGTGACTTTTCACACATAACCTTAACAGTAAACCTTTTGCTTTTTTCAGGGAAATACCGAGCTCCAAGATAATAAAGCTTCCTTAATTTACATATCTTCCAAGAAGTGGAAATTACAAAACTACAGACAACAAACATTGGCTAATCAGTCTAGGGAAAAAGGTGCAAAGGGAAAACTCAGAAATGGGTTTGTTTAAAAGCTGCAACAGGCAGAAAAGACCTTGAGCTATGAATGCTTTTGTTTTGCTAATCTACCTAATGTTCTAGAGAAAAAAAAAAAAAAATCCTTGAATGAATGATTCTGACTTTGTACTAGTATGAATTGAGTAGCTGCTTCTTAAAAAAATCCAATGCTTAGTTTGTATTTAAACAACTCTTCCTGAAGACGTGTTTTCTCAAACAAGTCTTTATATGGGAAAAACAACCGTTGATTTTGTAGTCATCATGTGAGTAACTTCTATTAAAGTCAGCAGGGCCTTGCCTACTGTGAGATTTTTTGAACCTGTTAACTCTTAATCAGTAGAACTGTCAGCTGTAGAGCCTGAGGAAACTGTCATACAGACAATATTCAAATGTAGTTGTGTTTTTCCCACAGTGCTGTTGAAAGGAAACCCTTTTGTTAGCAAAGCCTGAGAGACATTAGTATCCTGAAATGGAAACAAATAGAGCGAAGAACTAACCTGATAAACACTTTGCAGATGCAATGTGTCCTCAGACCTGAAACTACACACCACCTCCGATTTTTAAATCTCTCTCACAAATATAGGTTAGAAACAATAAGAATTTGTGGGAAAGTTTTTCTTCAGTGTAGACCACGGCTTGATGTTTATTCATATGCTGTAGTAAGCAAATGAGAAACTAAGCACTTTGTAAATGGTGCATCATTTTGACTATTTGATCCACTCTACTGACAGAACAGTTTGGCATAATTGCTGGCATACATAATGTTTTCAAATGACAATTCTCCAAACAAGCCAGGGCCTGAGCTAAGAGCAGTGAAAGGTGAAGAGAAGCTGCCTATGTATTCAACTGGATTCTAGATTATTAAACGCTACAGAAAATTACGATTTTTAGTTGATATTGCCCACAACAGAAATGCATTCCTCTACTTTCAGTACTTCCAGTTCCACAGCATATACCGGTATCTGTCTTCAGCTGTTGCTTTGGATGTGAAAGCTAATTTCTTTGCTACACCCTTTCCCTGCCATTTGACCACAACTGTTTTGAAACAGGCCCCAAATGTCTTCAGTGCTGCCTCTACATGTAGTTTTGATTTAACATTGGTAGTACCACTCAGCTCATGCTGTTGCTTCTGAGTCACGTCAGGCAGTCCCTAGCGGAGTAGCTTCAGCTCCATGCTGCTGCGTATCTTCACTTGTAAGGCAGGCAGGAGTACACATACAGTTGCCTTGCTAGTGGGAAAAATACTTCATCAAGAGTGACTGCCAGAAAAAGATGAACAGCACTTTAAAGAAATCCAAGAGACAACAAAGTATGGCCAGTAAGAAAGGTCTAGGGCTTTCGGCAACTTTTCAGTATTACCCTGATGCCAGGATATTGTCATGGGATTAAGATGGAGAGCCTAAATTTTCAAACATGCCTATTTTGTTTTGGCATCTCAGTGTTTGGCTATCAAATTCCCAACAATTAGTTGCCACTACAATTAAAGAGCACGTTTTGTAGAAGCAGTCAGGCAAGCAAAGATACAGTGACAGCAAGGAGACTGATGGCAAGAGCAACCCACAGAGCAGGCTAGCTGGTCAATATACATTTAGCGGCTGCAGATAATGCCAGCTCAGAACAAAACCTACAGCCCAGATTCAGCTGTGAGCAGCCTGTACTGGCATGAGCAGCAATGTGGAGCTGGTCAGAGTGCCCACAGGGAAGAGTTGTACTGACACAGAAGATAACTGTCTGTAGAAAGGAGCCTGCACAACACAAACTATGAGCTGTTCTTAATATATCTGTTTATACCTGGTTTCAAAATAAAAGCTCAGTATTGACAGTATTTTCCCTATTGCCAGAAAGAAGCACTTTTCATTGTCATCCTGAATCTTCCAAAGGTGCAATGCCTACAAAACTTGCCAACACTGCTGCATAAAACAAATTCTGAAACCTTAATTCTTTTTCCATAGTAGGAGAAAATCCAGCTTTCTTATCCTGTAATGCTGTTTGGAACAAGAAAATCTTGTAATCGGTAATACTGTAATACCATACATAATGCAATTTTAGGTCCTTTGAATGTCTGGCCTATATTACTTAGGTCAGCCAGGTAGTTACTATCAGTGCTGTCTGCTCCACCTGGTCAAACTGCAGCTTGTGTTACAGAGATGCTCCTTCCTGCTACCTATTAGGGAGTTTGCCATAGCCTCATGCTCTGGTTGATAGCGTCACAGATTGCCTTCCCCGCAATCCTGTGGCATATAGCTATGTATTTCTTTCCAGAACTAAGTTTCTGACAGAGAACTGCAAATAACCTGTTACTCTCAGAAAAATCTGTGACCAGTCTTCCACCTCAGCGATGTATTTTTTTTAATCATGCCATATTTTCAAGGCTGCCTTCGTAAGGAGAAAGACTAGAAAGATTCTAAAATCTCTTTCGTCTTCCAGGCCTCACAAATTGGAGCAGACAGGGAGCCACAGGCTTTGGTAAGCTACAAAATGCTAGCCTCTACTACCAGCTGATACTTTATCTTCCTACTCTGACTACTAGTAAATGTAATAACTGTGATGATAGTTATAATGATTTTGCTGTCAGACCAAAAAAAGCTTCCAGAGCAGCTCATCCAGATTGCAGACCAATATAATGTAATCAGTAATATATGAAAAAGATACCTATATAGCTAAAAGAAGAGTAGGACTGACAACTTTCTAGAGTTTTGTTCCAGGCTGTATTTCTTCTTTCCCAAATTAGAGTTTAACATCATGCTAAGTAGCTGTTTCTCTTAAATACAGTAAACATGCCACTGATGGTGACACCTCACCTTCTGGAAAGGCACTACCAGCACCCCTATATACCACTCATAGCATGTATGTACCCTCTTTCTTAACTGTAGATCCATTGTCTGGGTGATGCTTCTGATTTGAGTACAACAGAGGAATCAATTTGATGCATATGGGGTGAGCATACTCCAGATGAGCAGCTACTTGCTAGAATTTTGATACCTCCCACTTCAACAATATCTCTCCCCTCCTGGTTACTAATCTAAAGGCACAGTCTGAGAATAAGAGCTTTTTTTTTTTTTTTTTTTTACCACAGTGATGGAATTCTGGCTTTAGGCTGAACCACTCTCCCCATGTCAGCTGTGATTATTTTGCAACAAGGCCCATTACAGAGAAGGTAAAGGATAGGCATGTTGCATTAATACATAAGAGATTTTTCCTTTATCATTAAGAGTTTTGGAAAGCTGAGGAGTTCCTGAACTTCTGAAGAATTACTAACAAAATTTCTCTTTATTCTTTGTCCTAATGGAAACAAAATCATTATGATCACAGTGTCTCTGTTCATATCTTTCTCCCAACCTGAATACCTTTTGCATCCATGGGGAAACTGCAGCTAGATTTGAGAAAGCATAGAGGTTTCAAGGCAATTATATTCCTACTAAGTTTTATGCAGAAAGTGAATGCACAAAGACCCTGAAAATAACTGTGTATGTTTGCCTGTCAGGTATGTATCAGGAAAAGGCTGAAGCACAAAATTATTAAACATCTTGGAGTCCACATGATGATATTGTCCCGAGACTTTGCCTCAGCTATGAGAAAAACAAACCTCAGTCAGATCTTGCACATTCTTGGACACTATGTCAAACAACAAGAAGATGCAAACCGACAGGAAAACTAAACCCAGCATTCAGCTAAATTAATCCCCAGACAAGCCCATCTCATTCCAGCACTTGGCCTGAATAACATAGTCATTATTTTCCTGGGTTTTGACCTTGAATAGTCAGGTTTATCTTACTGGGTTCCCTTTGGCCTTGGCACACAAGCTTTCTGAAGTAATTTCCAAATCCAGTATGCGATGACTCTGTTTGTACTGGCACATCATACCCTGACTTATCATCTGAATGGGGCAACATTGGTCAACTATTTAGAATGCTCTAATACACTGCTGCAAGGGTCACCTGAATTTCCAGCTTGTTTTGAATGTGGTGGCAGACTAGCTCAGAGGATTAACAAGTGGATATCACTGTCTGTTTGCTTATTCTTACTGTCTTTATCCTAAGCATTTGTGACTGGCCACCATTGCTCCGAAATGGAAGTTAGGCTACATGCATTAGTCTGTCTTCATGTGAGTAGTCCTTATGTTCAGGTATCCTAACTACAAATTGCTTTCTAGGTCTTCATCAGCCTCTAATTTTAGCATCACTGTCCAGAGTTTGTGTCATAAGCCATACCTGTTGCTTTCTGCAGCTTCTATGTTGGGACATCCTCCTGTTTTTTATGTTAACCCTTTAAAAAAACATAATTTGTATACTGAAATTATACACGGTGGAAATACCTAGAGTTTTTATAATGTGAGATAGTATTTTTAGCTTTAAGCAAAGACTTTTGCTCAAATCACCTTGTCAGTGTAGTTTGTGCAAGGTCACCTTTTGCTTACTGAACATGCAACCTGAGATATATAATTGATACCTGCTAGGAAAAAAAATAGTGTCACTGTATATAATGGTGAAGATTAAGAGAGAAGCACCTTTTCAGAATGTCACTGTTTTTAAATGACCTAGCCTTTGAGCTAATATTTGCTGTTAGCGTAAAGCAATTGGGAGTTTCCATTAATGTCTCTCTTCTTTTTTAAATCTAGTTTATAGGAGCAAGTAGAAGCTTTTAATCAGACAACCCAACAAAACATGGACGAAGCATGGACACCACTGCAGGAGTGCATGGGAAAAGCGAATAGTGCAGCTATTCTGGAATGGTTTTGATGGTGTAAGCCTGGAGGCTCCCCACTGTGACATTTTTATTCCACAAAATCATTGATTTATTTTGGAAGACAGTACACATATGCACAATTACCCTGAATAGCTATTCTGGCCAACAATGCTAGGCGGGCAAGTGTGGAGCATGATTTTCAGAGCCATATGCAGTTTTATTGTTATCTGGGTCACTTAAAAATCTGTGGGAAGATCGTGGTTTAAATCTCTCAAATCTCAACACAAAAGTTCAAGTCTGTAGCTAGAGCAGTAGAAAGTATTTTAATTTATGTTAGCAGTATTTTATTTCAGCTTATTTAAAAACGTAAAACCCCGTCTTAAAACCTATTAGTTTTAAATGCTGATTAAAACCAAGAGAAAACAAACTGGAAAACATTACAGATTTTCCTCTTCACATTTAACTAGCTAAAGAATTAACTGAACTTTGATAAACTTCAGTTAACATTTTATACTGAAAACAAAAGTGATTGCATCTATGCATGTATGAAACAGTAAGGAGTTTCATGATAACTTAATCTTTCTGACAATTTTATAAAGCAGTTCTGTGAATAGGCCTAGAGCCTAGAACAATTTTCAGCTGGTGAGCCACAGAACTGCAGGAGCTCATGGAATTCAAGATGTCTCTGGACTGCTTCCAGAGGGCCACAGAAAGATAAGGCAGAAAAACCAGCAAATGAAAGTTGGCTAGCCAGATAGCTGCACAGCCATAAGAAAGGTTTTGTGAATCTGCAAATAGAGAGGCTGATCTAAACTGTTATCAACAGTTAAAGAGGAGCCATCTGTGCCTGTACGAAGTCCGTGTACAGAAACATCTAGAGAAGTTTGCAAAGTCACTGTTGTGTGTTAGCCTTGAATCCTGTCAGTATCAATCAAAATATCAATATTGTTAAAGAGCTTGTCACTACTACAGTTATCAGTTTTAGTTGGGACATAACAAAATTTTTTAGTGTTACTGCTTGTTCAGGAAAATGAACATGCTAGACTTTAACCTAAGGGGTTTATTCTTTATAACTTGTAACACCATGTAGGGAACAAGTTTTAAAAGCCACCTGATTAAGTCAAGAGTGAAGTGATAAAACACACAAAAATACCTGCCATAAGTAACCTATATGTTCATGTTGTTCTATATTTATATTCTTCTCAGAGGCCACAGCTGTATTTACACCAGAATTTCTGTGACTAAGAAACAAGTTTAATTTCTTTCACAAATATGTACCTGTATTTGCCTTAACTGGTTTTGAAAAAATGAGATAAATAGAAAAAGTAGTAGTAGATGCGAATGCAACAGCTAGGTATAAACTCCTCTGTAGTTGGGCACATATTCAAAGGTACTAATATTTGACTTTAAAACACTGTAGTATGGTTACATTTTTTCAATTACCCATGGCACATAACCAAACCTCAGCAGTAAGGTTAAACTTGGCTAACTGTGATAGCCAAACAGATATCCCAATATTTTTAGATGCACAAATGATTTAAAAAAAATCTCAACAAGCTCCTATAAACAAGCTAAAAAAAAAAAAAAAAGAGAGAGCTATCAGAAGAGTGAAGGTGGATTAACCGCTTATAAAGGCTAAGAGTGAAAAGCATATTAATCCTAATGTAGCTGAGAACTCTGTCTCCTATTCAGCAAATCATTTAAAAAGCCTATATGAGATTTACTGGAGCTAATGAGATTTAAAATGCTTAACTTTATACTCAGATTCATATTGTTTTCTGAACTGGCATCTTTGATAATGAGAGTTTGTTTAAAAAAGGAGAGAAACAAACAGTTCATACAATCTTCATGGATGCAAATCCTATCTGCAGCTTACCTTTCACTGAATTGAATAAATTACAGAATAATCCAAACCTTATTTGTGAATTTATTGGAATTGAGCTGTGGTATCAGAAACACACATCTAGAGACAGAAATAGCTGTCATTTAGCTCTGTCATGCAGAACTCGTATATATGTACATAGATAGCCATTTTCATACTGATAAACATTCTTTGAAACTGCTAGTTTGCGGGATAAGAAGAGACAGTCCTGTTAATACCTTGGCACTTCTGTTTCCAAACAATTAAGTAAGCCACTAGACTTTGTTTCCAGTTTCATTCAACCACAGAAATATAATAACAATTGCTAATACTATATTATACTAAAATCTCTCTTGCAGCCACCTTGTGGTATTCCAGTCTCTACAGAACTTAGACACTGTTTTAAGAAAATTCCTAGCTATTTTGGTTATAAAGAAAGTCACCGTAATATGAAACAGTCCTCTGTATTTTTGGTTGTTTCCAGACTTGCCAATGTAGCTATAGCCTTAGTGTATTTCTTTTTACATAATAAACACTTCAGATCTTTATTTTATGGCAAGCATATTATTGTTGTTAAGCAATTATGTAAAAATTAACATTAATAAAGGATACTGATAACTGGGAAGAGTAACTAAGAAATGGTATGTACTACTGCCTCGAGCCATCGTAGGCTGAGTATTGGCTCTAAATCTCAAAAATGACACTACCATTGTTAGTATTTTTACAAGGTTTGTTATCCATAGATTATCTGGATAGAATTGGAAGCCACTAAAAGAAGACCTAAAAAGAAATGTTATTGCATCTTGTATAACTCATCAACCTCCACTTCTCCCTATATCTCTTGACATGCAGAGCACTGGAAAAGGTAGTCCCTTTGAAGAAAACTGAGAGCTTATGTACACGGCATATATACAGCAGATAAGCTGAAGAAAGATATACTATTCTATTCAGAAAAAAAAAACCCAACCCAAAACACTGAAGTACCTAGGCTGACAAAGTAAGTTTTACAACCATTCATAACATACACCCTATATCTATAGTACATCTAAAAAGTCATTGCAATTGCTGACATTATGTCTGCAAGATAAAGAAGCTCAATGGAAATATCAGTATCTAAGAGATCTAGACAAAGTACCAAAAATAAAAAAAAGAGACAGAAAAAATGTAGTTAAAAAGACCACATTTCAGTTCTGGGACTACATGACAATAGCAGCCTTTAGGATGTAGGATGTTAAATTAGATGTTTAACAAACACAGCCTTTATTGGGGGTTTAGCAAGAACTTATAGAAGGAGATGTTTATGGCCTGTAATGGCCATGGCAGCTGCCCCACATAGTTAAATGTGCAAGTCTGTATGGAAAAGATGGTATTGCTAACCAAAATGTGTGGGTTTTGTGATCTTTTTAGGACTTGATACAGCAACAGTGGTATTAAGCAGGGGGCTGGGCAAATGTTCCCCATCACATAACCAAAGCCCAGGTTATGCTCATACTGTCACCAGTGCAACCTGATTAGGTCCAGAAATAGCTCTGGTTCTCCACTGACACTACCCAGAGTCTGGATACCTAACCCAGGTATTCTGAGCCATTCTGATGGGCTAACTACCTGCTTTCTAGGTGTTGTAAATGCTAAGCCAGACCTTCATTGCTAAATAGGCATCCCTTAGTATATAACAGACTGTTTGATATGAATTAAAAGAAACACTGCTAAGAAGTTTATGTATGCACCTCTTCCGAGTGACACATACATATATGGCAAATGCTGGCTTAACAGAAGTGCTCCTTGTGTTATGAATTCCAGTTATTTGTCTCAGTCACTAAAGTAAGCTTTTGATTTCTTCCTGCTAGTCAAGACTGACTTCTTGCAAGATAGTTACTTTTATTATGGAATTCCTTAAAGACATATTTTTACAGTCGTTTATAAGAGCAGCAGCATACAATAAGGAATGTAGTAGCCCACACAGGTATAGTTTACAGTTTGTCTGTTAGCCAGGTGTGTTACAAGCAACAATAACATACTTGCCAATTAGCTCAAATATTGTCATTTTCTCAAAGGATAATCTGCTCCAAGTATGTGAATAAACTTCATCTCTAGCCATGTTCAAATCTCAATAATTATCACCCTTGAATGAGAAAGCAAGGAAATTGTTTTGTTAAGGAGATCTGGAAGAAGTGTCGTAAGTACAACAGCAAACAAGCAAATTTTGAAGAAAAAGATTTGACTCATATCCTCAAGGGTGCCACATTTAGTAAGCACTACCACTATTTCCTTTCTCCTAAGCAATAGGCCTCAATTATAAAGTTGAAAGCACTTAGCACTCTCCTAGACTCCAGTTACATCTCTATCCTAACATAGTCTGTCCTCTGATGGTAGAAAAAAAAATTAAATTACCTTGTGTTCACATGTGAAAGTCTCGACTTTCTTAAAACTTAAGCTTTGAGAGACACTTTCTAGAAATAAGAGATAATTTCAGAGATACTTACTAGGCTTCACTCACAGCAGCAGCTCTGTTGTTCCACCCACAACCATAAAAAGTGCCGAGACTCGTGTCCTGATCACTCCTCTGAAAGTAAGGCAAATAAATAGCCACTAGCATTTGGTTTCTGGTGAGGTAAACTGCTTACACATAGCAGTCCACCTCTTCTGACACTTCTGGGACTGACACAGACGGTGAGTCAAAGTGCTTTCAAATAGTAGCTTTATGCTCATGGAGTCCCTGTTTTTCAGACTCTATTTTCCCTTAAGAATAGGTATTTTAAAAATACTTACATCTCTTCTACTTTAAAGAGACCATCATGAAAGCCTGTCAGCAATTTACTGTGAGGACAGAAGGGAGGGGAATTTGATTCTTCGTACCAGATTATCACCAGCTATCACACAATGTGCTGTAAGGTGTAAGGCTAGAAACAAATTTGTATTACTTTATCACAGAGCTCAAACTCAATTGCTTAATGATATGACCACACTGATGTAGCTGCTGAATAGAAGACCATGATTTGGACTGTGCTTATTAGACTTGTATACATAAGCAATTCAGGATAATAGGAGCAAAAACCTGCTTACTGTACAGCTACTTGGTATTACCTGTATCTATGCTTACAGAAGAGAAAGTTGACAGAGCAGTAAAAGCGTATCTGTGTACATTATTCATGTACATTTGTCTGTCAGCAGACACAGTTAAATTGATAGCTACTTTCAATATTGATTAAGATAGTGTGCATGTTTTACCATAACTGGAGACAATCTTTTATGTATTCAATGAGAAATGCTTGGTAACTCACTGGTGAATTACGAGGTAAATTAGTCAAGTTTATTTAAAAGACAGAGCAAAATTTTGGCTACCTTTAAGTGACTTTATAAGCATCATAGGAATCTTACTTCTAAACTGTAACTGCCATGATGCTGCAAGTCTATATTGACAAGTTTCCCATTACATTCACTAGACTGTATTTATTTGGCTGTGCTAAAGGAGACTAACGGTTAAAGTACTCATGTCTCTTTGTGGCTGAGGGAAAGCATCAGAGCTCCACACTTCACAGATTTCTGGGAAGCTAATAAGATGTGTGGCTGATGCAGCATGCCAAGAAGTGGGCAAATGGCAGCAGAAAATCATTTCAAGTCACTTCAGGATCTTTGCTGAGTCATATCAGTTTCAGTGTCTGTGTGAGCAAGTCCATGTGGATTCCACATCACACTCGAAACTACCAGAAGGGATTTTTGCCTGCCTTTAATATTTTTATAGCTAATTTACAACATCTGCCTGAAAAACCACCAAACCAAATTGAAAAACGCAGACTCGGATGGTGTGTCTGAACATCTCATATCGCCATAATTTGAAAGATCCAAATCCAATTGCACATGGACCATTACTGAAAACCAGTGTTCTCCTTACAGTCTGTCTGTCAGATGGTGAAGCTATCATCAGTACAGACAGAACTACTATAGTGTAACATTTCCACTAATTCCTTTTCATTTTCTGACGGAGCAACTGATGCATCTCTTACTCTCACCCATGCCTTGCCTATTTTAGGTCCAGTAAGTGGCTCAAGGCACCTCTCTTTAACAAGGTGGGTGGGCAGAGTAGAAACTGATTTATTTATCGGAGGAAGCACTGAGAGGCACTTTCACTCAGAGGTAGGACTTCTGGACCCCAGTTTTCCTCCCTGTTCTCTTCATTGCTCCATGGAAGGAAAAGACCATGTCTACCAAGCAGCAAATTATAATAACCATGCTCAGCTCAACAGTTCTTACTGATTGATTTGGTTGATAGATTTGGTCAGAAGGCAGACCTAGCGTTCATTTTATTTCCCCTCTCTGCTTGTCTACTTGCTGAGAGCCAGAGGAGAAATAGCACTCAATGATTGTCGCAGCTTTAATTCAGACCTAAGTCAAAGGCTTAGGCAGCCTAACCAAACACAGCACAAGCAATTCCTGCACCAGTTCTTCATTGCTGTGTTGATATATGGAATAAGCTCCTACGCTGTATATTCCAACAATCTATCCATGAGTAGATAATGTTAAAGATATACAGGCCCACGCTGACTCCTATTTTCTGACTAGATACAGACAAAACATAAGCCTTTTTGGAAATGAGTGCCCCTGCTTTACTGCCATTGAGGATCTCAAACTATTCAGATGGAGAACACAAGCGGCAGCTATATGCCATCCACAAAAGAAACAGATACAATTCTCACCTTACCTTTGTCTGCTACCAGTGGATCAGCATTAATTCAGACTTATATCTAGCTAGCTCTCACCTGTACTCACCTTAACCAGACAAACCTTTCAATGGTGTGAGATGGAGAGGGATAAGCCTTGGTTTCACTAGCATATCAAAGCAGCCCTGCAACCCACCTTTTTGCTGCAACCCTTTCAACAAATCCCAGTTTATACAGTCAATGGATGGGCAGAACTAGCTCTGAGAGTGTCATTATTATGATGGAGCTGTCTTAAGTGCGCATTTACAAATTCAGTTCTTTAGGACTTTTTAATTCACTGTGAGTTTGTCTTTTTTTAAACAGTATGTTGAAAATTTGTACTTAGAATATAAACCACTTTATGGGATCATCATTTCAACAAACATCCAAAATAAAGTTTTGCTTGTAGACAAGAACAAGTCTATCAGGGAGAAATAAACATATTCTCAAGCTCAATGCTACCATTTGTATTGTCAGGGAGCTCCCTGTATCCCTAGATCATAAAGACTTAGAACAATGTAGCCTAGGAGTTAGACAGTGGTAAAAAGAGTTTTTAAGTCATCCTACTTACCACAGCAGTTTGATTTGTTCAATCTAGAGGCTTCTTCCATTTCCCTCAGATGATCATTTGAACTAAAATAACTCAGAGTCAAAAAAATTACTGGCCTGTATGCTGTAGTTTATCCTGCCTGTCTCTAATTTAATCATACTAATTAGCTGAACTATCATAAATACCATACTCTCCTTCTGTCATTACTGTTCACATTCACTGTATTTATCTGCAGATGCCATGAGCACTTATTTGTTCTTGCTATATGGTAAACATTGTTATGTCAAGAACCCTACTGCGATAAAGCTGCTTTTCAACAGAGTCACCCTAAGGGAAAAAAACAGTGTCCGCAGCTCGGTAACAAGTGGTAGCAGGCTATCAGGTGGTAACAAACACTCAAAGATTTTACGTCTAACAGTTTGTCATATGTTAGCAATTCAAAATAAAGATTTTCAGGAGTCTAGGACTAATCTTAACTATTTTTTTAATCTTCATTAGTGTATTAACTACAGTTTAACACTGTGTTACTATTATGCATAGGGAAATAGCATAGCATTTTTTCCCAAGCAAATATAAGAGCTAATGTGATTACATATGGTACCATTTTGCAACCAGGTAGAAAAGAACAGTGCCCCTAACCTCTTGGGAGCACAGACAGGAGCTGCAGCTGATCAAAGAGAAGAAAGAGCAAGAAGATTCTTAAAATGTTGCCAGTTTTTTAAATATTTGGGAGTATGTTTAAAAACACAATTCAGTGCCATTGCTTCTACACAACTATCTTATACATACGATTTGTTTGGATGCAGCAGTCACAAAATTTAGCTTGAGAAATTTTGCAGGAAATCATTGAACTACTTCTATTTTTTTGTTTCTCTATTGATATTCCATAAACTATAATCAGGTTGTGCTTTTTAAGGATGCCCTTTATTATAAACAGATAAATAAATAATTGAAATCAAATGTTCAATGTCACATTTTGAGGTTTTATGCAATCCAACTGTAATCCAGGTCATGGATTTAGAAGATACATTTTTCTTATGAAGTACATTTTGCATAATTCGGAAGAGTTTTACACAGAATTGTATTCTCAGATGGATAAAGATGTGTAAATTCCTGAAAATCAAAGGGAACTGATACCCAGGAGGGCAAAGCAGACAAAACAGCCCATCAGCAACTCAACCACATGAAAGACCACAAAGAAACTCCAAAGCCACCCACGCAGCTGCCTGAGGAGTCTGTCAAGGAATGAGAGGCTCTTGTTCAGCTTATGTTGCTGCTGGAAATGTGTTTGAAGAGCTTGGCAATACATCTGGATTTTACGAGTGGCACACAAAGATGAGAAAAATGAAATTGGATTGAATTATGTGCTGCAGTATGCTGGCGGTGTCACATCTCAGCTAACTAGTATGTAATTTCATTTACAAGATAATGGAACAATCTCCTACATTGTTACTTCCAGAGGGGCAGCTGACAAACATATCCACAGTGTAAGTACAAACTTAACTAGATAGTCACCTAAAAGGCAAAGAAGACAGGATCTTTTTCATAGTATCTTAAACTACGTTTGTTTTTTAAAGGTATCTAGAAAGCTTTTGTTTCTGAAAAATGAATATTCAGGCCTCGAACATCAGAGATCTATAAAACCAGAATAGGTATGGTGAAGCATCAATCCCTTTGTTTCTACACCCGTCAGAAACTACCAGTACTTACTGGCAGAGTAACAGAGCAACACAGCTATTGTATCACTTGTTACTGCTTTCTCCCTGTTTGTTTTATATAAAGCTGACAGAAATGCCCCATCTTCCTGTCTTTTCACCCACAAATCTGAAGATATCCCTTCTCAAAATTCTTTGCTTTCCTCAGTCAGAAAGAAATATGACAAGAGACTGAAGTTTTCAAAATATTTGTCAATAAGTGTTCAAAACAATTAATCTTGAATTTTGATCTCTACTACACCAACATAGCTCAGCCCTAGCTGCACTGGAATGTGAACAGAGTTTTTGATGAGAAAACACTTATTTAAAGTACATTTTCAACAAATTATTTCAGATGCCTTCAAACTGCTGCAGGGAGTAGAAGGGAGAATGAGGAAAAGCCTGGAACACTGAAGACACTTGTCTTCAACACTTGTTAAATGCTCCCTTGTTTTGTTCACTTTGTGAATCTGTAGTAAAATGAACAGGATCCTAAATACATATATATGTTGAAGGCTGCGAACTCCTTATTCAGTCTCTGTTTAATCTTCTGCAACGCTTTTTGTTTAAATTTGTGAGTGACTCATAGCAGTGGCTGCAGCCAAGCTTAGCACAGACAGACTTTGTGCGTGCCCACGCAAATACTGATGAGTCTAATTCCCACTGTTGGCTTGTAAGATTCCCACTATCACTATCCTGAGCTTTTTTGAGGAGAGATTATTCTTTGCATAGGTCTCTGCCAAAGTATCTCATATGCTGGTGATGGGAATAGTCGGAGACAAGAGACTCTATATATTAACTTTCATTTATGACCTAATATAGAAGATTATTTTTTGCATTAGTTCAAATGAAATATGTCCTGAGAATTATGCTTTTAGAGGCCCCTGCATAATGCTCTTTTATTTACAGTTAAAAAGCTCTCTAGGCAGTACTTTTTATATAAAACAAATTTATGTTGCAACAACATTCTCAAAATAAGAATCTACTCACATGCCATTGCTCATTGTTCCACACAGTTAGGAGAAAAAAAATTAGCTTTGACCATCTCAATTAAAATCCTAAATCCTCTTTCACATGAGAACCCTCTTCCTCATGCAAATTTCTGGCACATGACTAGCTTAAAAATAGTTATTGTATAGTATATTCTGCACTGTAGTTGCCCTCCATTCCTGCAATAATTAGCACACTTGTTCAATATGTAGATGTTCTGCTTAAAAAGCAGGCAGGATGTGATTATCCATTAAGTATAGAAGGTCCAGCCTAGGGGATCATTACTGTGCTAAAATGACCTAAATTTTTAAAGAAAGGGTTCTACCCCACCCCACTTTTCTGAGATGGATTATTTTCTTCTAGTGACATAGTTTTTAGCCAGATCAATTTTGTTGTCTGGCATATTTCCTGCCTGCTCAAATGCCAGTGTCAATCCTGAGGGAGGCTGTGGAAATGCACACCTTGGGGCAAAGTAGGAGCTCCCCTTTTGGCACTGCCCCTGAGCTTAGGTTGGCGTAAATGATCCTGGCACCACACTTGAAGATTCTGGTGGCCTATTATTAAGTGCACCAGCAATGGTGAAGTGTAACAGGGTTTAGTTGTACTTGAAGTTTTATGGCAGTTCAGCAGAGTGCTCTGAAACACTCTTGCATATTTAAAGGCCTACAAGCCAACCACTGCTAATTCCTGGCTCTTAGGCCTTTAAATATGCAAGAGTGTTTTATAGATGATATATACTCTACCGAGGCACCACGGGAAGGTGTATACAGTTTAGGATTAGGATAGGGTTGAATTAATGAAATTTGACATAAAAATTGAGGTAGGAGTTGGCTATACTGGAATATCATCCTAAGAGCTTTTGCATTAATTTTTATGTAAACCCTGTACATCCTTTAGTGGATTTCTACTGCATTGAAATATACCTGAACTGTTATCTGATAACAGGCTACTTCTAGCTCAAGATCTGCCTCATGGTGAAAAGCATACTTGTGAAGCTTGTATTCAGGACATGAATTGAAGTCAGGTGTTTTCCTGAAGAAATTTGGTGGCAACAGCTCTGATTTCAAGTTATGCATTTCAAGACTTTTTCTTGGCATTTATGCAGGTAGACTAAGGCTCTCTTTGTCTGTAAGGAGACTACTGTTACCTATGGGTCCCATAATAGTCCTATAGCTCTGAAGATTTTCCTGTGTATAGATGCAAGATCTCAAGTAGATAAATTCTGAACTGGTAAACCCTAATTTCTGGTCCTCCCTTTTTTAAAGAAGGCATTTGTTTCTCAAGCTTCACTTAGGACTATTGTAATTTTCACTGTATTTACAAAGTCTCATTTTTTATCCAAGTCACTCTAGTTAACCTTTAGCTAAAATTTTTAGTTAAAAATCTCACCTTTTGGTTTCATAACCAACTTAGGCTGATCTAATACTTTCGTGAGCATAGCTGGAAGACTCCAGATGTACCAAGAAGTGCATTTTACAATTGACCAGCAAATTAAGTTCTTTGAGCGTACAATGGCATGCACTAGGTCAGTCCAGATCTTAGGGCACCAAATATGACTAATTTCTGTTTATGTCGTACTTTTTCCTGTTTTCACATGTATTTCTACAGCAATCTGATTGACAAATTGATTGAAATTTGTGGGAACTTGGCATTACATGAGCAAGCTTAAATACTACATAACGTAACATACCTTACAGGAAGTGACAGTAAGAGAAGTACCTAGAAAATCTTCTGAGTTCCTCCCATTTATTGTATTCTATAATACAGTATCGACTTGTAAAATGAAAGCTGAAAGATACTACTGCCTAGTGATGGAAATATTTCTTCTGTTCACATTCTGGTATAATCCATCAAACACCAGGATAGAACTATAATTTAGATGCATTTCACTGCCAGCTACAATCAATGATGGTAACCAAAGCGGTAAATAATTACCCAGTTGCTTTCCTAGATGTTTTTGAAATAAATTATCTTACAGATGCTTAAACCTATCCATCTACGCATTTATATAAACTTCTGATGAAAATTGACAGCTTCCACATTCAAGCATCCTTCAAGCTTCTGAGAAGGCTAGAAGTTGTTCATAAAACTGTTTGCTGCTAATGCTATAACATGAAATAAGCTCTGGGCTTCACATCAGTCATGATGTCTCATCACAACAATGGGGCATAGTGAAAGAAGGAAGCCGTTTCAAATACTAGTTGGGTTCACATCATCCAAATGGCTACCAGATGGGGCTCTGAGCTGCCTGGAGATTCCACCTGGGGGGTTAGAGTTGCCCATGCACTTTTTGCAGCAGGATGAATGGGCTCTCTGTGTCACCACCGCCCTGAGTGTGAAACCCAGCTGATCACATCTGGTGAGAGTCTTGAGGTAGGCCACTGGAGCAGACATCAGTAGGGAACCCATGGGTGGAGGGAAAGGCTGACAGTGCTTCCTAAATTGTCCAGGAGTTCCTTAACTGTCTGTTTTATGTGATTTATTAATTCTCTGGGATTAGGCAGTAAGCTTCAGCAGCTAGAGGGGAAGGACGTTTTCAGTAGCTGCATGGATTTTAGTGCTGTCCTACCAGCCAAGGCTGGGGAAGGCTTCAAAAATCCTTTCTCAGTCAGAGGTCAGGAGTTACAACAAAGGGAACAGGAAATGAAAAAAGATGACTGAAATCTAAATATTTAATTCCATTAATTCCATTAATCAGAATGTATAATATAAATACAAAAGCACACCAGATTACTTATCTGTAATACAGGGAATTTTAACAGTAGTTATAATATTTTTATTTTTGGTGTATCAGGTTTAGCTGTGTATCATACAGCTAAAATTACAGTTAACTTTCTGATACTTGAAACATTTGTTCTCAGAGTTGGCAAATGGACATTTACCTACGGTGAATTTAAATCAGACACAAATTTATATATCAGGCTAAATAAAAACTATAAAGTTTACTCTCTGCAATTTATATATGTCATCTATCAGAGACAATGCATCTCAAAGCACTTGAAAAAATAGAATTTAAAGATAATTACTCACAGGTTTTCTGTGTGAAAGCAGCTATTCTAATAAGCTACTTCATTTAGAAATTAAACCTACTTATGTTTTATTGCACAATTTTTTAAATATTTTGAAATGAAAAAAGTGGTAATTTTTTAGCTTGTAGAACTATATGCAGTGGATTGTTTTGTTTTTGTTAAATATATCATTAGGTATTTGCTATTTTGCTTCTTAATATGTATCTTCTTGTATATTTGTATTAGTGAAGTCAAGTCAAGAAGTCTATCTTGTACAGAGAAAAGAAGTTAGTACGATTTGCAATAATTCTTAGGTGCCTTAGATTGTTGAGAAAATGGTGTCTCTCTCACTGATGAGTTTTGATTTTCTTATAGTGAATATCATTGCATGATTGAGCTGGACACTATAACCCTTGTGTTCTGACACAGTGGATTTCATGTATGTAGGCAGGATCCAACTGGTCCCACACTAGGAAAGGAGACATCTTGTAGCACTATGTAATTGTGGCTGCGTAGTTGGACTTAACCTGTCAAAAGTCTTGGGCACATCACGATATGAGGCTTTCATGGTTTTCCTCACCAGTGTGGAATTACTCCCATTTTGAGTGGCAGAGATAGGACACCACAGACCCTCTTAGAAAGCAAGAGGAAACAGCACTAGTTAATCCTTCATAATTTTTTACTATTTAGTGAAAATGCTGCAGTATGTATCTGCATACTTTGCAGGCAGAGCTCACTGTAAAATTCTCACCCCCCTTACGCACAAAGTATTGCTAAGTTACTTAAGAGACATGACTCCCAGAATACTGGTATTGGGTTTATCTTGTAGCAGTTTGGGCTTATCTTGAAAACAGACATCATGGGATCTGGGTCATGTTTTCATGCCTTTATTAGCAACCATTAGGAAGAAACTAACCTGTTAAATGAAAACTTTAAATTTGATTAAATGACATGGTGCCAAGAATAAGAGCTCTAAAAATTAAGCTCTCATGCAGTTGGTTATGTAGTGAGTGGCAGTATTCTTTTTACTGAACAAATAATGAACTCACAAGTTTTGTGCTCCTAGAAGTGCATTCCTTGAACAAGATATAAAACTTGAGTCCAGTACATATGATTAAATGAAAGATTAATAGAGAAATACTGATCTGGGTAACTATATTCCACTGAGCTGAATCTCACTTCTCTTGTAATTGTCCCATAGTTTTGCTCTGCACTGATAACCAGTAACCATGATTAAACCCAGAAGTAGCCATCTTTTAACATTAACTGTGAAAACAATTCATGTGTATGTACTGATTTATCCTGAGTACCATCTGCACTGAAATGTGAACACAAAAGTGTCTGACTTTTGTGGTATGTCAAACCCAAATGAAACAAGAAAGCACTTAGATCACAGGAGAGGTTGAGGTTTTCAATCTGATTTTCAAAATAAAGCATTTAGATTTACTTCAGAAACTAATTCAGTTTTCTGGATCCTTACTGGAAAAAACTGAACCCATAATCTTTATGCTCGAAAGAACTTCTCTTCTTTTTTAGCAATACCAGACTTCCACTGATTTCACTTTGTATTTGGACTGTCTTTTATTATATGCCGTAAAGGGAAGACTGGCAGTAAGCAATCTTCTAAACAGACATATTACTCCAGGTTGTATGTCAGGCTGTTGATGTTGTTTACCTGGACTTAGTGAAGCCTTTGGCACCGTTTCCCACAGCATTCTCCTGGAGAAACTTGCTGCTCGTGGCTTGGATGAGTGTACTCTTCGCTGGGTAAAAAATTGTCTGAACGGCTGGGCCCAAAGAGTTGTGGTGAGTGGAGTTAAATCCAGTTGATGGCCAGTCACAAGTGGTGTTCCCCAGGGCTCAGTATTGGGGCCAGTTCTGTTTAATATCTTTATCAATGATTTGGACGAGGGGATCAAATGCACCCTCAGTAAGTTTACAGATAACACCAAGTCGGGTAAGAGTGTTGATCTGCTCAAGGGTAGGAAGGCTCTACAGAGAGATCTGGACAGGCTGGATCGATGGGCTGAGGCCAACTGTATGAGGTTCAACAAGGCCGAGTGCCGGGTCCTGCACTTGGGTCACAGCAACCCCATGCAGTGCTACAGGCTTGGGGAAGAGTGGCTGGAAAGCTGCCCGGCAGAGAAAGACCTGGGGGAGCTGGTTGACAGCTGGCTGAACATGAGCCAGCAGTGTGCCCAGGTGGCCAAGAAGGCTAACGGCATCCTGGCCTGTGTCAGAAATAGTGTGGCCAGCAGGAGCAGGGAGGTGATCGTCCCCCTGTATTCGGCACTGGTGAGGCCGCACCTCAAGTACTGTGTTCAGTTTTGGGCCCCTCACTACAGGAAAGACACTGAGGTGCTGGAGCGTGTCCAGAGAAGGGCAACCAAGTTGGTGAGGGGCCTGGAGCACAAGTCTTATGAGGAGTGGCTGAGGGAGCTGGGGCTGTTTAGTCTGGAGAAAAGGAGGCTGAGGGGAGAGGTTACCACTCTCTGCAACTACCTGGAGGCTGAGGGGAGACGTTACCACTCTCTACAACTACCTGAGAGGAGGTTGTAGTGAGGTGGGTACTGGTCTCTTCTGCCAAGTAATGAGCGATAGGACAAGAGGAAATGGCCTCAAGTTGCACCAGGGGAGGTTTAGGTTGGATATTAGGAAAAATTTCTTCATGCAAAGGGTTGTCAAGCACTGGAACAGGCTGCCCAGGGAAGTGGTTGAGTCACCGTCCCTGGAGGTGTTTAAAAGATGTGTAGATGTGGCACTTAGGAACATAGTTTAGTGGTAGGTAGACTTGGCAGTGCTAGGTTAACAGTTGGACTTGATGACGTTAAAGGTCTCTTCCAACCTAAATGATTCTATGATTCTATTCTATGATTCAGATACTTTGATGTCAAATACTTCTACCAAGGAGGCATGTTCTCATCCCATGGTTCTTGCAAGGTATTCACCACTTTACAAAGCATTGACTCAAAAATGTTCAAATCAAGAGGTAAAAAAAAAAATCCTTTTCAAGGATTACTGTAGACTACAATTCAGCTTTGAGATATGAAATGAAGCATGGTAGTAAATGCTGAAGCAGGAGTGAAGAGTGAAAAGGCAGCCTGGTCAGTGTCTCTGAAAGGCTTCTACTCCTTCACTGTTTTCTTCACAGAAAAGTTTTATTTCTATTTTCCATTCAACTCACCTTCTTATGCCTGATTTTTTTAAGTGAAGCTAAATAAGAAAATCAATGAAACAAGTGCTTTTTGTAAAAGTAAAAGCTGTGCATTTATGCGCAAACATCGCCTCTTTTCAACAAAGAGGTTTTATGTGTTTTCCATACCTGCTACACTATGGGGAAACAAACTTCCATTCACTTTGTGCAAACTGTAGTCATCTGTACTCTTGTTTTTCTGTGCCCTGTGCCCATTGCTGCTATAATAGAAATTTCACATTCCCTGTTAGCAGTTAAAAAATACACATATATACTTATGAATATTTTGCAGTCAGAGAGAGAGGAAAGTTACTCACTGGCTTGTCAGTTTAGGGACTGATGCTTTCACTTGGTGTTGCACAGCACAGAACAAAACCGATCTGTTCTAGTATTTATAGAAATATGGGTACACAGACAAAGACTAGACACAAACTCTGAGAAAAAATACTTGGACAACTGAAATTAATATGAGGAATCAAACATATTTTCCTACTTTCTATCTCATACTATGGAATGGAAATGTTTATTTTGCTGTCTGATGTTTATTCACTAAAAATATCAACTGACAGAAATCTTATAAAATGTGATGTATTTGTATGAAGGTTGAGAGTGAGCTGAATAATTCAATGATTAATATAGCAATGAGGGACATAATGGCTTATTTCTACCCATAGGTGACATCATGCATTAATTTAGTAGCATTATTCAGGTCTTGAAATGGGGCAGGGGAACAATCTTGATGTCTCTCAAAGGAAAGGGTGTGGTACACAGCTAGGAGAAAGAGCTGATAGAAACAGAACATAAAAAATGTTCATGAAATGTGTCAAGGCAAGCACTGTAGGAATCTAGAAGAAACATCCATATCCCAAAAATTAAAGCTCAAAATGTTTTCTTACAGTGATGGAAGAAAGATGTGCAGTTAAATGTAAGAGAGGAAGATAAAATGTCACTGCACTGCACTGAGTCCAGGTGAAATTTTAATAAGCAAGTGAAAGTCTCTACACACGACAAGCTTCCACTAATGCGAGCTGTTGGTGATACTAATTTCTACAGATAACCATACGGATAGATGACATGTAGTCTTCAAGGAGGTATGGTACCTCTTAGGCTAGATCTAAACTGGGGACTTTTCTGTTAGCACAGCCCAGTTGGGCAAGGCCTGACACTGGTGCAGACCTCAGCACAAATTTGACAAGCTGCTCCAGCTTACAGCTAGAGTCACCCGAAAAGAACTTTCCACAGAGCAGCATATCTGGACCACAGATCACCCCAGCAACTCACCCACTTCATCTTCATACATACAGACAGCATTGACTAATCCTGCTGTGGGACACTGAGAGCCAGAATGCTCTGAAGTAGTCAAGGGGGGACTAGGAGCTAGCTCAATTATTATAAGAACGGGGACATCAGAGTATCAATGTGGGGGAGCCTGAGTGGGTTAATACTACTCAGGGAGGTAAACTTATCAATTATCCCACACGTACAACTGAGCATTCTTACTTTGGTAGGCAGGATGTATGGAGATTTTACCTAATGTATTCAAAAGTTTAATCTGCATCATTCACATGCTAACCTCCACTTTTGCATGTTTTTATTGATTTATTTATTTTAAAAATCACAGTATTCTGCTCAAGGAAAAAAAGTAGCTTCACAGGAGAAAGCGACAATGAACTGTCTACTAATCAGGAAAGAACTAAATTCAAGGGCAAGAATTCTGCAGGAATCCAGGAAATGCCTGCAGGTTAACTTACTGGCTAGCTAAAGAAACGTAAAACACAGCTGAGATGAAGCAGAGGTGGAATAGATGGCTGACATGTCTAAGGCCTGGGCAGCAGAGCTCCCAACTTCTCAGCCTGTCCCACCCAAGTTTAACATATGTGGCAATCATGAGAAGCAGAAACAGAAGGGAAAAAAGGTGGGAAAAGTCTGAGAGAATAGAAATCATGTGGCTTCCCTTAATGTGCATGAAAACTGATGAATGAGAGGGAAATAATTTTCTTCTTAATGATCTGTAAAATATGAAAAGTTCTTGAATCTGAAACTGTGTAACTACTGCTTATATAAGGGTATGTCTTTGTACATGGGGGTATATATACACGTCTAGTTTTGGATTTGTGATGACAGGTTGTTTAGCTAAGGGGGAAGATTAGGACCATATTTGGAGGAGGAATGATTGTTAAGTTTCCTTTGCAATCCTCAATATCTTTCTAGTAAAAAAATTTCTATGAAAATTGATTTCTCAAAGCAGTTTTGTAAATATGGAGACAAATCACTGAAGTGAGAAAACTTAATTCCTGCTTAAATGAGAAGCTTACAGTTAGCCATAGAATCACTACTGCCACCACACACTACCACCACAAAAAGGGAATCTGGTCTGCTATGTTCAGCTCCTAGTATTGCACTCAGCAAAACACATAGAAACACGTATAATTTTAAGCATATGCTTAACCCTTTCCTGAATCAGAGCCTAAAATGTTCCCAGTACTTCCAGCCCAGTACAATTATTGGATTAGGCGCATGGAAAGTGAACGGCATAAGGGAATGTGCCTATTCTAAGGGAGAGATTGTTTCTTAAAGATTTCTACACACACACTGTTTCTTCTCTGTCCATTCTTGGCTTCATTAATATTAATAAAAGCTTGTGTATTCAAGACATTTATAATACTGAATTACATTAGTCAGTGGCTCTAATTATGTTATTTCTTGAATTTCAAATTGAGTCCCAGCCTTACTCATTTTACCAGGTTTAAATAAGAATATGATTCATCATTTACAGAAAGCACATTACATAAGTTACACGGTTTCACAATTGAGCACACTGACTGCATTGAAGCTACAAATAGGAATAGAAATAGAGAGGATTTTCTATCCTTAGTTTGAAATTAAACTTAGACTACTGTATCAATCATGTGAGCTCTGGCTGAAATGAGAACAGAAAACATTCATCACATGTTTTAGATGTTTCAAACTAATAATAGGCTGGGACCGGTTTTCAAAGAAAGATATAGCTGTGCTTAGGAAGGGTGTGAATCCCAAGTACGACTGCTGCAAATAAAAGCTTTGTTTCTTTTTTTCTGTTGGATTCCTCATGAGGAAAATGTACTCCATATGTAGTACATATAATGGTTTTGCAATTCTAATGAAAAGTGTTAGCTACAGGCAGATCATACAGCATCAAAACTCCAGTACATTCAGCAATGCACTGTGGCCTACAGATGTGACTCCAATAATAGTAAGTGAGCTCATCCTTAGTGTAGAAGATTATTCATCAGGGAGAGAATAATGTAAGTGATATGATCATTACATCACCTTTTCCTGTACATTATTCTCACTACAGCTGACAAGGAAAACATTTCTCAGTTTTAAGTTACATTATTTTCAAATTTTGCAGAGTCTAGATAAAAGTGGTATTTGAAAGTACATGTACTTTCAAAGTTTCATTTGATAACAAAGAAGGGCTAATGCTGCAGTGTTGAATTACTTGTTCAGTATCTCTATCTGTTTTCTTCATATAAAATAGTTATTCCATAGTATTACATCCCACATCTACTAACACTAGCTATTTTAATTTTTAGGTAAAGGTTTTGAAGAAAAGGTATTTTGAATCTATATAATCACAGAATCACAGAATGAAGGCTTTTGTTGAAAGATAGGATCAATCTGATTAGTGTAAAAGAGGTCTTAATATTAAACTCAAAATAAAATGGCCAGAAGTTACAAACTCAGGGAAATGTATGTTCAGATTACAGCAGTAACATGTTTTGATGAGGATGGAGTCAATAAAGAAATATGAAAAGAATTCTTGGCTTTTTCTGTGCTTTTGGTAATGATGGTTTACATCCCTATATTCAAGGATGAGGAGAAAACTACATTCATTATGATTAGGATGGAATTTATAATGATAAACATTATGTTTACTGATAGTACTGCATAAAGGAGGGAATAATGTAAACCAACAGCAGAAGCCCTCCTAATTTTGCAACTATGGCATTCATAATTTTGAAATTATGCATATTTTGGTCTTATTTTTTCAAATCGGACTGCTGTTCCACAATGTTCTCAGCACCTGCCATCAGAATGAGAATTATTATCAACAGTTTGTAAAAGCCTTAGCCTAGACTATATTAGTAGAGATATATGCATTTGTATGTCATGGCCTAGTTTTTCAAGTTTCCACTAAATAAGGATGCTGTGAGGATTTAGAATGCTTATGTGCAAATCTTACGTAGCATTTTAAGAACTGAAGTTAGCAAAAAAATACCAGTTTCAAAATGTAAACAGTAGTCCTATTTGTGTTGCAGACATTCTTCAGACAATTAATACAATAAATTTTTTTAAATAAACACATTCACTCCATTTAGTGCAATTGATTGAATACTGAAGTGGGGAACAGGAACAGACCTTTCATTCAGTTCTGCTGCTTTCATTGGCTTACGCTTCTTTGCATAACCACTTGCCACTGTCAGTATTAATAGAAAAGAAACACGTTGTTGGCTTAAACATAGCAGAGTGCCACTGATCCAAATATTTTGTGTAAGGAAATAATAAAAAAACATTTATCCTGGTTTTGGCTTCTTTGCTATGGTATGTACCTCATGCACTTGTTGCATTCACAAGGATTTCCTGCTGTTGTGTGCACCAAGCGGGTTTACTACATGTGTTTCTACTTTTGTACTACATTGCTTTTCCTGCCTGAACGGTTACCAAGCAGTGCAGTATCAGTCACCATGCAGTGTAAATGCTACATCAATAGACAAGTCTCCCAAGTACAATTAAATGAAATTCTGGAAACCTGCTCAGAAATACAAAATTCCGTTTTCCTCTCATTCCTATCATTCCCAGATGTGAATGGAATAGAAAATGTTTTCTCTTTTTTAAATTCGGCTATTTCTGTAGAACCATGTGTGAGAACTACGATTATTAAGTTGCCTTTAAATGTAAGATTTTCCTGATCTAAAACATGGCAATGCTCTGAGTCTATATTTCATGAATGTAGATATACTTGCAGACCGGTGGTCTCGGAAAATGGTTTGCAGGGACCAAGACAATTCTGTAAGCAGTGCAATAAAGGCAGTCTGGTTTACTACAAGCTGACATCCTACTTTAACTAACATTACTTGTCTTTCTTCCTATTTTTTTTATGTGCTCCTTTCTTCTCCTCTCCCTATTTCCCAGACCTCTTCTAGATGTTCTGTCTATTTTGGATTAGCAAGTGGCAATATGTACTATGGCTGGAGTTACTGTGAGCAGTTTGCCCCACTGGTACCCACATTGATTAGGCAACTGACTACAGCTTCTTGTAGGCAAAAGCTTTCTCCCACCATGGAGGCACTGTATTTGGGTCTCCTGATGCCTTTGACACCCCTACTTCTCCATCAATAGACTGACCAAAAGGTTTAAAGATTATTACAGTGGACTGGCACTAACAGTCTGAATGTAAAGGGCTCACTTCCATGGAAAAACAGAACAAAAATATAGTGGAGAAGTTGAAGGTCTGAAAATACCAAAATCCTCATTTCCTTACAATGGGAGTATGAAATGATGCTAGTGAAACTGATAAAATTATTTTTCCCTCTTTCCCTTCTGCTCTAACTAAACAACTGAGATCTATTTTATTAAAACATTATTGCTTTCCACCTTTAATCAGTGTTTCCATGATTTTTTTGGTTAACTTTGAGGTTTCTTGTCTATTGTTGTACAAATTTTTGGAGGTTCACACCTGCAAAATTTCCACCCTCCCTCAAAGACCTAGAAAGACATTTTTTCTTTGGAGTAGTGGTATTTTTAAATAATCTCCTGATTACAGGTGGGCCTATAAGAAAAATATCAAGCATTACAAGATCTTACAACTGTAAAACTCTTCCTGACAATTTTAAAATAAAACAATACTTTTTGTGACACGGACAAAACCACATAGTTTATAAATGTTGAATTCAATCCTTCTTCATAGTAATAGTGCTACTTTAATCAACAGATTTCAAGACGAAGCCTGTAACTTACCAGTCATCAAGAAACCAGTTAAGGGTAGTTTTCATAGCTGGTATTATCCATATAACCAAAGTACTCATATGGAGCCCTGTACTGGAATGCTTTACTATCACCTCTCAAAAGACCTCCACGAGATATGCAAGTACCAGTGCCATCGCTTCCCAGGTGTGGGAAGCAGAGACATTATTCTTCTGCAGCAAAAGACCTTGTTGCTAGCACTTGTACTGGGTTACAACTACTGACATTGCTGTGTCACCAGAGCACATGCCCACCTGGGTGCCTTTGCCAGGGCAGTGTGTCTATACCTATATGAAATTTTACTCATTAAAAAAAGTTTGTTATGAGTGGGGGCAGAAGCTTCTAGGTGTCCATGCTGTTATGTCATTAGCAGTGTGGTTGGTGGCTGAGGGCTGGTGTGGTATGGTAAGACAGTTTCTTTCAAAAGAAGGGTTATGTTTTGCTAGCTTACAAACTTGTGTGGGAACACAAGCCAACTATTCTTAGAAAATTTTGTAGTGTAGATGAGGCCTGAGGAAACGAGGCGCTCTGGTTCCAAGGACACTTCTCACGCTGACAAAGCTAGCTAAGTGCTTCCAGCCCCCTTTCCTCATCACTGATCATTTCCACGCCTGTACTGGTGCTCTGTTTGTTCTAATGCGATTGTCTGTGGAGCTGAATAATAAACCAGATCAGAGAGCTGATCCAACTTTACAAGCACTCCTCCTCCCCTCCCCTTTTTTCCTATTTTTGAGGTCATGCTGTTGAGAGAAACAGCCATAGAACCAAGACCTGTGGAGCTAGGGACCAGATCCTTAATAACATTACAGCCAAAAAAGAAATTGGATACCTAATTAAATCTGTGAATCTGATCTTACATGACCTGTTTAGAATTATGAGAATCCAGAGCTTCAGATTCTGCCAGATTCTTCAGATTCTGCCAGATTCTTCAGATTCTGCCAGATTCTTCTCTGGCACCCTAAAACTCAGTTAATCTTCTTTTTCATTTAGTAAATGAATGGTACTTTAATCTTTTGCCTTCTAGGTGCCAAAGTTATATATATTTCACGAATTTAATTTCAATAGAGGTAATAAAAATGTTGACTTAAGTCCTAGCTGCGGGATATGCAAATGCAACAGTATACCAAATATATTTGCATTAAAGATCTAATTGAATTAACTGTTCACACAGCTTCGACACAGTCAGCTTGTCATGGCTTCCTTTGCGGCTTGACTACCTCCATTTTTGATAGAGAGACTTGAAAGGTTTTTTCCCTTCCCCTGGGATTAAAGATAGTGATGAGCACTAATTAGCCACCTGCACCCACAGCACAGTGCTACAGCTTGTTTACCTTACAAAGGCTGCTGCACCCCTGGGGAGAAGTCATAGTGTGGTGGTTTTTTTCTTTTAAACATTTCAAGTTCAGTTCCTTCAAGAAAAGTTTAACAGTTTACATAATTTTTAGCATTACTAGGAGGAGAATGAGTCCCCTTTTCTCACAGTGTTACCTGGATGTAGAAGAGAAAATAAATACTGTTTATTTTTCTTCTCTTTTTAATTTTTCTTTTTCATCAAGCAATTCACACATTTGGTGTTAGCTGCAGCACTTTGCTCCCTATAACAAGTAAAAAGGAGACTTTGAAAATAAAAGTAACATTTAGCAATCACAAGAGCTTTACTCATGTTAGCATGATGTAGAATCCACTAAATAGCCAACTAAAATACACGAAAAAATCATAAATAAATAAATCTCTTCTCAAATCCTTTAATGCAGTAATGCTCAAGCAGTTTTTTAATTGTGAAACTGTATCTTTGAATGAAGCACTATTTAGGACTAGCAACTGATATAGTTATACTTTAAACTGCATTCTGATTCTTGTTTGTTGTTTTTCCTTACCATGACTGGCTAAGAATGGCAAAAAAATGTTCTGCTTTGTTTGTCTTTTATAAGTTCTGACTCAGTGGCAGGCAAGTACCACTTATGGGCCTGATGTAAAGCCTAGTGAAGTCAACTGGAATGTTTCCAATGACTTCATTAGACTTTGGATTGGGTCTGAAGTGCAGCAATTCACTCAGCTCTGGAGCATAAATTACAGACATAAAAAACAAATTATTTGTGTGTTGCTGGATTACTGACAGAAAAATGTATGATGTCAGAAAAATAATAGGCAGAGATAGCCTGCACAAGTTGGAAAAGCTTAAAATATAGCCAAAGATAGGGGAATACTCTTTGGCAAGAATAGAGACAGTCTTAGTTCCAGTGCCGATGGAGGAAACCTGAGTAATTTGAGATAATTATGTGATTAATCTAGTAGGAGAAGATGTTAGTAGGAGAAGACGCTATCTGTCTCACTCAGTCACCACTCTGCTGCCTGGTCATTGGACTAATATCTGGATGATGAGATGATGGTCTGCTATCACAACAGGAAGAGCTCTGAATTCATAACAACCGATAGAAACCCCGTTGGAAATGTTAAGAATTCCAGTGGCCTAAACTCAGAGCAGAGGCGAACAATGTCAACCAAACACGAGCTGAGTTTGTATGACAATGTTGAAGAGAACTGAATGTTACTTAACAAGAAATCAAGCAACGTCCCCCTGAAACATAACATTTTGTTTTAGAGCAAGATCTCCCAAATATTGTTCTTCAGAAATTTTATACTATAGGTTTTGATGAGTTAGGAGTGATACAATGAGCTAGGTACTTGTTTCAGTCAAAACTTACTTAATTTCCTCGTTTGAAAACCTCAGGATGCCAACATCTTACCCTAGCTATCCCAGAGAAACTAACCAAAATATTTGTTACACAGTGGTCATTTGGTTGAACCAACTCTTCTCAGGTGAGTATTTTATTTTAGCATACAATAATCCAATCATTGAAGAGTAATTCTACTTTGTAAAAAGATTGATTATTTTGGAATAAACCCATTTTTTGTTCTGGAAGAGCCTATCCATGCAAGAACTGTTATCCTGGAATACTGATTATGCAACAGCTATGTCAATCCACTTTAAAGATGCGTAAAACCTTAGTATTCAAACATTGATTTCTCCCAGATCGGAAGTATTTTTAACTTTTAGAATTTGGTTCAAGTTATTCTTTAGCTAAGTGTATATATCTTTAGCTTCACCTTATTAGAAAATCAGGAAATATTTTTATTTAGAGAGGTATTTACATAAAATAGTTTGTATTTATGTTAAAAGAAATATGAAATTGGGATTTAATGTGGCCAAGATACCTTTGCATCAGTAGGTAGTGTTACATTGTAAGCCACAGAACTGAAAGATGCACATATTTTTTTTATAAAGTTGATATGCAAAATAAAATTGTATTTTTTAAAAGATACAAAGATGCAAGTTAAACTTTAAAATAATAAGTTGTGTACCTTCAGTTAACAATTTTTGTCTTACATTAATTTATATGCACAATTTATTTATACCGTAGCATTTACCAATTTGTTTTTAAGTAATTTTTTGCCATCAGAAGCCATCTCCCTCTCCCAAAAGAAAACACCCCCCCTTTGAATAAGTAAAAAAGACCTTTTAGCATTCCTTTTCTATTCAACTTTCTCCATATTTTGACCTCCTTTGTTTTCACAAATTTTCTTCACAATTGAAGCAGGGATGGACAGGGAAATTGGACAAGCAAATGGAAAAGAAAAGCCAAGGTTTGTTTTTTTATTATAAAACCAGATGACGCAGTAACAATACAGATAAGGTACTGGACAAACAAACCTTTCCTCAGATCACACCTGTGCCTTAAAGTATGGTCATTTTTTATCACTATATCAGTCTAATAACAGATTCTCCTCACAAACTTTTCCTCACTTACTGCCTCAAATTGTCCTGGTCATTATAATACTACCCACTCTGGAACAAAAAGAAGGGGAAAGGGAAAAGGGTATGGAGAAGAAACCCTTGGAATAATACTTGGAAAGAAAAATTTTGAGGAACTGGAAACACTTGTCTTTTAAAAATCACTATACAAGAAAAGATGCTTTTCTGAGATAATTTTTTCCCTTTCTTTTTATACTGGCTATAGCAGAAACTGTCGCCTTTTTCTTAAACAGCATCTACTTTCTGCTGGGCAGATCACATACAACTTCACCTCACACATGCTGCACACTCTTGCTTTGTTCCAGTAAAACATGTGCTCAACTTTACGTATGTATACTCCCTGTGAATTAATGTCAACAGATAATAAACTGTTTGATGCAAAAAGCTTTGTTTAACATTATTAAAAAAAAATTTGGTAGGATTCCCAGGCAGGATTTTTACAGACATTTTCCCACATAAGATGGGCAATTAGACAGTATGAAAAGTGACTTCCAGTTCTCAAAGTTTCATTTCATTTGGGAGCCAATATGATTTAGCGGCTAGACTAGTTTAAAAGACAAGGAGCCAGAAGAGTTTAACATTTTCAGGAAGGCTGAGCCATTCACTGAATTACCTTGGGCTAATTACTTAACTGTTATGTTCTTTAGTGAAACTATCTTTAATACTGGGTCAAGCCCCCCCCCCCCCCCCAACTCATTGAGAAACAGATGCTTAAGTCTGATTCAGTTCTCCAAAATAAATAAATTACAAAAAAGAGCAAGACAAATATGGCATGAGAACAAGACATTCCTTTAGCAACCTTACTAAGTCAACCTGAGATGCAGCTGCAATGAAAGCCTACTCAACTGCAATGTTGCATATCACTGAGTTAAAAGCCAGCATGAAATACACTCTCATGTCCACTTGATTATTAAATGCTCACTTTGAGACCAGAAGGCAAAATTCAGACTTCACTTATATAGCTACAACCTCACTGCGTTCAGAAAAAACAGTGGAAATCCATGGAGTAGCATCCTGTGAAGTGGAGTCTAAACTTCATGCACACAAAAGACACTTTTAAGTCAAGGAAACAGGCATTGGCAGCATTCGGTACTTTGTGTTCTTTGTTGACACATTGACTTACTTTAAAGCACTGTGCGTTTTTATGGTACTCTATCAAAGAGAAAACAGTTGTCATAGCCATTGTTCTAAACTGGACACTAGCTCAGACTATCTCATGGAAAAACAGCAGCACTATTACCATATAAAGATGTATAGCAAATGGAAAATTAATCTGGCAGTTAAGGCAGAAGAATAGAGATCAGGAACCCACCCAGGTTCCATTTCCAGATATGTCAGAGACTTCCTGGATGATCCTGTGCATATTGTTAAATTTTGATGTTCCAGTTTCCTCAACTACAAAATGGATCTAGCAGCACTTGTTAAAGATGTTCAGTGCTTTGAGACTGAGATGAAAAAAGGCTTAAAAGGTCTGCAGTTAAGGAGGAGCTGCACATTGCTAACTATGGCAGCCTTGCTCAAGTCTTTTCCTTTTCAGTTAATGCATCATTCAGTTAATTTGGCATATCATTGAAAACACTCTGCAGTAGAAGCATACACCGTTTAAATGCCCCTATGTGTCATCATCAGCTGAATTAATACTATCTCTTACACAGAACACACATGATTTTTGTACTTAAAAACATGCAGAAGCCCTGTATCCTACTGAAATGCAACACAGTATGTGGAGAATCTATAGTTTCAAACAACGTTACTTGCAGTGGTTTACAAAACCTAGGAACACAATGGTATTTTCAACAAAGCAGTGTGCTATCGGTTATACTTCTTTTCATAACCTTAATCATAACTATGTATTGCAATACTGTCACTTCACACATCAAGAGTGGAACTAGACCTAGCCACAGCACAGGGAGCCACTAATGTATCACTTCAGCATACAAAGAGCCTACCATGGCGTCAAGCCAATAAAACAACAAAACAGTGTATTTCTGTGCCTGTATACAGCTGGCAGAGGCAGAATAGATGCAAAAACAACCTGACAATGCCCCGCTGCTTTATTTACACCTCAGAGTTGTTGTAGTACAATGCCTGGGAACAGACCGAGCTCAGCATTGGACATTTCTCAGCCCTGTGCTCTGGAGCTGGGCTGCATCCTTCATGTTTTCAGTCAAAAATATCTTTTTATGTTTTTCCCTCTTTTTTTTTCTTTGGGGGGGGGGGGGAGAGGGCGGAGGGGGAGAATGAGGCAGCATGCATTGAGTGTGCTGACTGTGTTCCCCTAACAAAATATCAGTTCGGAAATTATTGCTGTGTTCCCTCATTTCACACTCGAACACGTTAGAAAAATTAAACCCTAAAATGTTCAAGGAGCTAACGCCATCTAAAGGCTAATAGGCTGAACTACAACATATGGCCGCTAGCATAACATAAGGAAAACCACTGCATCTGCCTGCTACAGATTTTCTCTTATTCTGTTGCTGAGAACAGCATAGGCAGCAGGAGGCTTTAGCTGGAATAGCAAAAAAAAAGTTCTTTTTACTCAGCAATATTTTCTCATACATAGTCCATCTCTTTGTATGTGACTTTTTAAATTTATCACTAGAGCTTTATTAGTAACATTATTTATCCTGATTTTATTTATGAATATTATTTCATTGCACTTGCACTTACTTTGAACAAAGTTGATAGGAGTATGGAATGCTGCTCATTTCAAAACACATCAGAAGTCAAAGAATTAATATTCTGCAGCAATATTAGAGATTTATATATTTGAATGACTTTTTTTTTCTAACTTTGCTGAAAGACAGGCTCCTCCGATCATGTACAGCCTTCTTAAACATGAAAAAAAGTACCTGATTTATAGAAGATCCTGACTTTGTGCTCCATTTAATTGTAAGGCTAAAAAATGGTTCTTCCCTGGTAACTTCTCCAGGTCTCTAAAATAAAACAGTAATAAAATCAATCAGGTTCGTTAATTTAAAATTTAATTTTAAATATGTTTACTTTGCAAAACAAATACTACAAAAGTAGTATTATTAAGCAGTATGGACTTTCTGTTCAAGCTGTAAGGAATGTCAAGCTGCTGAATTACTCTTGGTTTGCTGAAGTGTTAAACCAGTTTCTGAAAAGCATCTTTTTTCTGCAAGCAAGGTGGCAGTATTTCCTTAATTTCTCTTTATTCACCTAGCTCAAATAAATTGTTTTCAGCTGATTTTTTTTTCATTATTTTCATCCATAAATACAAAACAGATGGAAAGGACAGGATGATCTCTACTAGTTCTACACATCTGAAAGGCTGAGTGATTAAACCAATTAAATTCTCTTCCTACAAGTATACTTCAATTTTTTTAATAAAACCTTTTTCAATGCAAAACATACTTAGATAATCTTCTTAAGAAGAAGGTTCAAATACATTTATAGTAATCTTATTTAGCTAAAAGCAACTATAAAAAGGTTTTTTTCTCATGATTTTCTTTCAATTCCCATATTTATCCGCTAGGAGTTTGATACAAACCACAGGTAAAAGAGTAATAATTCTGTAGTAAAAAAAGAAATGAAACAGTACTCATCTCCTAAGATAGTAAAATGTACATAAAAGCTAAGAATCCGTATAAATGTTATGTTAAAGTCTGAAATGTCTCAGACGTATGTAGATATAGTGTGCCCTCTTTGTTAGCAAAAAGAAATGCTAAATTATGCATAAAGACTATAATCAGCACATTTTAGTGGTTACCCATCAGTGAAAAATCAGTCTTTAAGAAAAAAATACAACTGTAATTCAAGATTAAAAGCAATAATTCAAATCAAAGTTTCCTGTTCACTGATTTGATTCATTTTCATGATGGGTGATTTAAATCACTCCTCCAATATATGCTGTTTACTCATTCTGAGTTACAGAAAATATTGTTTTCTGCTTTTGAAACAAAATACTGCTTCCGGACTCCTCACTTTTTCTAGCTGCAGTCACACATTTACTTCTGTAAACAGGGTTATGTCCCTTCACTTCCTAACCCATATCATGCACCCCCCCCGTCTACCTTTAACTGACATCAGTGTACTTGCAGCCAAGCAGTCAGCTGCATCAGTTTTCTGATCCACATGCCACAAATTTGTTCAAAACAACAGCAAACTACTTTTTATGAAGGACAGTCTAGGCACAAGAGGAGGGAGCTGGAACAAGCCTGGGGAAAAGGTAGGACTCTGTAACAGTCTTGTGGTGGGTTGACCCTGGCTAGATGCCAGGTGCCCACTAAAGCTGCTCTATCACTCCCCTCCTCAGCTGGACAGGGGAGAGAAAATACAACAAAAGGCTCGTGGGTCGAGATAAGGACAGGGAGAGATCATTCAGCAACTACTGTCATGGGCAAAACAGACTTGACTTGGGGAAAAAAATTAATTTTATCACCAATCAAATCAGAGTAGGATAATGAGAAATAAACCCAAATCTTAAAACACCTTCCCCCCACCCCTCCCTTCTTCCCATGCACGGCTTCACTCCCGGATTCCCTACCTCCTTTCCCCCAGCAGCGCAGGGGGATGGAGAATGGGGGTTGCAGTCAGTTCATCACATGTTGTCTCTGCCGCTCCTTCCTCCTCAGGGGGAGGACTCCTCACCCTTCCCCTGCTCCAGCATGGGGTCCCTCCCACTGGAGACAGTCCTTCACAAACTTCTCCAACGTGGGTCCTTCCCACGGGCTGCTGTTCTTCACAAACTGCTCCAGCGTGGGTCCCTTCCATGGGGTGCAGTCCTTCAGGGACAGACTGCTCCCAGCGTGGGTCCCCCGTGGGGTCACAAGTCCTGCCAGAAAACCTGCTCCAGCGTGGGCTCCTCGCTCCACAGGTCCGCAGGTCCTGCCAGGAGCCTGCTCCAGCATGGACTTCCCGCAGGGTCACAGCCTCCTTTGGGCACCCACCTGCTCTGACGTGGGATCCTCCACAGGCTGCAGGTGGAGATCTGCTCCACTGTGGATCTCCCTGGGCTGCAGAGGGACAGCCTGCCTCACTATGGTCTTCCCCACAGGTGAATCTCTGCTCCGGCGCCTGGACCACCTCCTCCCCCTCCTCTTCTTCACTGACCTTGGTGTCTGCAGGGTTGTTTCTCTCACATGTTCTCACTCCTCTCTCCCAGCTGCAGTTGTGCAGTTTTCTTTTTCCCCTTCTTAAATCTGTTATCCCAGAAGCACTACCACCGTCACTGATGGGCTTGGCCTTGGCCAGTGGCAGGTCCGTCTTGGAGTTGGCTGGTATTGGCTCTGTCAGACATAGGGGAAGCTTCTAGCTGCTTCTCACAGAAGCCACCCCTGTAGCCCATCAGCTACCAAAATCTTGCCATGCAAACCCAACACAAGTCTCTGTTAACATAAAGAAACTGGGGAAAGAGTACACTTTTTGGGTACAGTGTAACTGTTCACATTACCTACAGTAATATCCTACACCAATTTGAACCCAGTTACTCATGTTTTATCTTTATACAACTAAAGCCATTCTTTTAAATGGATATGGCTCTGCCATCTTCCTTTGTATCAGTTTTCTTGGCCTCAGAGCATACTTCAATATCACACAGCACTCCAGACCCCTCATCTAACTCCACAGCTATACTAGAATCCTGTATTAATGCATGTAATGTTTCTCTGCATATGTACCAACTACCTCACATACTTCTCCGTGTGGTCTTCTGTTCTCTTCTGATCACCCGATACCTCAGGTAACAAATGGCTTTGTATTAATTGAAGGTTTACAGATAGACTTACATCTTCCCACTTTGGAGTCAAAACCTGACTGTGAAAAGCATTAAGCTCATAAAGACAAACCCTTCATTCATCTTTAACATTAAGACTACCACTTTTACTCTAGCTTGAAAAAAAAAAGGAAAAAAAAAAGGGAAAAAGGATCATTTATAATGTCTGCTTGATTACCCGTTGGTTTCTTCTCTTCTCTCTCATACATGTTTGGAATCAATCCGCAGATTGTGAACAAATATGACAGAGGAACAGAAGTCTCTGCGATGATAAGATTCTGTAAGTATCATGAAAATCAGTATTTGAGTCAAGGAGAAAAACCCAGATCACTGTTGCTGTTGAACACTGAAGTTACCTGTCCTGTTTGGCCTCCTGGCTGGATAATGAGCACATGCCAAGCCCCTCAGCACAAAACCACAGCGTATTTCAGAATCAGGCACAATACCTGCTACCTCTTGTTTGGCTAGCACTCTGGGAGCACAGAGGGAAGATGAACGTATTACAGGGCATGTCAGAGAACTAAAAGTCTAATGGGGTGCCAGAGCATCTAGAAATAAGGGAACACGCCAGGAAGCTCGTGCTGTTGTTGTGACAGGACAGGGGTATAGGTGATGTAAAGACAGAAGACACAAAACTGTGGGAAACCAGGATTCAGTATTTCTGCTGCTCCAAGATGAGCTATGCTTAGAATGCAACCATTCATGACTTCCAAAACCTTGTCAATGACTTTTCTTGCCTCACTTCTCAGTATTTCTTGACTACACAGACCTATGACTTCAGACCAACATCTTCAAGACATTTTATGAAGAAGTGTTCCTCAAGGGTAGAAGGAACAGCTTTTACCACAATGTGCTTTTTATCATTTCTGTTGTACGGAACGGTAAAGATTTGTCTAAAAAAATCCAACCAATGAAAATTTTCTTCCCCAAATTAGAGACTGCAATGGGATGTTCTGCCAGAATCTCAGAATACACCTCCTACAGCAGCATCTAAAGTAATTCTAGTAGAGAATTAAGAAATGTGGCCACAATGACACATGCAGTCCTTTTATCCTTTCTTTTTCATTCTATGGGGGCAGTGCTAATTAGTTGCTCTCACAGGAATTCATTCCACAAACTCAAACCAACCCTTCTGTTGCTTGCTCTATTGTGCTGAGGTATTAAGCTGCTGACTGTGCCATCAGTGCACCATTTTTCAGGTACTGCCCTCCTGAATGTTAAGCACCTCACATCTGATGCGGTATTAAATCTGCACAGAAGGAAAGCAGTTAAAATATCACGCTGGGGTTCTAGCCTTGATCAAAATTCTCCAGAAGGTCAAATGTTACATGATTACTACATTTTTGAATAATAATAATTTTGAACTCAAGTAGACTGCATTTCTGTAGTACCCTGAGATGTAATGAAGGAAGGATCCTGGGAGTGATGATCTTTGACTCATGCATAGAGCACAAAGATGCAGTCAGCTATAAATAGTATGCAGGAGTAATGCAGCCATTACTGTATTCCGCTATGACTGCACTGTTATTCTGCAAGACAGACATGAAATCCAGGTCTATTCTTCATCAGCAGAATTAAAAACAAGCTTATCTACACACAGAGATCCAAAAATAAAATGGTTTATGTTGAAAATGCTCTTACCCTCCTGTATTTAAGCCTGATCCATCACCCACTAATGGCAATAGAAGTCTTCCTACCGACTCAATTGAATGTTGGACAGAACTATTTATGCTACCTCTGATGTCAGGAAAAGTTTATTTTTTCCTTTCAACAGCTAACAGAATCTCTTACTGTTCAATTATTTTGTATATATATGTATTTTTAAAGCTTCTGCATGAGGGGCATAACTGTTTTTTAGATGTCAGTATGAACACAACATGGATAAGGAATTGTAAACATTCACAAAAGACTCCAAAACCAAGTAATGATGACTTGTCAGAATGCACACATTTGATGGGGAAGCAATTTTACCATGGAAGTATTAAACTAAAACTTTGAACAGGCTGTTAAGATTTGGTTCAAGGGGTTTGGGACAACTCTAACATCCTTGGTCTCTCAGGTTGAAGTTTGACAAGGATCTGGCCTGGCGCTACACCAGAACCGAAAGCTGCTGTCTCCTCTTCATCTATTTTCTCTTTCCCACCTTCTCCTGCTCTTGTGCTGGTGTTTGCACAGCAAGTGCATAGCAAAATGGTTTGAAGACCTGGTCTCACTCAAAAATATTGCAGGGGAACGCTTGGCTGTCAGCCGGGTCAGTTTTCTCAGTGTGCTTCACTGTCCAGCACAAATGCCAGCACGTGGAGGCACAACCAGCTTAAACGTGTAGTGTACTGTAACTTTAAAAACCTAAGACCAGATAGGGATAAATGACTTACACTGGATTGTTTTTTAGCCTACTCTCTTCAAGTACTGTTCAGATGCTGACTTCTATTTATTGTGCACAGAAAACATAGGCTGAATTGGACCTTACCAGATAAGCCTAATGGTTTATATAACCTTGTATTCTATTTCAACCAAAAACGGTCATTTCAGACAAAGACAAAAATCTCAGCCTACTAAGCAAACAGGCGACCTAAAAATATTTTTTTTCTACCCAGACCACACTTCTGTTTTTTTTTTCACTGTGTCCCCTTAAGCATCAGGCTTTATCACCACTATTAATACTTGAAGTCATTTATTTATTTAATTAATTTTGCTAATTCCCCCTAAACACTTTGTCTTGATCATGTGTTTTTGAGTGATTTTCTGGCCAGAATAAGCACTTTATTTGGGGGAAAAAAACCCAAACCCAAACCAAATTTGAATTTGCGACACGCTTGCTTACTCTTCTCACAACCTTCCCACTACTGATTTACAGACATTTCACATATTTCTTCATGTCTGTTACTGCATTTCTGAGGAAGAGCAGTGCGGTAGGCACACACTATTACTGTAACGGCACACACATAGCGAGGGCACAGTTTAACAACTTCGGTGGCGAGGCCGGCCGATCGGACTGCCGGCTCCCCTCTCTCCTGTCCCGCACCTGTTCCTCCGAGCTGTTAACTTGTTAAAAAAAAAAAATTACCTGTCAGAAAAACTCTTAAAAACGTTTCCCCTTGCCCCCCACAGCCGGGGGGGTTTACAACCACGTTAAACTACTGCAGGAAGCGGAGCCATTAGGGCGCGCGCGTGCGACGGACCCCAACACCGGGACCTGCCGGGTAGGGGGGAGACGTTCCCCGGCTGTACCACTGCCTGCCTCCTGCGGGGGGGGGGGACGGGACGGACGGACATGAGGCGACTGCCGCTCGCCTGGCAACCGCCGCTCGCCTCGGCAACCATCCGTTTCCTTAAGGCCACCCAGCGACGAAGCCCAGCGAAACAGCCCCGCGCGAAACGCCGCTCCCTCCTCCAGCACCTGGGGCGTTCTCCCCGGCCGCCTCTTTTCCTCCCCTGTGCGGCAAATGGTACGAGCCCGCAGCAGGTGTGGCCGATGGGCCAAACCAAGAGCGGGCGCCGGAGGGGGAGCGGCGCGGGTGCGCGCGCCGCTCCGGAGAGTGATGAGAGGCGGCGAGGCGGGAGGGCGAGACCGGGACGGGGCTGGCAGCGGCCGCATCATCGGGGAGCGACGCGAGCAGAGCGGCCGCCGCGGGAGATTGAAGTGCCTGCGCCGCCGCTGGGGCCGAGGCCAGGCCAGGCGAGGCGGGGAGGGGGCGGCGCCGCCGCCGTTGCTCGGGGGGAGGAGAGGAGGAGGCGGGGGCCGCCCGCCCGCCCCTCCGCCGGTAAGTGCCAGTCAGTGATGGGGGGGGGGGGAAGGGTGCGGGCCCCGACCGCGCCGCGGCCCCTCCGGGCGGGGAGTCCGGCCCCACAGCCCCGGCGGCGGGTCGTGTGCCCGCGCAGGGAAGGCCGCCGGGCAGGCAGAGGGGCCCTCGTGGGTCTGCTGCTGCGCCGGAGAGCCGCCGGGCTGCAGGCCGAGGGGCCGCCCCTGCCCGGGTGCTTGTCCGCCGGCCTGTGGCGAATCGCCCATGCCAGAGCTGCGGGCTGGGAGGCGGCTTCTGGTGAAGCGGCGCTGTCTGAGGCGGGAAAGGGCGGGCGGTGAAGCTGGGCGAAAACTGGTCTCCTCTCTCCAAGGTTGATGAGTACAGGCTGCCCCCCCCCTTGCTGGCCCAGGTGTTGGCACAGGCAGGCCGTGAACTGAATCACAAAACTAGTCTTGGTTTAAAAAAAAAAAGTTGCTGTGGTTTTCTTGTGGTGGTTTTTTTTTTTTTTGTTTAGCTTGAGTCAGCTTCCTGAGCTGATTCAGTGTATGAGCAGCAGAAGTGCTTGTGTGGGCAACAGAGGTTGGTGCAGAGGAGGAACTAGTGGCTGGGGCTGCTGCTTGTGGTAGAAGTGCTGGCTGAAAGTGTTAATAAAGCTACTGGCTAATTAGAACATCTGTAATAACTTATGAGTTATAATTTGGCCATTCTTATCTTGATGGAGCATTTATTTTAATGTTGAGGTATTTCAGACGTCTCTTGGTGGATGCATTTCTCCTTATGCCTTAGAAAGTGTGTGCGTACAGGCTAGGTTTCTTCAGTGAGGACTTCACCTCTTTAGAAATAGATTGCTTCTTGTACAGCAGTACTTGGGGAAAAAAAAAATCAGTGGGTCACTATTGCTTGATTGTCTTCAGGAGTCAGTTGCAAAAAGAGCAGGCTTTTAGGAAACTGACAACTATATGACTTTAATTTTCTCAGTGTATTCACTTACCAGAACTACATTTACATTCTGTCACATACTGGATGACCTCATGTGTATAGGCATTCCTGAATCTAACAGATGTGATGAAAGGCATTTGCCCTTCCCTTAACTGGCCTTTAGAATCACAATGACAAAAGGCTGAAATATAAGGGAAGACAAATTTGTGAACGTGTTGGAGGATAGTTCTGTCTCTAACTGTGACAAATAGGGTGAGGAAAAATGGAATGTTCCTAAGAAACTCTGTAACTGGACACTAGTTTGATAGGTCTCAAAAGCATCTTGCCAAATCACTTTTATCTACAGAAGCAGCACCTCGCACATGCAGGACTGTGCTAGTCTGACTTTCTTAAGTGAATATGGTAGCTGAGTCAGTGGCAGTTTATAGTTCAGTCTTGTTAGATGACCTTTCCCATCTTCTGGTGAGAGGTTTGAGCTTTCCCTCCAGCCCCTCGCTAGTATTTTTACCTCATGCTCCTTCTCCCAAACATCCTCATGCTGCCTAACCAGCTCTCTGTGTCTTGGAGGTTCAGATGCCATGAGGGCTTTACTTCCACTTCTCTCAGTTTCTATTCTTGTCTATAGATATTGCCAGGAATTTCCTTTTGTTTTCCAGTAGACCAACTCCTTGCTGGCAGACCTGGGCTTCTGTTAGGAAAAGGGGGTTTGATACTGCTTGTACAGAGCTGCTGGAGCACTAGACTCAGCCTGGCTTGTAACTTCTGCTTATTCAATCAGTTGTTGTTATATCCAGATCTCAGCTCAAGTCACTGCCCTCCCTGGTCTTATTACTGTTGGCTGAAAGTAAAAATCGGGGTTTTCATTCCTTCTCTTTGCCTCCCTTTCTTGCATCTAAATTTGTTCATTTAAGCTAAGGAGTAGCTGGTAGCATTTTATTTATTGCTAGAGCTACTGAGAGCTTTGTAGCTCTCCCTCCTAGGTAAGTCACACACCCACAGTAAAAGAAGCCTTGGAAGTTTGGAAAGCTTCCTTTCTTGTCACTTTTTGTGCACCAAACTCTTCTGAAGAATGTTTACAATGCCAAGCAAAACTTAGTCATGCAATTGTAATAAAAATATTTGTGGCTTCTTACCACTAAGAGCGGTGTACAAAAAAAAAGTATTGAATGGCTATGGCTTTTTTTTTAAATCCCTTTTTAATTAAGCTTCCTTTTACTATCCCAGTTTTATTTCCATCTTCTTTCCTGCAAGTGGATGGATTTCAAAAATAATCTTACAATCTAATCTGTTTTGGGGGGGGGGGGAGAGGGGAGAACCCGAACCAACCCAAACCAAAGCCACAGCCCCCACATACCTATGGATTAGGTGTCAGACATCCCGGTGTTACTTACAAAACTAAAAAAGCTGTTAGGGAATGGCATGAGCCTGACGGGGTGCGGGGCTAACCGCCAAGCCCTGAGCACCCCGAAGGCGGGGGGGGCCCGGCTCCCTCCTCTTCCTCCTCCGCCGGGACTACCGCTCCCAGAAGCGCCCGGGCTGAAAGTGAAAATAAACGCCAGGTTACGCTGCCTTTTTTTTTTTTCTTTTCTTCCTCTCTTCCCCTCCCCTCCTCTCCCCGGCGGCGGTAGCACATGTCCTTTCTCTTTTGTTTTCCGCCTGGCAGGCCGGCTGCGCGCCCGGGCTGCGGAACCCGCCGGGAATCGCCGCCCCGAGGGAGAAGCGGGATCGAGACCCCGCCGGAGCCGTGTCCGGGGGCTGCTGCCCGGCCCTCTAGAGAAGCCTAGAAGCGACGGTTTTGTGGAGCTGGAAGTCCAGGCTGCGGAGCAAAACTTTGCCGTTTCTCCCCGCGATTCCCACATGCGAGTTGATAACGTGAGACCGGCCGCTTTTCTTATTGCTGCCGCTACCTCGAGTGCTGGGGGGGGCCAGCGCTCTCCTCCCCCACCTGCCGCTGTTTCCTTTACCCGGCCCTAGAGCTGCTCGGTGGGCTTACCTTGCCATGTGGGGCTAGGAGAGGGGCGGCGGTTCTCCACGGTGTGAAGCGGTAAACATGGAGGCGGCGTGCAGACCCGACGGCGGGGAGCAGAGTCATCAAGGCAGCGGCATGGACGCCCCTGGGGACGCTTCTATGGACTGCTACTTGCGATCTCAGGGCTTGTACAGAAAGAGAGTTGCCAAGGATGGATCTTGTCTTTTCAGGGCTGTGGCCGAGCAGGTAACTGCTTACATAAACAAAGCTACTTCTCAGGAAAGCCTGGGAAGTGGATCTCGTTAGTGGATGATAATTAGCGTTAACATGCAGACAAGTATAGGTTAAGGTTACGCAGTCCTGTGCCGGGGAAAAAAAAATATCTCTGTCTTGTGAGGCGGGAGAAGTTCTGTGTGTAAAGCTGCCTTCTGTCATCAAGAAATTGTTACCTGTTTTGACCTTCTGCTGCCTCCCTAAAGCTTTTTTTCAGCGTAAGATTTCAACATTTGGGTACAACTGCTTTGTATGAGACCGTTCAGGAAACAGAATTTAGTGGCAAGAGCTGAAAAGCCGCCGCATTCGTAGTTTTGTTAATCAGTTTACTATAAAATTAGAGAAAGTGAGTAATTTATTTTCAGTTCTTCCTGTTGAATTCCCCTCCCCCATTTCAGTGTTACTGATAAAGGAAAAAAGTGACAGCGTCATCTTGTCTTAAATACAAACAAACAGCAGTGGGAGCTCTGGTGCTTCTGATTGTGGGAGCCCAGATTCCTGTGCTAATTATACACAGTTAACTTTTTTTTAAAAATTACTTTCCCCACTGACTTTGTAAGTTCAGGCAAGCAAACACTGTTGATCTGATGTGAGTGGGGTTTTTTATTTCAAGGGAATAATCAATGAATATACATTGATACTCTGATTTTTTTTAATTAATACATAGAGAAGGTTTCTCCCACACTCCAGTGTATATGGAACTTTTTTCCAACTATTAATTAAATTTTTAACATACCATTCTTATTTTATTGAAGGAAAGGTCTTTAATTCAGAGTTAGTAGGTGTTTATCCACAAATTTGGCCTAATCTCTGTATTCTTCACGCAGAAAACCTGAACTGATCCGAATTTGGAAGTGTTCTAAATGGAGGCTAGTGTGTAAGGTTTGCAAGAGAGGCTGCGACTTAAACTGACTAGAACTTCCCTAGTAGTGAGGATGCAGACAAAGTCGCATTAGAGATAACTCTGAACCTATGGTAGAAGTCGTGTTTTTCCAGTAGAGATTTGAACAGGAGATAGAATGCAGGTGTCATACTGGGATCTGAATTCCTGGCTTCCAAATCAGTTTTTGGGCAACAGATCTACACCTCCAGAAGTCAAGAGAAAGTAAATGTGCACTCTGTTAGATTTGGTTGGATTTCATTTGAACAAGTGCATGTTGGCCGTTGATTTCCTCACCCGCTCCTGCAGTACCTTACTTCTTCCATTAATTGAAGTCCTTTACAAAGGACTCAGTTAAAGAATGACAAAAAATGCTGTTCATTTCGCTCAGTAAATCCCTATAAAATTGAATGTTTGAATTTAGTAAATCTGTGGATTCTGCAGTTAACTTAATTTTTTATTAAGTAATTGGGGTTTTACCTGCATAAAGATGTTGTTACTGAACGAATATGCATTTTAAATATTCCCAAAAATAATACTAGAGCATTTCCAACCCCGTATTTAGACAACAGTCATTAATTATTTGTGATCCATCATCAAAACTCCTCAGAACCAGTGTCACTTTCTTCTCTTTCTCCCTTTGTAGGTGTTACACTCTCAGTCTCGGCATATTGATGTTAGGATGGCTTGTGTAGACTACCTTCGGAAACATAGGGAGAAATTTGAAGCAGTAAGTATTTTTGTTTTCTTTGTGAGCATTTGAAAAAATGTTACTTTAATCCTTCCACTTTTCTAAGGTATATGCTGCTGTTTGTGACAATATTCAGCATAGCTATGTACTAGTTGATGCTTTTTAAATTGAGCGCTCTTTAAATTAATTGGCACATGTGTGGTAATAACTCATTTTCATAAGCCTGGAGAAAGACCTATATACTGCTTGGACTGGAGGATTAGTGGAGTGGGGAGAGTTTTTTCATGCTCATTAAAAAACAAAACAAACTTTCTTAAACTTTAATAGTCTGTAGCGGAGCTACCAAAATCTGGATTTTATTTTAGTATAATGCCTATTTTAGTGAAGGTCATAAAATGTTCTTACTGTGCTATTTAATTGCTTTTACAATATATAGGGATTTGACTGATGAGATTAGTGAAATTTGTTTCAGGGTCTACAATTTCTTATGCGTTGCCGCTGTGGTTTTGTTGTTTTGTTGTTTTTTTTTGTAAACATTTGTAACGAAGTTCTCCATCAACCATAGACAGAAAATATTTTGATATTGATCTATATTTGGCCAATGTTTTCAGTGTTAATATTATAAAATCCTTTTTTTCTTCCTTTTTGAAGAACAATAATAAATAATGGTGCTCCTGTTTGTGTATGTATGTGTTCTAGTGTATATGCTATTTAACTGATTTCCAGGATAGCCGAAACGGGAGTATGTGTAAGCATTTGTTACTAGAGGATTATTACTCAGCTCTCTTTCTGTTCTAAATTTACCTGGATCCAAAATAAAAAGGCTGTTTTAGATGCACATTAGCATAGGGAAGAGAAGGAAAGCAGGAATAAGAGTGTGTGTTTGCTATAATTTCTGACAAAGTCCCCTGTGCTCAAATGTTACTGATTGCTTTTAATGTGAAAGTTGTCAAGAATGAATGACATAAAATACAGTGAATCTCTGTGGGAGCATGCAGCTCTGACTTGCCTATTTCCCTTTGCCAGGACTGTGTGCTTGTTTCCAGTCCATCTGAGGACTTATCAACTCTTAGATCTCTCTCCCTTCTTTTTTATTTTATTTTTTCACTGCTGACTTTTTAATCCCTTTCTTTCCAGAATTACCCCACTCACTCCAATATCTGCTTCTCTACTTCTGTTTTCTTGTTGCATTGGGTAGTTTTTGGAAATACTGTGACCCTTCTTGACTCTAGATGTGTGTCGTTTCCCCTCCCCAGTTCTGGCATCCTCTCAGCTGGGTAACTTCTTTGTCAACGCTGGCTGGTTTTACTATCTTGGTCTCTCTCCTACAGTTTCACTGTTTTTTTTTTTTTTTTTTCTTTTTTGCTGTCCTTCTGAAAAGTTTTTTTTTTTTAAAGTTTTTTGCCATTTTTCAGAACAGGTGTTTCATGTACAATGTTGAGGTGTTTCATATCTGTTCTCATTTCCTAGTGTTCCTGCTTCCTCAGGTACCTCACTTCAGCTCTGCTGATCTCCTTTGCTCCCCATATCTCTTACTATACTTTGTTTTCCATCTGGAATATAGCATTGTTAACTTACCTGTCTTAAAAAAACCCGAAAACAACACAAACAACAAATGCCTTTCTCCCTAGCCTCTTAGTTCAACTCTTTGCTCGTCTGCCTTCTTAGTAGTTACGCTCTGTTGATGTGTGCTGGTGGTACTCATTGAAGTTCCTCTTCTCTCTGTCTATTGTAACCATTTCAGCTTGGATTTCTGTCTCTCTCATTCCATTGATACTGCTATAACCCAAGTTTCAGGTGACTGTGTGTAACCACCATCTTCATTTTCATCCTCATCCTTTCTTGAAGTGTTATCTTTGCTGCTGTCTTTCCTCCTCTTTTTCAACTCTTCAGTTTCCTGTGAGAACTTTCTGGTGCCTCTCCTTCCTTCCTCTGTGCATTATCTTTAGCTCATTTAATTTTGACACACAAAACAACTGCTGTCTATGATCACGTTTTACTGATCCACCTTTTAACTTTTTACCTGGTTGCTTCTGTCTAAATTAAAAATTTTGGCCAGACTTGTTGGTTCTTCTCATGAACAACAGTGTCCATCCAGGTCCAAAATGACTAAAGCAGAACTTTTAATCTCACTACTCGGTTTTCATTTATACCTTATTTCTTAATCACTATGGGTAAAGAGGCCACCTAGCTTGTAGCTTAAGTTCATAAAGGAAATTAATTCTTTGTTTGGACCTCTTAACTAAAGTTTGGATCTTAACTAAATCAAGCAGATTATGTCTAAATAGCATTTTTTAAATACAGCCTCTCTGTTGGCCAGCATGGCTGAAACACTTTGAAGTTAACACGTCTCAATTACTGCAGCATCCTTCTCTGCCCTTGACAAATGTGAATTTGGCCTCTTCATGCGTGTTAAGGAGTGCAGCTGAAGGATTACTTTCTTAACCTGGCACTTAGTGTAGCCTGATTGTTTGTACCCTTTCACTGAAAGTTAAAGCAGTTTGTTTGAAGTGATACAGAAAGGAGGAAAAAGTGCTCTGTGATTTGCCTATGCTATATTTTACTGCTTCTTGGGTGCTACAGAAATGTGACTCCCATTTCTGATTGTCCATTGCTGCTCATTTAACAGGATACTTGAATAAGCCCACGCATGTTCTCAAGTGATGCTGTGCACGCCTGGGATTAATTGCCTGTAAACATCTACTTGACACCATCTTTGCTTTCTTTCAGATTTCCTGTTTGGCTGCTGGATTTCTTTTTGGGTTTTTTGTTTGTTTGTTTTTGTTTCGGGTTGTGTGATAACTCTAAAAGCTGTTTATGTGGTTATTTTCTGGAATGCACACCTATATGTTTGACCATTTATTCCCTCATCTCTACATCACTTTATACTTAGATTGTAAGCTCTTTGAGGGCAGGATAGTCTTAAATTTCCAATGGTATGTTCCCATTGCTACAGTGGGTCATAGACCGGGGATTCCGTATACTACAGTAATAAAAATAACTAATTGTTACTTTTATTTTTTTTAAATACAGTTCATAGAGGGGCCATTTGAAGAGTATTTAAAATGTTTGGAAAATCCACAGGTATGTTAAACTTGATTTATAATAGAAAGCACTACTTTTGTTGATGGGTAATTGGATTTTTTTTTTCTCACAAATGTTTTTGAGGTCTTAGGTTTATGTGAATGTTTATACTTTTATGCATGTACTCTCTATTGAAAATGATTTGGAGAATTTTTTGTTTCTTGATTTAAACCTGTTATTCCTCAAAATTGTATCCAAACATTTCTAGCCTCTGCAAATGCCAACAAGCATAGTGTGGCTGTTTTCTTGAAGACAGCCTTGAATAAAGGCCTAAAAGTTTAGGTGAGGAAAAGACAGTTATTGATGTAAGGGATGTTATGAATAGTAGCCCCAGGCTCTTGGAAAGATACTGATTTGAAGTAAAATTATTATCCCCCTCCCCATTTAATTTTAGTATTTTTCTTAGGGAGTTAAAAATTCGTGTAAGCTCAGGGGAGGGGAAGAGGACTATCTACTGCAACATTGCAAAATCTGTTAATTTTTTGTAAGTGTTTGTACATAAACCTTATTAAATTTTACCCTCCTAGAAATTAAAGCATGATTTTTATTTTTTTTTCCCCTGCCATGCCTACAGCATCCCTAGTTAGAATAGCTAACCAGATGGTTCTTTATTTCAGTTTCCAAAATGAATGGTAGAAGGGGGAAGAACATGGGTGTTAGCCTATTATGCTTCTGTCTTGCTTTGTTTATTCTAGGATCTTTAATTGCAAAGCTTTGTTAGTCAAATCCTGAGGTTATGCGCTATGCTAAGTGGTAAATCATGCCGTTTTCCAGCAGAACTTATGCTGCACTGAACTATGCCAATGTAAATGGTTTACAGCACAGCAATGTGTGTGTAGAGAAAATGTCTTTCATACATGTCTGCTAATATTTCAAAAAAAATAGTTTTGAAAAATAATACAGTAGCTTTTTTACATGATCAGAGAAATTAATATTAAGTTATTTTAGATTTTAAAATTGTCATGAGAATTTAAAAAATGGTTTAAAAAAATCGGGACTGCTACAAATTCCTGCACCAAAATTAAGAGCTGTTTTTAATTTAATACGAATTTAGAAAAGAAAAAAAAAAAAAGTAAAAAAACCCCAAACCAAAACAAACCACAAAACCACCACCACCACCAAAAACCACCTAAGAAAGGTCTAGTCACATTATACTGGATCACAGTACAGTAGTTAGGCTGGTAATGGAAGCAACAACTTGTACTTTTCTAGGATTTGAGTCTGGGTTACAGTGTTGCTGACATTTCACTGTTGAACAGCTTTAAAGGGCAGATTTTTTGTCTTTCTTCAGGTATTGATATACAGCTGCTTGCATGAGAAATGCAACTAACTGTCACAAGTTTATTTTGGCTGTTTGGAAGTGGTCTGTCTACTTTGTGTTGGAGCACTTCGCAAGACTGTGTCAGGATAATTGTATGGAAGTTATATGTGTTTTAGTCATGAGAGTTAAGCCTCAAGATTCTTTTTCCAGTTCATCTATAGCTAAAGGTCCACAAAACCAGAAAGTTTTGAAGGTAGAGAGTAACATTTTTAAAAGCACTTGGTAAATCTGACACTCACTTTTAAAAAAAAAAAAAAAAAATCACTTTTGAAAAGCTAGACCGCTGGTTTAAATTTAACAAAAGAAAAAAAAAATAAAAACACTGTATCACCTCTCAAAATCATAGTCTTTTAATGATAGATCTGCATTTATGTGATTGGTTTTAGTTCTCTCAGAAATGTATCTGTGTGAAAACTAGTTTGGGAAAAAAATCCCTCTGGCTTGTACCCCTTAACCACCTTACTTGAAATAGTTACTGTTATTTCAAAAAAGCCTTCAAATGCAATCAAAGTGTGTCTGCTGAACTCCAGACTCAGTATTAATATATTCATTTTCGACAGTGATTTCTTGCTTCTCTTGATCTACACCTGAGGAAGTATAATAATTGTGTGTTTGAACTTAATTTTCTTTTGTTTTTTTTTCCAATACAGGAATGGGTTGGACAAGTAGAAATAAGTGCCCTTTCTCTTATGTACAAGTAAGAAAACCTTTAAATATGTTAATAAAACATGTTAAACATATCTAAAACATATTTGAGATTAGTTCAGTTGTTTTGCTAGTAAATTAGTTGGAATAGCTAAGATGGAATTGGATGTTATACTGCAGTTCTCCAGAAAATTACAAATAGGCTTTGAAGATTGCAGCTGTCAAGGTATTAAATAAAAATAGAAAAGTGAGCTTTGAAAATGATGTTTAATCTGGGATTTGAATAGAGGTTTGCAGTAATGTCATGCATCTGACTTGCACAACTAACTGTGGGTAGAGTCATACCATTTATATTTTGTTAATTTTCATATCTTAATTTTTCTGTTAAAATTGCTTTTCTTTCTATTTCTTGCCAAGGCTTTAATATTAACTCTATTGCTAAGCCGTGGCCTGTACCCATTTCTTTATTACCTCTGTACAAATGCTCTGATGTAGCTTAGTGGTACGAGTATTGTAGTCTGCATGCTAGAAGGCCGTTCTCTCATCTTCCCTGGTGGGAGGTTATATGTGCTGATATAAGACTTACCTGGTGTACTGCTGTAGCTTATTCTCTTTTCTCTATAAATTTTCCTTTTTCCATTGTATCAGTATAGATGAAATAGTACGAGTTTTTTGAGGGCCATAGCTTGAGCTATGCTTAAGAAATATTTCAGTATCTGTGCATAGATAAACACTCCTCTTGGTGATGAAGGCTTTTGCTGATGTCTTTTTATTAAATGTAATCCTATATATTAATCTTTCTTCACAAAATAGTATGAAACAATGTTCTGAATATTCATAATTGCTTTTTAGTTACTGTGAAAGGGAATGAGCAATGTACAGCATCTCTTTCTGCTCTTTGTAAACTGGTTAAATTCAGTATTTCAAAATGCTTACTGTAAATTAGTGACTTTGTCCTTTGACTCTTGATGAGACATATGATAAGAGGAGAGAAACAAACTAATTAAATATTCCTTTCAGGTACTTAAATGAGTGCTAAGTGCGGGAAATTGCATGAAATTCTATCTTTGCATTTTATGTGGTTACTGGGACAGTTTAGAGTTGCATGTGCTGCATGGGTGGATGAGGACCGAACTGAAAGTCGGAGTAAAGTTTGGCTCAGGAGGCTTGGAGGGAAGGTGTGATGGTTAGATTGAGCCAGGGTGTAGAGGGACATAACTCAGGTCAAGCATGCAATTTTGCTGACTTAATTACGTTGGAACTGGTTGGTCGTGATCTTCTGTTTGTTGTATTTCTGGCCATGAGAAATGTATTCTCATGAAATAGAAACAGTTTATTTTGAAGTCATGATACATCAGTATCCAGGACCACAGCTGATAAATCAATAGAGAGACAAATCCTGGTTGATAATAGTATTTTTTTAATTTCCATTGGAAGCATGAGGAGGCTTGTGGCATAGTTGCAACTGTACGCAGTATTTCACTGCAGAGTTGAACACGCAAGAATTGTTATTGGCATACTTGTTTTGGGAAGACTGGCTGTTATTAAAAAGGCAATTTAGAGGCTCTGGCAAAGTAGGAATGGTGGTGGAGGTAGGGGGAAGGAGTTGCTTTCCTTCCTGCGTGCTGGCAGACTGAAGAAAAGCAGAAGTTTGAATTTCGTGTTCTGTGCCAAGTGGAGAAATGAGAGTTTCAGGCTTTTCAAGTGTAGCATAGAAGTGTAGTATGAATAGGTTTGTTTTCACTTTCACTCCTCAGATCTGTCACAAGTATCATTTGGTTATCTAGTAAATTTTCCTTGCCTCTCTGAAGTGGGTGGGTCTCTGAGCTATGAAATTCTTTTCCTCTCAGAATTGCTTTTTCTGAGTTTTTTTTAATACAAAAACTGCACCTGTGAATATATTTAAACATGTTGCAAGACTAAAAACTGCTTGTGTGAGCAAGGAAGAAGTTGAAGGAAGTGATAGGTTTCTGAGCAAAGAATTCAAAGGGAGGATTATGGATAAAAGAGAGAGAAAATAATTAAATTTAAGATCATGACAGAGATTGATTATAGCAGAAAAACAAGTAGCAAAGACTGATAGTCTTTCAGTTTTTAGAAAATAAAAAAAATAAAATAGCATGCCACGTCAGTATCAGTTGTGGGTTTTTCTGTATTTGTCACTTAATATCCAGTTCAACTTTTTATGCTTTTTAATCTAACAAGCTAAAAAAAGAATTATAAGTGTGGAATGTAAATTTTAAATTTGCTTAACTGTAGTAGTTCAACTCTTCATTTATTGTATTTTTAATCCTCTTAAATGTAATGAGGTACGCAAACTTAGTTTGCAGTGATTAAAAATTTTCTAAACCTGTTTTGAAAAACTACACTAGACTTATACCCTTGATGATGAGTATCTGTCTGCCAACACTGCAATGGCACGCTATCTGCTGGTTTGGTCCAAGCTTCCCTAAAAGTTTGTTTCCATTCTCTCAGTTGAAGAGACAACAGAGGGGTTTCTTTGCCATCTTAAATCCAGCAATTCGAGTCTAGCAAACACGCCATGGTGTTAGAATCCACACTTCATAGTCTTTATCCAAAGAGAAAGGGAAACTGAGCCCTCCAAATGTCTCCCCCCCCCCCCCCCCCCCCAGTGTATTATCAATTTTAAACTGCAGGAAAAGATTCTTCTCGCTACACGTGAAAAAACTGGGGCATGTGGAGGGCATGATTTTCAGAGGTGCTGGAGACTTGGTTACAATATCGGATCCTCAGGCAATGGCTGCTGATGGTCTGTTGGGCTTTTGGCATGTTCCTTAGCATGCTGTGGCAGCTGGGCTACCCTTTGGGAGCAGAAATGTTGTGTGGACCCTTCTGAGCACGAGAACTTGGTTTGGGAGGCAAGAAGAGTTTCTGAGCACAGGCATGGGCTGTTCTGGTAGCTGGCCTCTGTGCCCAAAAAGGTTCTCATGCGCATGTAATCAGTCGGCTAGTATGGTTTTAGCCTAAGCCATGGCTTACCTTCTGGAAACTTATCACTCTTTCCTGTCTCTGTTCATAAAACCAACCTCCGTTTTGTTCTGGTTGGTTTCCAAATGGCAAAGTGTAATGAATTTCTTCAGGACTGGGGAGCCATCATCTTTCTAGACACAGCTCCAGAAAGTGGTGTCTGGAAATTTGTTTTACTTGTCATTGGCTCTGTGCATGTTGTGCCAGCACATCTTATCCTAGTGTATTCTTTCATAAAAGTAAGCCTTTTTTTTTTTTTGACCAGTGATAGTTGTACTCATCTTCTTCAGTATTCTTTTGCACTAGGTGTTTTCTGTGGTTATGTATGTTCTTTGAACTTGACTTGAATATTCCAGTTTTTATTCATATTAATTTTTAAATTAATTCTTAACTGTTTCTTTTTTGTCAGGAAAGATTTCATAATATATCGGGAACCAAATGCTTCTCCTTCACATGTAACTGAAAATGGCTTTTCTGATAAGGTAAAAAAAAAAAAAAAAAAATGGCTATTGTGAAGGGCTGAATTAAGACTATAAACAGGAAGTATTTTCGTTTATTATTCCACACACAAAAATGTTCTGAGAATTCAATTTTAACAATTTCTTTTGTACATATTTAAGGCAGCTATTCTGTTAATACATGCAGCCCTTTTAAAATAGATGGCCCATATTTGAGGTGTGGTATATCTTCCTAGTAATCTAAAATTCTGTAACAATAAATTTACAAGTGCTAACTCACATAGCTACCTCTTGTGTTTAATTCCTCCTGACTTTGGGTCAAATTCTTCTTGGTTTAAAGGACATCCACTAAAGATTTTCATTGTTTTATTGATACTTTGAGATCCTGAGAGATAACAAAGCGCATTGGCACATTAAACTGAATTTAAAAGGTGGGTCATATGAAAAAGCAAGTGAGATGCAAACCCTAAAATATCTGTGTGGTTTTTTTAATAGGTATTGCTGTGCTTCTCAAATGGAAACCACTATGATATTGTGTATCCCATAGAGTATTCAGAAAAGGCTGCTCTGTGCCAGTGTAAGTACTATGTTGGCTACTTAAAAGCACGTATTTTTACCAAAAATCTTAAAATGATCACATCAGGTTTCAGGAAAAGGCTCTGTATGAGACTTTATTACAGTCATTCCCTAGCAGCTTAGTTTTCCATTTGAGTTGTCAATGACTGTATGATTTTGCGAGAACATGAGTTCTTATTGTGTCCTCCTTCTTGACAAAGCAGATCATATGCCAAGAGGAGAAGATTTATCTGCCTCTTTGAATCTGGGTGGTCTAATGTAAACAGAAAATGTTGGTGTACTAATTTATAATCTGTTGCATTGTCTTTGGTCAGCATTCTGGTTTTAATTTTGTATTTCAGACTATGTTAGCAAACTAATTGTTTATGTTAAAATTATCCATGCATGTGAACTGTCGTCTTGGATGATTGTTTTCTTTACTAGATTGCAGAAATGCCCGAAGGCCCTAATCAGGTTTGATGGGTCACTGTGGCAATCCCTACAAGGATTCTAATTCTTCATGAAATCTCTGCCTATGTGCAGAGTTACAAGGCTAAGGCCAAATTTGCCTGTGAAGAGACCTGACTTCTAGTAGTTTCCTGCATACCCATTAAGCCATAGTAGCCGCAGCTGGTTTTGCTTCTAATGCCTTCACTGTTTCAGTTAACACATCAAAATGCTTGCTTGCTTTGATTAAAGTAATTTGAAATGCACCTGTAAACGTGATACAAAATCTCATTTACCTTGTAATTGATTTTTGCCCTTCTACTTTCTCCTCTTTCCCAGCTCTGCTGTATGAGTTGCTTTATGAGAAAGTATTTGATACAGATGTAAAGAAAATCATAGCAGAACTTAGTGCTGTTGGTGTAACAGAGGAAAGTAATGGTAGCAGTGAAGTGTCTGCTTCAGATTCAGAAGATGATAACTACAGGTAAATGGGATTTAAAAGTTAATGTAAGGTGCCTATGTGCAATACATGTTAAATGAGTTTTCTGAATTTCTAGTGGGTAGTAGAATCTAACAGTTAGGGTTGAAAAACCTTTACCAATTATGAAGAAAAGAAACACAAAGAGGTAAAGTTAGAACTATGAAAGAACGAAATGTGTAATCTTCACTGTACCTGAGGACAGGGTTCTGGTTCCTCTTTTTCCTGCAGTCTAGCTTTGGGTCTCTTTACATAATGGAATATTGACATTGCAACATGTCCCTCTTCCTGTTTAAAATAGCAGAATCCCCTGGGAGAACTGTCAATGTGCCAGTCTGGCATGGTAAACTCCGTGAGAATTACTTGACTGGCTCTTGCAACTGAGTTACAGGAATCTAATCCAACTTGTGTTGCTTCCGCATCTGGGGGCTGAAATGCCTGCTTGAGGTGTAGCTAATGGAGAAATACAGATGTAGCTTGCTCCATTTCATTCCTTGATCTTTATGAAGTGATTATATTTGTGGGTTTGTATTCCTTCTGCTGGACCTGGATGCTCTAGCTAGCTTTGAGACTTTGACCTACTGATTCCTTTTGCACAGTAAGTCTTTTCATGGTGCCATTTTTGCATTTATATATTGGCAGTTTTTCTTCTGTTTAATATTGTTCTTAAAACCTTGGCTTGTGTGAAACTCCATTGAAGCCATGGAGATTATGCTGTATTAGTGCATCATGTCCCCTCTTCCTGCTGAACATCATTAAAGTCCTTTCTGGGGGCTCTGCTGTAGTCTGTGTGGCATGTGGCAGAAGAAATTCTTTGAGATGTTGGGAGCTGATTTTTTTTTCTTCAAGCTGAAAACAACAGAAAGGAAGATGATGGAAATCGCCACAGAAAGAAAACTAAGTTCTGGGAAAGGGATTAGCTTCATTTCTTGCTTGGAAAAAAAAGTACCAGGGAACATTTCCAATTAAAATACAAAGTATTTCTGCCTTAGGGAACAATTTTTGTAGTTAAATGTCAGAGAGTGGAAACCTTCTTTATTCCTTTCTGTTCTTAGAGCTTTCCTGGGCTTCATATGCAGTAGCATTACTCTGTATCTTTGGGATTCATAAGAAAATAGACTGCTAACCTCCATAGCACCTTTGTAAATGAAGGTCATAAACTCACTTGAGACTATCAAACTCAGTGTTTTTGATTTAAACCATATGTCTGATGATGCAAGAGCTAGTGTGTGTGACTCTTGACCTAGTTAACACAAATTACAAACACCTTGCTGTGTTTATGAAGTCTTTACATTTTTTGCTTGTCTTAAAAGTTTACTTCAGCTTGTTTCATTACCTAGTTTTCCAGAAGATCTTTTTCATTTTATAAATGTGAACTTTTCAGTTATGTTGTTATTAAATGTAATAGTTTATTTTGGTTTTGGGAGAAGTTAATGCTGACAGTTGCCTACAACTGCTGTAGGGAAAAATACTTGTTTTTTCTCTGTGGAAGGTAATTTTCCAGCAATGTCAGGTGTAGAAAATAAGGCTAAATTAGAGTGCCTGATGCCGCTTAACTAATGGAGTGGATTTTGGTTTTGAGTTTTGTTTGGGTGGTTGGTTTTTTTTGTTTGTTTTGTTTTGTTTTTATGTCTGCATTTGCTATGTTTTCCTTGCATAGTTGCAAAAATTTTAGAGGAATTTTTTGTTTCCCTTGCCTGCCTCTCTGCTCCTTTTTTTCTTAAGTGATGGTTAAGTCAGTACACATAAGTTAGACTTCCTAAAACTTGTACTTAAAAACAAAAGTCTTATTTGATACCGAAATGTAGTTCTTGTTTTAGTCTTAGCTTTTTCATTTTAAGAGATGAAGATGTTCTGTAGTATGCTTGTCGTGGAAAAATATGTAGAGAGTGGTAGTTTCAGTATTTTTATCCACTTCCAAGATGTTTCTTACTTGATTTCCAGGCCTTACTAATACTATATTACCACAGCTTGTTTCTGTCCTTTTGCAGAAGTAAAGCTACAACAGTTAGTGATATGAATGGATTGAAATCTCTTTCTGGCAACAAGGTATTTATATGTTAAGATTTATTTTCTTCCTAATAACTTGTACTCTGCTATGTTTTTTCAGTGTTTAATGTTCATGAGAGAATCTTCAGGTTCTAGTTTTCCTAACACGTAATATCTTAAAAACTACTTATTTCTTTGAAAAGTAATGTTTGCTTTTGATGTGCTAAAAGGTGGGTAGTGTCCTTTTTAATGCTGCTTAGTTCTTAATTTTGTTCTGTTATGGTTAAAAGAACACCACTGAATTATTTTTTCAAAGCTCTTTATGCTTTATGTATTTTCAGCTTCTTTATATTTCAGTTTAAAGCTTGAGCACTGTAGTTGAAAAATGGAAAACTGTACATCTTTATGCAGTTGACCGTTTAGTACTTTGTTCTGTTTCATACAGCACCTTAAGAGCAATGGGAATCCTACCTTGTTGGTCTTACCTAAAAAAGTTCTTAAATCACTCAATCCATCAGTTTACAGAAATGTTGAATATGACGTTTGGCTCCAATCCAAATGGGGTAAGTAACCAAATACTTAAAAGTTCCAACTTCTGCAAGCTGATGTATAAAGTGAAGCCCTCTTGAGGAACAGTGATGCAAATGGGAGTTTGGGTTTAGGCAGTGGTCTTCCTCACATGGGTCAGTGTGCAGATTTAGGGCCTGAACTTCTGGTTTGCATTTTTACTGTATCAGGAAAGCAACTCTTTTGGTGTATCTAAACTAACAGTGTATTACTACTAATGTATTTACAGATCAGCAAAAACAAGATTTTTCTATTGCTGCTGGCATGCAATACTCAGTTGGAGATAAATGTAAAGTAAGTAGCATTGAATTATAGTTTATAGAAACATTAATATTTTGCTCAAGATGCCAATTTTCCCCCTTTGTTAACTATTTTGATATATGATTGCTACTTTCTAACTATTCTTTGCTCGTGTCTTCAACTGCGGATACGCTCATTATTTAATTGGTGGTGGTGTTCATGACTTACAGCATACATGTAGAAAAGGCATGTAATAGAACATCTGATCAGTGCAATTTTACTGCATTAAAAAGTCACAAGGTTAACTTCAATAGTATATTTAATAAGATGACTGCGGACCTTAATGTTAAGTATGCAAATAAGTTTGTGCAGGCTTGCCTCCATGGTGAGTCCTTGCTTGGTGTTGCAGAGTGTTAGCCTCTGTGTAAATGGGTGCATTTAGGGCAGTTTACCTGGTTCAGGGTAAGCTCAGTTCTTCTCTTGGTGGGCTCCGTAAGCAAGCTAGTTAATCCCGTGATGTGTAAATGTGTGGGGTAGGTCTGTTTTTATAAAACTAATCGTTATCTCCACTGCATCTTTTGCTGATGGCAGCACTTGCTTTATCATACTGCTGCATGATAAAGTGTTTGTGTGCATACGGTTAGATGATGAAGAATGAAATTTTAGTGTTTTCTGTCATACAGGCTTTTCTTTGGAGAGACCAAAACCAACATCACAGTTTCATGTATTTATGTTCAACTCCGGAGATCATGATTGCTGTTTGTAAATTGGCTTTGTTATAATCACATTACTTTCAAGTAACAGAACACAGCTCGCTTTAGTTACTGAAGATCCCGAAGTTTTGGGCGATTCTTCCTCTTGAAGTATTCGAAGTGTTACACAATTGCTCTTTAAATTCCATTAAAACTTGTAGTGTGTATTGCTGCTTAAGAAGAAATAAGATTTGTCATTAAATGCTATAGTACTCAAATTTTAGATTAATCTCTTTAGGTGTGTTAAGTAAACCTGGTTGGTGCTTGGCTAAATATGCTTCTTTCTAGGACATTTGACCACCTATTAAAATTATTAATGTGAAAATATTCAATTAGGTTTATCATGCAGCATGGGGGCTCTTTCAGTTTGTGCTTTTTTTATTTGTGTAATGGAATTAAGCATAGTGAATAAATTGCAGGAAAAACACATCTCTAAACTTTACAAACAACACAAAAGACCACAAAACACCCCCCCCCCCAAAACCACAAACCCCCCAAACCCCACACAAAGCAAACAACAAAACCTCCATGGAGTTCATTATTTATTGCTTAATAGTACAGGCTTAAAGTTTGTATTTAAGACCCTTAGGCTGTCTTGTGTAGTATTTACTAAAGGATACAGATATTATTAGTAGGAAAAACTGTGGTAACTGACATACTCTCTCTGTCAAATTTTATATGTACGTGGCAAGACAGTAAATATATGGGATAAAAACACAGGAAGGGAAGATGAAGTAAATAGTGAAAAGTGAGGTTGACCAAATTAATACAGCTGGAAAGCCAAACGTAGCAGAACGTTACAAAATTTATTTTATATTTAACAGAAGAATTTTAAGAACATGGAATGTCATTCAGACAAGTAACACTATGATCACGTCAAACAACTTTTTTTGGTTGTTCTAAAAAGCTTTCTGAAGAATAACTTCAGAAATAATTGGTGTTCATCATGTTCTTAATTCAACTAGATTTCACTGAAGTTACACATAAAGAAGAGAAAAATTGATCACTATTTTTAACAAGGAGAAGCTTTGGGTTTTATTCTAAGAGGAAGTGTTTTCAGTAAAGCTGAAAAGCCTTGATACACTGATTACATTTAACTTTCTCATGTAGTTTTGAAAGCCATGTTTCACTAAGTACTGTTACCTGGCAAGCTTTCTGGGTTTTGTTGTTGTTGTTGTTTGTTTTTTTTTTTTAAATAGTATTTTTATTTCTTTTTGAAGAAGCGATATGGATTGAAGATTTGCTTTTGATACATTTACTGAATTACGTGGTGTTTATTTCTCAGGTCTGCTGTTGCCCAGAGGAAAAGTTCTATTTTTAACATGGCTGATACTTTAAAGAGTTACGTCCTCTCATTGTCTTCTCTAAAGCTAATGCACCTTCCCCCCCCTTATAGGTGCGCTTAGACCATAATGGGAAATTTTATAATGCCCATATTCAAGAAGTTTGTTCAGAGAATGGGCCAGTTGTTGTATTTGTAGAAGAGCTCGGAGCAAAGTAAGTGTTTAATCTCTTTTGGATGAGAGTGCCAAAATGAACCTTGTTAATGGCAGCATTACTTTAGTTCAGAGTTAATTTCAGCCCTTGAAGTGTATCTACTACTTTACCTGAAGCGGTACTACCACAAAATTGTTAAGAAAACAGCATACTAAATAAAAAAGGAAAAAGGAGTTCTGCATTGATTGTCACTTCTTCAGACTTTTTTCTTTAGTAGTCTGGATATTACTTGCAGAGTAAAACAGTAACTACATTAGTATTAAATTTTTTTTTTTTACACAAGATTCAATCCTAAGCAGATCAATGCCATCCTAATTAAGTGTTGCTTGTTGTGCTTAGTAATTAGATGCTAGATTTGTGACAAGCTTTTCATATTAAAAGATCCATCAAAGCACCTAGCTTCTCTGTTGGTTGAGTAGCTCTGCCTGATTTCACACAGAGACTGCCAAGTTGCTGTTCAGATCAGCGTCATCTTTGTCCTACCTTGGGACAAACTAAGTTTTTAAAGTTGTTGTTGGGGGTTGTGGGGTTTTTTTGTGTGTTGCTGGTTGGCTGTTTTTGTTGCTTTTTTCTGGGGTGGGGCTTTTGGTTGTTTGGGAGGGTGGTGGGGTTTTTTTTTGTTTGTTGGGTTTTTTGGGGGGGGGAGTGGTTTGAGACATCTTGAGCTCTGCTGTAAGTTCTGTAACTCTACTGGGGCAAAAAAACCCCACAGTTGAGTATAGTTTGGGAAGAGGAAACACCTTCAGTCAAGGTAAATGAGGGAAGGAGAAGGATGCCCATTAATCTCATGTGATCTCCTTCTGTTAAATAAATGAAAATGTTGTGAGATCTGAAGATTGTCTCGCAATTTGTTACATTTTTAAATTGAGATTTAACCTGATTTGAACTGTTACAGATTTGAATGTCTTCCTTTCAAGTAATGTAAAGAGTTGCTTGGACATCCTACAGCATCCTCTATTGCAGTGCTTGTGATAAGTTTATCTGAGTATATTGCTTTTTCTGATTGTTCTCCTTTTCTGTCTGCCCTGAAGACATGTTAATACTCACTTCAGGAATGGCTGCTCATTCTTTACTGGATAAGTTTGCATCAGCTTATCGGAGAGAGTTTTATTTAAAAAAAAAAAAACAACAACAAAACAAAAAACCCAGGAGGTTTGTTCTTCTACACATTGCTTGAGTGTAATCATAAAGAACAAAGGACTTTGAATGCAATGTTCTCAAAAATGCAGAGATCCATCAGTCTTAGTAATGTGGTATTAATTTATGCAAGCCCCAGTGTGGTCTTTAAGATATTTTTCCCTCCGTAATTCCTTGTTTTGTAGGCATGCTGTCTCACTGAAGAGCCTTAAACCTCTTCCACAAGCCTCTCCTATGGAGGGCTGGAACACTGTGCCAGGGAAGAAGATAAAAAAGTTTTTCCCAACATGGGGGCAGAATGCTCAGCCCGGTAGGATTGTACCTGTCTTTGTGTAGCAGAATCTTTATTGTCAGATGTTTTGTCCCAAAGAGCTTAAAAAATGATTAAAGAAAAAAAAAATCCATTTTCACATCTTTATCACAGATGCAGATTGCAGAGGGGCAAAGAATCAGAGCAAGTCAATAAAACCCCAGTCAGCACTACCTCCTCGACTTCAGCATACTGTGGGAACCAGGCAGCATCAGTTCTTATGTTCTGGACCTCAACCTCATCAGACCTCAACTGAGCAAAAAGCTCCAGGCAGGAATCCTTCCCAAACTGTAAGGTAAAACTGCAAATAACATCTTACTTATCTTGAACGCTAGCTGAGCTTCTTGGAGCCCAGGTGCCTGCTTCAGATACTTCCAACGTGCTCTTTTGAAATATGTTGCCATTGAGCTCTTAAGAAGCATTCCAAGTCCTGAAGAATACACACAAGCACAGGAGAAACAATTTTTTTTTTTAACTTTTAAACCTTTTCCAAAATTGCTGCCGTCCTGAGCTCCCACTTCTTTTTTTGCATGGCAGCATCTCCCCTGGAAGCACTGTACAGAAAACTGCAGTTTCTTCTTGGAAAGCAGATGATGTTTTTTTTCTGGTTGGGCTGAAGTACTGTTGCATGTAGCGCTTCTTGGGCATGGCTAAGATCTTCCCTCAGCTTCTGCAGAACCTGTCATAGAGGACTGTTTCATGTTACGACTCAACACTTGAAGGAGTATGAGAACAGCATTTTGCCTGTGTTTGTTGGTAGTGATTTTTTGATTCACTGTGCTGCTGCAGCAGAGTTTTTCATCATTGCCACTCTTTTTCTATCCTATTTAAAAGACTGTTCTGTACTTGGCTACAAAGCCGAACTCTTCATGGTCTATTCCATTACTCTTCTGTATCATAACTCTTTGTGAAATAAATGGGGCTAGCGTGCCTTTGGAGTCTGCCACATGCAACATTTTAAGGGCATTTTTCTTTCACCTTTAACCTAAATACATAAGTATCCTAAAATGTTTAAGTAATTTGGAAAGCTGAAATAGTGATGTTAATTTTGTGTAGTGATGCTTCAGACATTGAAAATTATAATGCATTTTCCCTTTTGTTGTTGTATTTACAGAAATCTTCCCCAGCTTTCTCTTGCATGTTCATAGGTATGGGATGGGGGTGGTCAGTTCTCAGTTGGCACAGAAATGGATTAGATCACTTGATGCAGGCATTTGTTTTTTAACTGTGATGTAATAATTACCATTTGTTACAAAGTCTTTCAAAATTGTCTTGAACAGAATAAATCATGGACAAAATCCATTCTTTCCCTTCTTTAAATTTTATGTGTATGGGTAACTTGCAATAGGCAGAAAGGGATCTGGTATATGTGGAATCACATAAGCAGTGCTATATAATTATCTCCTTTCTTCCTTCTAAACCATGAGTTTGTATTGTATTTGTTACTAGTGTATTTCTTTGTCAAATTGATCCCATTTCATTTTTTCCTTTACAGAAAACCAGACCGGGAGAGAACGGAGGATCTGAACCATGGCAGCAGAGATTGTAACTACTTTGGCCTGTCTCCAGAGGAACGCAGGGAGAAACAGGCTATAGAAGAATCTCGTTCACTTTATGAGATCCAGCAGAGGGATGAACAAGCTTTTCCTGCTCTTTCCAATGTATGCTTTAATAGTGCGTTTTTCATACTTGTCCATGGACCTTTAATTAGCAATTGTTTTGCTGTCCTTGCATTACAATACAATTCAAAAGTTAAGGGTATTTTCTTCACACTCACCTTCTACATAGAAATATGTGAATCTACAGTGCTTTATATATTGAAGATAAGACACATATGTAGTAGTCCCCTGGGAATAATTAATGTCCACCATACACAGTTCTTTAGGCATGTAAATACAGTAGACACGTGAGCTTCTGAAGCTGTGGGCTTCTTTCGTCACATTCCTCCTGTCTTTTGAAAGGCTTTGCACTCCCTTACATTTACTCGGATGTTGTCTTTTTCTTGTATGGTGGGATCAAACCTCAAGGTGGGGACAGAACTTGCTCTAAAGTACAGTTTAATTTAGCTGAGAAATAGCTCAGTATAATGGCACTGTGGTGCTTGAATTGGTATCGGAGGTGACTAGGTGATTGTTTCTGATTTGGTTCACATAAAACCTGTTTTATTTATAAGTTACTTTTCTTTTTTGCCTGAGAACTTACTGGTGTGAGAACTTGCCTGGTGTCATAAGTAATGCAAATTCTTTGCCAGACTTGCTCTTTTTCTGTTGTGGAGCTGAGCTGGCTTCAGTGGACTTGTCTATGTCTGAAGGAAGAATGTAGCCTTTAGATTTTGAGAGATTATTCTACTGATGCAATTTTTAAAAGAAAGTGGATTGGAGTCTCAATACATCCAGGGAGCGAGCAAATTCTGTGGGTAAACAGCTGTTGTCTACATAGGTTTATTCTAGAGACGTGGGCCTTCTTGGATTTAAATCCTAGGGCAAACAGAAACAAGAACCAGGGTGGGAAGAATGAGTAGGTGAAAGGTGGGCCTTAACTCTCTTTCTTTGTGGAAGTGAATTCCTGCTCTGTATCTTTCAGTTCTTGAGCAGTAATTACTTATATTGGTGTAATCAAGAAGAAATATACAGCTCTTCTGTGCTGCAAAGAGCAGAGTAAGACTGAAGCGTGACGGACAGAGATTGCTCTCTGTCTCTGAGCTGGGGTTAACAGTATGCTGTATTTGCTCACCTGCAGAAAGAGGATGTGACTTTTAAAGTGGATATTGTCTGAGTGAAGCAGGTTTTCTTTGTCATGTAAACTAATGACATGAATGCTTTTAAAGGACACTTTGCAAAATTTAGCAATGAATGAAAGAGTAGATTAGTCTGAATGATACTGATCAAGACTGCTTCCCCCCACCTTTCTGCCTATCATAGAGATAAGTATTATGTGTCATGGTGCCATAATAGTGTTGTATCAGATGATGACAAAGTGTCATTGGACTTTTTATATAAATTCATATTTCTGCTTTTGTAAACTTCTTTAGAATCAGTCAGTCTGTCAGGCTGCTACACAGACTCTGGATAATTTAAACCAGAAAAAGTTCTCAAGTAATGAGAGAAGAAACAGCAAGTGGACAGCAGAGGTGGAAGAGCAGAAGGATAAAGGTAAAAATGAATGTTTTTAGATCAAGGCTTTTTTTGTTTGCTTGTTTTTATTACTAGCCTCAGAATTTATTCAAGATGGGGCATCTGTTTAGGCAATGAGGGGAAAATTATTGTAAATAATAGTGCCAAACTGAGCTAGGCTCAAGGTAGGAAAGGTGTGGTTTGGGAAGAAGGTATATGTTTTCCTGCTTTGTGAATGTGGCTGAGAGAGCAGGCTCCTTGCTGGGACTTTTGTAGTAAATGGGAAGAGGAATGAGAGAAACAAAAAGACTATCAGAGCTACCCTAAATTATGTCCTGTTGAAATTCTAGTGAGTGTGGCAGAAAGTGCCTGTGGGAGGAGTATTAAGAGTGCTTACTGGAGTCAGTTAAGAGAATGTGGTATGTTGAGAATAGCATACAGTGGCACAGAAAGAGGGGAGAAGGTGGTGTGCAGAAGAGTTGCACCCTCCCCCCCCCCCCCGTTTACAATAGAAAGAGCTGTCACATGGTCAAAATTTGGGTTTTCTCCCTCCCCCCAGTCTGTTATGACACTCTTTAGCTTCTCTTCATTGACTCTTAAGCTTTTCCTTTTCTGTGAGGAAGTGGAACGTGGCAGTAATAGATAAAAGCTGTAGCTGTCAGGAGGTGGTAAATCTTTGCTAAATGCAACTGATTTGTAATTTTTTTTTTTCTTGTCCTGTCAGCTTTGCCATAACTAAACACTGAATTTTATCTTGGCTTCTTCTGCCTTCCCTGCTCCCCCTTCCCCCGCCCCCAGCTAAAACAAAATTCAAACTCTAGCCTCCTCTTAGAAGCTGTTCCTTCCCTCCAGTTTTTGAATGTTTTTTTGTTCCCTTATCTCTGGCAACAGCAGAGACATTGCTGTTTTGTATTTATGGTACTTGTGCTCCTTAGTCCCTCTTACAACATGTAATGCCTTCTTGAATGGTCTCACAAGGACTGATGTTACCTGTTTTTCATTCTCCAAACATCTGAAAACTTGTTTCATTTGAAAACTTATTTCATCAGCAATGCCAGAAAGAATGTTCAAGTAGAGAAAGCTCTTTACTACATTGTCATGATAGATCTTGTTGAAGTGCATGGCATGTACAGCTTTCCCTGGTTTTTGTGATGTTCTGGATTGTGTTGCCTCTTCTGAAACTGGGATAAAAATCCTATGGGAATAAGCTGTACTTCCTTCTCATTATCTAGAGCTTCCTGTTGGTGCTTGGGGAATTGGCAGTAATTCTCATAATCAATATTGTTTTAATTTACATTGTTGTCTAGTTGTGATGGTACATATACTAAGCTTTTAAAAAGTACGTTATCTATTTAGTGGCTACTATTAAACTTATATGCCTGAATTTGATTGACAAGCAGTGGTAACCAGATTTGAACATAAACTAGAATGTGAAGAACTTGTACAGATCTTCATGTAATGAAGATATATGCTATGACTGTTTTTCAGCATCATCTACCCCACCAAGTGTTTGCTGGTGCTTGAGACATTAAACTTTCTGCATCAGTCTGAAAACATTCTAGATCTTTTGAATCACTGAAACCTTCTAAACTGATCTATCTTTTACTCAGTCAAAAGTAGACAAGACTTTAAGCTTCTGTTACCTTAACACTTGTATATGGAAATGGAGATCAAAACTTTTCACTTTAAGCATAGTACAAACATTTCTTTTTCACTAGGAAGGATTTAGGATGAATGATACATGTTTAAAGAGACAGCTACATTTCTTTCCTGTTTCCCTCAAGCATTGCCTAGATGGTTAACAAACATCAGTAAAGAACTCCTGTAGAGCTTTGAAAACCCAGGTTGAAGTAGCTGCTCTGTTACTGCCCTAATGACTGTTTATTTTAGGATGATTGATAAAAATTGAAGCTTAAGTTTTCTGAAGTAATATGTGCTGAGGTAGGTTTTGTTTTGAAGGTTTAACTTTGGAAAGACAAACTTTAACTGGCTTAAGTTGTGATAGCCATAAATGGTGTAATGGTTCATTTACTAGGTTATGTCTTGGTGTTACAGAGTCAAATTCCAGGCAGATCCACTTAAGTCAGAAGCTTGAGCCAAATTCATCTGAGGTAATCTTAAAGAAAAGACCAAATTTTTTTTTAAATGTTATTGCTTCTCTGATACATGACTGGCAGAGCAATAGCTGCCTTTAGAGCTGTGATTGCTGCTGCTGCTTTACAGCTTTTAGTGAAATACTTCTAAGGTTGGAGGCTTGTATTGCTGTCAGCTTTCCTCAGCCCCTGTAACCCATACTTACAGTCTTTCTCTGCAATCTGAGTTCTCAAATCTGGGCTATTGAGAGCACTTATGAATCTGGATTTGTAATTGCTTAGTACAGTCTGTACTTTCAGTATAATGGGACTACAGAAGATTTGATGTTTACTAATAGCTACTGTGCTAACAGACCATGATCTCTGAAGTTCAGTGAAGATTTGTGGCCCCTTGTTGGCTTTTAATCTTTGCTATCCTTTCAATGAGCAAAATATTACACTAGTATAATAGCGATTGGGTGCTTAGACCACTTTGTATGTAGTGTGGTTTAATATCTTTGAATGCCTCTTTGAAAAGTAAATCTTACTATTAGACTAGCTATGTCTGTTGTTTCTAACTTTGCTTTAGAAGAATAGTCAAGATGAGAGTTATCCAAAAGCTTCATCTCCTTTGGAACAAGTAAAAACGGATTCTCCGATTCCTGCTGAGCAAGTAAGAAATGTTTGTTTTATTTCAAAGTTTTCCAGTCAGGAGACTTCAGACAAAGGGGAGCTTCATCACAGCCACGTATGTATTATAATACTGGCTTTTAATTATGTAGTCATTTCAAGGGTGATAATGCTAAAATTCTGTATTTACAGTTAGGAAATCTTTATGTCCAACATAAAGAATGTAAAATGACAACCCTTGATATATAAAAGTATATCCTTTCTTTGCTGAGAGAGGGGTTATTTCATATCTTTCTGCTAAGATAACCATGCTTTTCACTTTAAATTCTTTACCTTTGATTTTTCAGGTTTCTCCAAGGTTATTGGTAATCGTTTGTAAGGGTGGATTTTGTTTTGGATGGGAGATAATTAAATTTAATGCTTGTGGAGGTGGTTATAACACTGATGGCTATCTCTGGTACAGGCACGTTCTGGACAGAGCTCAGTGCAGAGTTCTTCACACAGTGATGTAATGTATCTCGGATCTCTCTTATGTATACAGCCTGATATGTTACTAGTTAATATTTCACTGTAGTGGTAGTCTGGATAATACTGAGTCATCAAGCCTTTTTTGGTAGAAGTCAGACACATTAGGGGTCACCAACAATGGTGATTTAGAGTAATTTCATGTGATCTCTGTTTTTATAGAACCTGACAGAATGCTTACCAAGCGTAACTCCAACACCCTCACCAGTCTTTTCTGAGGTGCATTTACCTCCAACAGTGCCTTCTGTACCAGCCATTGTGCCAGCTTGGCCAAGTGAGCCAACAACCTATGGACCAGCAGGTTTGAATAAATTTTAACATAAATCAGAAACTACTAACCCTGAAAAAGCCTTTAACTGTCTTGCTACATTGAAGATGCCTCCAGGAGACACTGTTTCATATCACTGCAGTTTCCAAAGGCAGTAATTTATAGGAATATAGTTCCTCACTGCTGAAAGCTAGTGAGAGTTATAGTAGAACTTTGATTGCCCATATGCATAGTTTGCTTTACTCTGTGCCTGAAGGTGGAAGAGGAATATGTACTCAATTCTCTGTTTTTCTCCTGGGTGGGATAGCATTGAGTTTCGAGGGGGCTTATTCTGAGGATCTGCTTAAGGTAGAACACATTGTCAGCATGTTGAAGCTTGATATGTGTTCGTGCTTTGTGTCCCATGTAATAGGCTCCTTGATTCACTAAGGACTCAGCTTGGGTCTGGTATGTCTGGAACTAGTGAGATACATTTGGACCTGAGCTGCAAAGCCAGCATATGTTTTTTCTGTGCTGTGTGTATCTTTTGATACATGGAATTAGCTTAGATTCAATATTCCTCATTAGATCAGGTGCAATATTTTCTCTCCCACTGTTGTGTTTCTGTACAAGAACTAGCTTTCAAATTGGCATACTATGTTCACATGATATGGTAATAATCCTGTCATACTTGACTGCATCTGTGACAGAGGATGCATAGCTCAGTTAATCTGAGCTCAGATTCAGAGTTGGCTGTAAATGACTAGTCAAAATGAGAACTACAGAGATTAACATGTAAGTTTCAGTTCCCCCCCTTTTTTCCCCCCTCCTATTTCCTTCTGGTATTCATAATTTTAAAAATAAATATGGGAAGGGTTTAGCTATATCTGGAAAGCTTAACTGTTTCACTCTTTCTGAAAACTATTCTCTGTGTTTAGCCAAATCTTCTTTTGTTTGTAACTTCCTGACTCCAGATTTCTTCCTATATCTTCCTGAATACCTTTTTTTTTTCCCTCCTTCTTCTGTCTTTTGAAACTTGCTTTCCCACTGTCATTTTCTTTTGTGATTGTATATAGTTGAGCTATATATGTATTTTTTTTATTATTACTATTTTTTCCCCTTAGGTATTCCAGCCCAAATACCTGCTTCTTCATTGATGCCAGCCCCAGCAACGGGACCTGACTCTATTGTATCACAGGCTCAGGTAACATCTGCTCCAGTTGCTGGAGTTCCTGTGTCGCTACAAGCAGTTAACCAGCCTTTAATGCCTTTGCCTCAGACTCTGAATCCTTACCAGGATCCGCTATACCCTGGATTCCCATTTAGTGAAAAGGGAGAAAGAGCTGTTGCACCCTCTTACTCCCTGTGCAATACTGGGGAAGACTTACCTAAAGGTGAGAAGCTAGAAGAAGGTCTGGTTTTTATACCATTTTTCTTAATAGGTTTTCTTTTCTTAAAATGTAGATAAAGACGACTTCTTTGGTCCTGTTGTTAGTCTGTGTCAAAAGATCTAATTGTTGTCATTCCATGATTTAAGGTGTGGGAGGGAATACTAAATAGAGTTGTAACTCTAGTTTGCCTTGCTAACATTGCGATGATTTTAAGTGGTTACACCTGGAAATGTGATACAATCATTTTGTGGTTCTTAGCTTGACCCACCATAACTTTAGGTTTTGTGCATGTATGGGATTTTCTTTGGAGAACTGCTTGCTTTTACAGCAATAGGTTTTCTCTTGTAATCGAAAGCTTGGAAGTTGTTGAGAATTCCCTTACTGGTCTGGGAAAACTTGGCATACTACAGGTTTTGGCATCCTACAAATAGGGAATATGCCCATAAAGAACATAACATGTCTGACTGCATGGTGGTGTTTGTTTACAGAACTGTTTCTTTAAAAAGTAGCAGTTCAGTCCAACAAACTGTTAAAAGATGAAATTTAAACTGCAGTTGTGTTCTAGCTATCTTACTATGGCAACCCCTCCGCCCCCCCCAATCAATCAAAGACATGCAAGCAGCAACCAGTGTTTCTCTACTGAAATAGAACTTTATGCAGTGACTAATTTTTCAATTGGATGAATTGTAATATTTTAGGTCTTCATAGATCTCTTTCTGTTTGTTTTTTTTTTATTTCCTAGATAAGAATATTCTTAGATTCTTCTTCAACCTTGGTGTGAAGGTAACTCTTCAAACTTACTTATGTTTTTGTGTTTGTTATACCATAAAATTTGCCTGTATTTGGTAGTACTTAGAGTGCAGAAGTTTGCTGCAGCTGTACACTTCAAGTTCGTCTTTAAATTTGAAATACTTTCTTATTTTGTCTTCTATTAACTGGGATCCGAACAGTGGTCCACATTGCAGGTCAAGTCAACAGAAGTAAATTTTAACTCAGCAGTGATAGTGAGAACTATTGGCTTCCAACTGTGGCTATACAGTCAACAGATTGTACTTTGAAGATGCATTCTTTCGGAAGCAGCGTATAGTAAGAGAAAAGGCCCTCTGACTTTGACCATGTCCATGTACCAGTAAAGCCACTGCAGTACAAATACCTCGTATACCTGTGGACAGACACTCCCTTAAGTAACCTGCATGTCTGTCCTTTCTGCTCAGGTTAAGGACAACAGTATTTTACTTTTAACCTTCTAAGTAATTGTAATAGCGCTTGATGTGTATATGTGGTGCAAATCTGTGTGTGTGTTTGGGGAAGAGGCTCATCCAAAAAGGCAGTATTTTCCATTTCTTGGTAAGGACTAATTGTTTGCTTAGTTTCTCCCTTCTGCACATAAAAATGTTCCTATTTACCTTCACTTACTCCTTCTGTCAGGCAAACTACTTTGGAAAAGGTGCTCAGAGCTCTCAGGCTTATTCCACATGACTGTGGCCATAAGTAATGATTTTCTTTAGTGTCTGCATGAAAAGAGGGAATGTTCAGCACAACTTACAAAGTAAATTCAGATTTGATAACTGTGTGCCTAATACAAGTCTCTTTGCTTAATAGAAAATCCATAAGTTATTAGCACGTGTCACTGCAATATATTTAAACAGCATTAAGCCTATGTATATTTGGGACTCTCCTTACTGGTCCTTTGTATTTTTTAGGATATAGTCTGTCATTTTGGTGCTTCAGCTCCATCTACTGGTCAAAGTACCGTGTTCTAGTAGTTGTGTTCCTCAGTGGGTGACCAAATAGTATGTATGGTAAACCTGGGAACTACTTTCTGCATTACCATGCCTACTGCTTTGGTCCCAGATCCTGCCATGCTGTTATCCACACCCTGCCAGTTGCTTGTTCAGAGTGAACTGACTGGTTCCTACTGAGAGAAGGTCTGAGTAGGCTTCTCAGGGTGGTTTGCTCTGGGGACTGTTTCTACAAGTGGCACAGCCAAGACTGTGCCAGGTTTTGGGCCTTGCCCTCTACCTACTCCAATGTTTTCTTACACAGCCTTGCGTCTCCAGCAGCCTTGCATCTCCAGCAGCCTTGCATGGTGTTCTGTATGGCCTGAAATATACATATTTGGCACATTGTATTAGAAAAACATCCTACAATGTTGCTCGTGGGCCAGTTGCTATGTACCATAGTACAAACACAAAGTCTGTGTTTATAAACTCTTAACTCTGAGCAATGTAACTGTAAGCCACTCTGTGCTAGTCAGTTAACATGGAAGTAGAGAGCAGGGAAGGGGGTTGCCACCTGAGGTGGACAACATCAGTATTGTGAATGTAGGTTGTGTTCAGTAACAGCACAGAAAAAGTTGCTGCTGAAAATGGTGTGTCTGGTGTGTGACTCCCACCAGTAGCTGGGAAGTTGTGTTGTATGTTTTAATGAAACCTATCCCCCTACTTTATGAAATGGCTTCTAAGAAGGCTGATCTGTGGCTTGTGTGCACATATATGGATATATGGATTTCAATCTTTACAAATTGTCCTTGGGGAAATGATCTAACCTCAGGTGTCAGTGTAGTCTTTTTTTTTTGATGAAAATATGTGTGTGGTGTGACGATTTGTTATTTTGATTGTTATCCCTTAGAATTTTGAAAAGTGAGCTAGTAGGGCAAATTGCCGATCAATAATTGTGATTCTTGAAAATGGATTTGAAATGTGTCTTCAGATGCATAGCTAAAGCTTGACTTGACTAAAGCATCATGTGTTTAAATTAATTATATAGAAATTGTTACCAAGTTTTCTTACTGGTCAGAACTGTTGCCCATTGCAGCTGCATTTGGAAGGAAAACAAAAAATGAGAACATCATCCTGGAGTCCTAGATATTTAGAATTGAGGGCAGTCACTGTAAATAAAATTAACCGTTACTTCCTGTAATTAATTGTTTCAAAATGGTAAATGACCTGTGTGCTGTTATGTCTGTCTGAACATTCAAAAGACCAAATACTTTTTTTTTCTTTTCTTCCCCCACCCTGTCTTGCAGGCATACAGTTGTCCCATGTGGGCACCCCATTCTTACTTGTACCCCCTGCACCAGGCCTATTTAGCTGCTTGTAGAATGTACCCAAACGTGTCCCTTCCTGTGTATCCGCACAACCCCTGGTTCCAGGAGGCTCCACCGACTCAGAATGAAAACGAAACTGCACGAACAAACAGGCACTTTCCTGTTCTGAGCGAGGCCAGATCCAACGGTCAGATTCCACAGGTTGATAGTAGATCTCCATCACTGCCTCTGATTATACCTACAGCTCAGGTGTCAGAAAGTCAAGGACAGGTCTGTGTAGAAACGGAGAATCCGGTGCAAGCTCTTCATGCAAACTATGAGGAGTCCCTGAGAGGGAAAAATATGTTCCCACAGCCACCCTTTGGACACAATCACTTTCTAGGAGCTGTTCCAATAGCACCTCCTTTCTTTCCTCACTTTTGGTATGGGTACCCAGTTCAGGGTTTCATTGAAAATTCAGTAGCAAGACCTAATGTTGTCATGTCACCTGAGGACAAAGAGGCAACAGCTAGCACCTCTGCGACCATGTACGTGGCTAAAGAATGCAACCCTCCGGTTCCTGTAGTAAACTGCGCAGAACAGCTTCAGAAGACTAACAGCAGCAGCGGCTCGAACACTGTACCATTCCCTGTGGTTGGTGCAAGCAGTGATTGCAGTGTGCCGAAAGAAACATCAGCTAGGGCACCTCAGCTGGAGCAAACTTGTCCTTTGGCTTCTTCTCCAGCTAAGCAAAAACCAGCTGGGCAGCAAAATCGTTCTCTGCAAACGCAGGGGACCGAGAGGCAGACCGCGGTGCCCAACACTCCACCACTGTTGGCAGAACCACCGAAAAATGAACTGAAAAACAGCATTCCCAGTCGTAAGGAGAAGACTGATAAAGGTAGAGATTCCAAGGGTGCTGGTAATCTGCAGACAGAAAGCAGGGCACAGAGAACAAGGGAGGAGAGCTCTGAAGATGAGAGTGAAGTTTCTGATATGCTGAGAAGTGGTAGATCCAAGCAATTTTATAACCAGACTTATGGTGGAGGCAGAAGGCCTAGACTTGAGTGGGGTTATTCCAGTAGGGGAGGATACCAGTTCCAAAGAAACGAGGAAGCCTGGAAAGGACCACCCAGCAGAAGCAGAGATGACAGCTACCAGTATCAGCGGAACTTTAGAGGGAGGCCATATAGGAATGACAGGAGAAGGGCAACACTGGGAGATAATCAGAGGGGGCATCAAGCATAGAATGAACGGATAATTGAAAATTTTAAAATGCAAAAAGTAATTTGAAGTAGCAGTTTAAAAATCTTAAATCTCTTTCTTTTTAGGAAAGTTCAAGGGTATGTTGTAACTTTTGGCGAGTAAAGACTAGGATGATGTGAACTCCTACCATATGTTTTTTGGGGGGGATTATAGAGTTTGGCTTAGCATTTTTTCCTTAATGTCAAGTTAGAAAAAAACCAATATAGGTTTAGTGTTTGATAACTTTTTTTTTTCCCCCACAAAGGTTTGAGTTTGTGATAGAAGATGGATACGTATGTTTACTAGAGTGATGAATTATAGCATTTGATGTGATCTAGATTTTAAAATTGACAGTAACATTGCACCAAATATAAATGTATATTTTATCATACAATGCCTTAGTTCTGAACTGAGCTAAAGGAATTCTCAGCCTACTGCACTGTTGTCTTTGATATGCTTCCAACCCAAAGGCCTTTCATCTCAAAGAAAAAAAAAATATCTGTCAAACTTGAATGTTTCTCTTCAGTGTGTTACACCTATGGCAGCCAGCTAACCCTGTGTCTTAGGTATGTTGTATATAGTTCTTTTCATATTCATAGGGTCTATTTTTGAATTTTAAAAAGCATTTATTTGTTGAAATCAAAATCAAGACAAGCAGTCAAGAATAGCTGTGTATGAATCGGTAAGAATGGCTGTTTCCACCACGAATTCTTAATGCTGGTGTGACTAGAATGGTGCCTATGCCAACTGAATAATTACAAAGACAATAAAAATGTAGATGCTATGCATTTCCAAAATAATTCTGCATCTGTTGTAATAGCAGAAGTTTTTTTAATGCCACTTTAACACTAATGCACTGACAAATCCTAGATATTTTGTGAGGAGAGATGCATAAAGTACATGTTACGTTTTTTTTAAGTTTGTATGATCGAGCTACTGTTCAGTATTCTTTTGTTGTTGCACTGTTGATGCAAATTTGTGTTTTGCATGTACAACTCCTTGCTGGAACTTTTAAAAGCAAGATGGAGAGTCGCGGTGTGCTCTGCTTTTCCCTACGATTCAGAAGAAAGTGGCTTCTGCCTTATATTTTTACACTGTGTCAGAGTTCTGATGCTGTTTCTTCTGACCCTGATAATGATCTCTGCAGTGTTCCTGTTGCCTTTGCAGTTTGGATCTTCAGCTGTCCAAACTCGGAGAATACAGTGTGCACAGTATTCACTCAGCTCTGTTGCTCTGTAAAATTAACTGTTGTGTATATTTTTATATCATCTTCTGTATATACTAGTGTAGGTGATGGTACCCTTTCCTTCATGCCCAAGATTGTACACCCTTGATCAGGAAACTTGAGTGATAGTTATGTGGTAAAGAATTCCTTCTCAGATGCATGCCATGTATAAAACCCTACTTAAAATAAATGTTTGTCTTTTCACTTTCTTTCTAAATTATATTTACATATTTGAAACTGTTGCAATGACATCAAATATATGGTTTTGTTCTGATAGAGCCACTTGTAGACAGCAGCAGAACTATAAACAATTAATATGCAGGCATAGCTGCAAACTAAAAGGGGACGTAAACTGGATTTCTAGTTCTTATTCAGAATGGTAGTGGTGGGGGCTGTGCTGTGGGTTTCTTTTTTTTAATCTAAATACTTTTCCATTTAGCAGTGTATTCAGGATTTCAAGAGGCAATCTTCAGTTTTTCAGGTTGAGAACTAAGCAAGCACTGAGGGATTTAACAGTTGATACCATTCTGGTCCTCTGTTTACCTCTACTACTTACAAAGACTTTAAAGGGGTTTCTTGTCATCTTTCCTGGGGGGTTCTGAAGGGTAGCTCCAGTTATAGCCCCATTCTGTTCAGCAGTCACCGAAATAATCCTTTGGTAGTAGAGCAGGCATTTAATCGTGAGCTTTGTTCCAAGAACAAAGGTTGTGTGCTTTCTACAGAAACTTATTGGGAAATGATGGAAAACATAGGCCAGGCAGTAACTGGTAGGGCTGTGCTTTTAGAATTTACTTTAAAGTATTTAAGCTGGGCCTATGCCCTGCCTTGCTGTTCTAGGACAGTTAAGAACTGAAATGTGCAGATGTAGTATTTTCTCCACCTTCACTGTTAAGTATGGTTCCTGTTTTTGCTGAAGGACTTGTAGATTGATTGGCTAAACCCTTTACCTGGGGCAAGATCTTTCAGGTTGCAGAATCCCACAGATTAGTAGGGGCCTATATGTAATATTTAGCATATAATGAGCTGAGATATATAGGTTCAGATACTTGCTAAACAACATCTTTACCTTGCCCCCATTAGGACAGAAGATGCAGAACTCAAGTCCGAAGGCATTTCTACTCTAAACACAGTGGTGGTGGTGTAAGGCTGTGTTCATTACCTGTACTTCATGGAGTACCTCTGTTGGCATAATATGGATGGATTTCTGTTTCTCAGTTAGACATAGCGAGGTAGAGTGTATGTAGCACCCGATACTGCCAAGGTTATAAAATACCCATTACTAACACAAATAATGGCTTAAAAAAAAAGACAAACCACTGCTGTCTTCTGTAACTTAAGAGGCCAAGATGTAAATAAAAGAACAAACCCATGTGTTCTTTCATCTCTTGTAGCAGTTGTCGCACACCAGTGAAGACAGAACAGCCAACTGTTGCATGGAAAATGCTGTTCCTTACTTTTAAGAGGTGTAGCTTAAAGTTATTTTTACATGTCTGTGAAACTTACTTGTGTAACATTTGTTTAGGAACCCTTAAATATAGGCACTTTTTCCTGTCTCCCTAGAGGACCTTACTTTGTATGGGAGTTGGTTTTTAACAAGCTATTTTTTGTTTACCTTCATTTTTGCCTATAGTAAGGATCAAAGCTTCCACCTTAGGCAAAAGTACTTTGCATCTCAGCCTTGTAAAAACTTAAATCTCTCCATGGAAAGAGGGTGAGTGCCAGTAATTACAGCTGGAGGAGGGAGCTGGTCAGGATTCTCACACCTGCTAGCAAGTCTGAAGGGGTCACTTTAGTCTCAAGTTTCCCTACCTGCAAGAACTGATTACCTTTCTAGAAACTGCAGCTTTGTTGCTGGAAGCACTGTAGATGTGTCCCTGAAAATGGTAAGTTTTGTAGGATGTTTAATCTACTAAATGATGCTTGATTTTAACCTGCTTCTAAAAACTGAGATAATCACAAAGTAGAGAAATGGAGTACTACTATGACATATTACAAAGCAGTATTAATGTGTTAAAGTGAACTCTATACAGAAACAGGATGGCCTATTAAGCAAGCTCACTGCAGCTGGCTAAAGTGGAACATGCTTGTTTTCTCCTCAATCAGTACAACACAAGGGGTTCTCTTACCTGTCTTGAAACATTGATTTGGTTTTGTAAATCCCCTTTTAGTTAGGGTGCTGTTAGAGCCCTTAGAGAGAAAGTATGCTTTGCTGTGTGCATATGAACAGTGTAAGGTTTCAGTTTAGGTTTTTAGAAAATCCCAAAATCTAAGGTATAGTCTGTGCTGAGGTGAGCTGCCATACACTTGTCAATCCTTAACAAAGCTGTATCTAGATAACAATTTGTTAACAAGCTTTAGGTAAGTGTTCTTTTTAGCTCTGTGTGGCTCTATCACAGTACAGAAGGGTTTTGCTGACAAGGCGTCAGTACTTTGTGAAACACATGGCTTTTAATACTCAAAAACCTACTTCCTACGTATACTGTTGAGTTTATAGAACAAGCAACTGGAAAAAACAGCCATTAACCTTTCTTCTTCTAACAAACATTCTATGCAGGTTTAAGTTACAGAAGATGAAAGGATTTTAGTACTTTAAGATTTTATTTATGTTTATTCTTCTGTAACTAGGTCTGCAAAGATGCACAGGGACAGATGACTGAAAAAGGTGTAGAACTCTTCCTTTATATTATTATATGTAGTTTGTACTCCATCTTTTGTGTATTCCTTTCTACAGTATGAGGAAAGGTGTGCATGACAACATCATATACACACTTTTGAATTAGTAATTCAAGAATTTTTGCACTGTGTCACAGAAGAGCTGTAAGTTAGGAGGATATTTATTTATGAAACCCTCATCAGAGATTCAGCCTTTTTAAAATAGTCATTTCTGTAGCTTGACGTTCTTGGTGAGCCTCCCTCTTATGCAGAAAACAGCTTCAAAGCTTTTAAAATGAAGAAGTGCAGTCAGTACTTGGTACGTGAGTAGGATATATTGAATTGAAAACCTCCCTTAAATTTTGAAAAATCTGGAGACTCATGTGCAATTTCAAGATGGTCTATTTTGAAATTATTACACTGAAAATAGGGCTGTGTCACCAAAATATAGAAAGTGGCAGTTTTACTCAGACTAGGATTTACACTGCTACAGGTCTTGGATGTTACACGCAGCAAGAGTTTAAGCTCCAAACGATGAAGTGTTCTAAAACCCAATTTGAGCCTTCTCATCCACAAATATTTAGATTCCAATATGCATTCCTATATGCCAGTTACAAAGATGCTCAGATTCAATATTTAGTCATCCAGGAAAAAGTAGTTTCCGCTCTTCTTTTGTTCCACATCCTTGGGAAGAGAAAAAAGGTGAATGTTACCTGAAGTAGTCTTTGGCAGACTTGAACACAGTTGAAATAAAAGACACTTGCCTATACTAGTTTCCTTATTACTCTTACTACTCGTTTCACATGCTGTTTTCCAGCACAGCAAAACTACCAGGTTAGTCTTCATTTTGTTCCTTGTTTTAAAACCTGGCTTTATATTAAACAGTCATGGCTTCTTTACTGTAAAAATGCTTCTCTCTTACCTTGATTGAATTGAGTTTGTTTATTCTTGGTCTGTAATTGTTGGGGTCTCTTCTAAAAGTGATTTCAAGTTGGGATAAAAACTTATTCATTCCAGCCAAAAGAGTCTGTGGACTGTTAAGAGAGAACATTCCAGCTAAATTTTCAGAAGTTCTATACTATGCAGATTACAGGCAGCTTTGATTTCCATCCTAAGCTCATTCAAATCTGGTAACACAAGTGTGATCTGTATTTGACATACTAGGATGGGCTACACTTTCAATCAGTTATGTCTCAGATAAAGTCACAACTGCTACTCTTATCTTTGAGCAGTATCTCAGCATGGTGCTACAAGTCTTCAGACTTGTTTTACTTTGTATCTGTACATGGGTGTGCTGGCACACTGAGTTATTTACATTCAAAGAGAAAAAAATCCAAGAGTGGCACCATTAGCAAGATGCAACAAAGACCGTAACATACATGGATGCTGAGAAACAGTTACATGATCATGATTTTTTAATTCAAACAAGTGTGTTCTTAGAAGGAATACCATCAAAACTAGGCTAGCACTGTGTTGTAAACACAGTAAACAACACTGCTCGACCAGTGTGTTTACTTCTTCTGGCTCACATTAAGTACTTGGTAATTACACTGTTCTAAAAGCCTGGTTTCTAATAAGGCTGCTCCTCAAAAAGTCTCTGTAATTTACATGAAATTATTTAAAGGAACAAAAGTAGACGTACCAAAAGGGAGTAAAAGCAGATGGTGTACATTCTATGTCGCTGTCAAGCCTTGCACGTCAGTATTTACATACATGTACCCTTAGCTTGCTTTTAATACAGCTGAAAGTTACTTCCATAAGCATACTTAGTTTACAGTTGGCCCTTTTTCATTCCTCGCAATTGATGCCACTTCCTTGTTCTCCTCTGATTGTAATTTAATTGGTGTGCGGTTGCTTAACGCTAGTTTAAGCCAGGAGCTGGGCTATTTTTTGAGGGCTTGGTTACATTCTCCAACTATGCCCCAACTCTGTGTCTAGGCAGCCTCTAAGTATGGGTCAATCCCATTTTCTTTTGCTTGCTTCAAAACAAAAGCCAGAACTCCCAAGACACTCCTGGGTAACTTTAAACGTAGCTCAAATTTCCATAGGCAAGGATGCTTCACCTCCTTATTTTTGTTGATGCTCCTGATAAACAATTTATTTCTATGTTGTCCTCTTTTATCTTGCTTACTAATCCAAACAAGTCTCTTACCTGTTTGCAAGCGTGTTCTTGGAAGGAATGCCATCAAAAACAATCACACGATCGGCAAGATACGTAGCCATGATAAAATCATGTTCTACCACAAAAGCTGTTTTTTTAGCATGGAGAATGAAACTGAAACAGAAATAAAAAAAATGAGAGCTGAATGTAAACTTAGTGTGAAACTACTGAAAATTTCAGGTATTTTTCCCATCATGTATACTTTACCGTTTAATGACTCTAGCAGCCATTAGACGTTGTTCAGAATCCAAATATGCTGAAGGTTCATCAATTAGGTAGACATCCGCAGGTTTACCAAGACAAAGAGCTAATGCAACGCGCTGCAACTCGCCACCAGACAATGTTTGAACCTATTGGGGCAGAGAGGGAATAAGGCCATATTTAGTTCAGGTACAGGTAGAGAATTAAAGAAGAAAAGTTAAGATGTTGTCCAAGGCAATCAGTACCTCCTGGTCAATGATATTTTCTATCTGAAGAGGCTTCATTACATCAGTTACAAACTGGGGGTGCGTATAGGCATCTCTGATCTTCTCATGCAGTAGCTGACGGACACTTCCCTATTAAAAGAAAAATGCTGCCACTCAGTTTTATGCACCACACCACAAGAAAACAAGAATAGAATTAATAGAGCTTTTTGTTCCAGGCATAAAGAAATTCTACCTGTGTAATAAGAACGTGCTTTTTATAGCAAACACAATACTTAATAAATAAGGCTTAAACGTACTGTAGATTTAGGACTGATCTTCTGTGGTTTGTAGCTGACATTTAGAACTGGGACCTCACCTGTAAAAAGATAAAATTTATAATGGAAACAAGAGCCTTTCCAGTATCTTCAAAATAGGTTTCAACTAAGGTATTAAGCACTACCTCCTTCATCAGGCGTAAGTCTTCCTGCAAGCATTCGGATAAATGTAGTTTTGCCAGTTCCTAAAATAAAATGCAAGTTACATATTACTTCAGACTTTTTAGTAACTTAGACCTCTAACAATTAACAATTAAGTCACTGACACAAAAAAAAAAAATAGACCGCTTTGAGAATTCCTATATTCACTTCCAGCAAGCAGCACCTGCTATTACTTGCTTTTTCAAATGGAAGAGACATCTAAAGCTACAATAGTCTAGACTTGTGGCTAAGCTCACCAGGTCAGTCATCATCCTGCCAATCTAAGTTCTTAAAATGGGGTAACAGACAAACACAATGACATCATTAACATTCAATAACTTCAAGTTCCCGCTATTTAGAGAGCAAGCTCATGGCGTGACATCTTCGCTAGAAAACAAGCAGTTCAACCTGACTCAAAACCAGTAATTTTGAAGCCTGGCTCCCAGACTGAAAAAGGGCTTCAGGAACATATTTTGGGCTGTAGAAGCTGTTTCCAACAAGAATTGCACTTACCATTTTCCCCTAACATCACCATAATTTCAGAATCAGTGAATTCTCCAGCTACTATGGATAGTTCAAATTCTCCCATCTTTTTTTTCATTCCAGGATATTTGTACATACACATCTTTTTAACTTCTTCTTCATTAGCTGTCTCAGCCACTTTAAATACCAGAGATGCATCTCGAAACCTTAGATTTTCTGTTGGAACATAGCCATCTAAGAAAATGTTTATGCCTATGAAGGGAGGAAAAAGATGATTAAAAAAGGTCTACAACAAAGCAAGACAAGATGAATTTCAACTCTTGGCTGTAAATTCCAATCAGATAAGGAGAACATTGGATTTTAAATGGCACGTTAAGAGAAGCAACAAAACCTCCTATTTGAAAGCGTATACCTTATGCAAACTGAATGAAGAAGAATCTTACTGAAATTACAGGAAGGATATAGAAGCTCTTCCTGAAAACCTAGTATTAGTAATGTGTGTACGGTTTAAAGAAACTACTGCTGTTGGACCCATTCTCACAAAAACATTTATTACTGAGTCTCAGTGCTACAAGTGTGGTCAATTCAGTTGAACACTACGTACCTCTGTACTGTGCAAACTGTCTCCTGCCCTTTCTCTACTATTTATAGGGTCTTTTGTGTAACTCCACACTGTTTACAAAACACCTGCAAGTATCAAAATTATGTCCATAGCAAGAGACAAAGGGCATTTCATAATTAAGACTTTTGGGTTGAGTTACAAATTTACAATCATGTAAAACAGAAATTCTGCACAAACTAAACCAGTATTTTTTTAGTTACTGAACTGTAACAGGAGGAAGACGTGTTCACATAATAGACAACTAGCATTTTGGCACTTTTTTTTTCTTCCACAGAATTTTTTTGGTATGTTTAAAAAGAGAAATATGGCAAGAATTACCTTCTCTTACGCTGAAAGGCATAGTAACAACACCATAAGCACTTGGCACACCATACAGGCAGCAGATAAAGTCAGAGAGATAATCTAACACACTTAGATCATGCTCTACAACAATAATGTACCTGAAAAATAGAGCCAGAGAGATGCTTTTATACTTCAATACAAAACATTTTTTCTTTCTTTCTTAGTCTAGTCTTGCATAAGCAAAAGCTATGAACCTGATTTTCATTTAGTACGGTTTCTTAGCTTTACACTAAATAGAGTTCAAATCTCTGATAAGCATTTTTTTAAACTGTCCAATAAACAATACTGTGAATGACAAGTTGAAAGTCCATCTTCAGTGTAAACTGGCAGCTTCTTTATGTACAGTAAGTGGAAGGATATTGATTGACTGGAGCAAAAAATACTTAGCGCATTTTAAGAAAAAAAAAATCTTTGTGAGAAGGGGATGGAACAGCAATATTCAGGTGAAAAATAACCACCTATATTTTCACTTTGTTATTATAAAATTTACCCCAATGCTGAAATAGTACAGAAACTATAGGAACTAATTTTACAAAATGCAAAGGAATAGAATATTACTGACTTAGAATATTTTAAACATCTAATAGTACCATACTGAGAAGCCAGCATTCTAGGGAGATGGACTGGATGTTTCTTCCCTCTGGAAACAGTCACTTGTTATTACAGTCTAGCAGAATGTTTAAAGTTTGTATTTACCTGTCAGGGTTTATTAGGGATCGAATAGTAATGGCAGCCTTCAAGCGTTGCTTGACATCTAGGTAGCTAGAAGGTTCATCAAACATGAAGCTAGCCCCAAAAGAAAGAATGAAGTCTTAATGAGTGCAAGCTTTCTACATATTCAAACCTAATACTAACATTTCAATCATTAAATACACAGAAATAAAAAATTATTTATATTGAGACAAAAATGGGAATTATGTACTGACACCTGCCTTGAATCTCTGATAACTGTCATGTGAAATTGTTAAACGGTTCGAGTTAAGTATTACTTTGCCAAAAGCTCTGACAAAGTTATCAAATGTTACGAGAAATCAGCAATCAGTTAGGAATCCTGTGCACTCAGTTCTGATTCAGCTTAAATTTAACATGAACTGAAAAGTGCAAAAATACTTTAGGAGACTGGAAGAAGGACATCTTCCAAAAGAGAAAAACAAAACAACAAACAAGAAAACCCACTGCACCAACCAAAAACTCTGCAACCCAAACAAAACAATTAAAGAAAAATCAAAGCAAAACAAAAAACCCAAACCCCCATAACTCTTATGATCTTGCTTTCTTTGTCCCAAGGAGTCGGGAAACAGCATAGACTAGACAGTAATTTCCTGGTTGCAAGACAGGAGAAGAGGGACACGAGTCCCCAGAGGTGGGGAAGGATCTGTCCATTTCTTATTCAGAGAGGCTAAGTGAGGTACGCTGTCAAACAGGATACATTTATGTAGGATTCGGGAAAGGTTATGAAGTTGTAATGCTGAAAATTATTATTGGCCTCTGAAATTAGCTATTTCCAGTCAGATGAATTAAAGCATAAAAAACCCAGGAATTATATATGGAGCAAATATGGGTCTCGGCTGCTGAGTTGGTAAAAACATTTTTTTAAAAAATCCTTTTGTTTAAATATTTAAACAAAAGTAGTGTTTCTAACAACAAATGTAATTTAGAGGACCATATTCTGAGACAGATTAATAGAAGCAATGTGTAACAGAAGTAAACGAACATACATATCAGCCTTCTGAATGCAAACAACTGCACAAGCAAATCTCTGAAGTTCTCCTCCTGAAAGGTCCTCAACATTTCTTTCTTTCAGATGGGTTAAGTCTGCAAATAAGTGGTTAATTTTAGATATGTTACAGCCAACACAACAATTCATGTTTTTATTACCTACAGAAACATGTATAATCACAGCAGACATCCTACACAGAGGAAAAAAACAGAAATAAGTAAAATAAGTGTTCAGTTTATATAGAAGTATCATAATGCTATTTCTAAGTCACAGCAAGTTACAGCTTCTCTGCAGCATTAGCTGATTAATTTGTATGGCTCCTTCTTATCATGCAGAAGGATTACATTTCTATTTGTTTTTTCCACCATGTATTTGGTAAAGATTTCTGGCCCTAAAAAAAACCTCTACCAGTTTTAAAAGCATTTCTTGTTAGACCTGGCTGAAGAGTTCTGATTTTCAGGAAAATCAAGTCCCCCCAAATGTTACAGCAAATGGGCGAAGCCAGTATTTTCTCATCAGAACACACATTTCAAGAATATAGTTTCACTAGCAAGTTAAGTGGGACCCAAAGACCACGCTCTTGGTGGCATAATGCAGCCCCCCCTTTACCACCCAGATCTACAAAAAAGAATCCTATTCTTAATTTAGTGACACCTAAATTAACACCTATATTTAGTAACAACTCAATTCAAAACACCTACAAAAAATTACCAGGGCTGGACTATGCAGATGTTCTTCTTAACTGCATTGTTCTCAGAAGTCTATTGTCAGAATTGACTCAGAAGTCAGTATTACTCCCATTATAATTAGCTATATACAGCTTTGGGGGGGGGGGAGAAAAAAAAAGGTTTTTTTGTACTTGGATCAATATTTTCCATATGCAATGCTTCTCACAAGAAAGGATGCCAAGATTTTGCCAGAGTTGTAAGCAAGCAAGAGCAGCAGATGGTAGCTGGAATTTTTCCAGATTTAAAAATGAAACACTTTCTACCCTGAAACAGAAACTGCATTAGATTCTGTTGCCTTTGCCACTAGATTGCATTGGTTCAGATATGTTTACAGCAAGCCCTAGGCTTTAAACTAAAGCATCTTTACTTTTTTTCCTCTTTTTTTTTTTTTTAAATGGGTATAATTTAAAATCTTCTATCTACTACTACATTAGTAGTAACTTTATTTTTTCAGTAAATGGGAATTTCTCAAATGCTTTGAAGTTTGACTTAACAAAATTACTTACCAAGCTGCTGACATACAACAGTTTGTGTCTTAGTTTCGTCCTTCCTATCCAGAATTGATCCCACTGTTCCCTGCACATTAAATAAAAAAAACCCAAAACATTATTTCAACATGAAAAATTTCAGACAGTAGTGGATTTTTGACATTGAATTATGCTGCTAAATAAAATCTTTAAACACAAGAGAAGTATTACAGGAGAAGCTCCCAGCTTTCTATTAGCTGAAGAAATTTCTCACCTTTGCAGCTTTAGGGATCTGGTCCACGTACTGAGGTTTAATGATAGCTTTCAGGTCATCTTCCAGGATTTTGGTAAAATAATTTTGTAATTCAGATCCTCGGAAATAAGTCAAAATTTCTTGCCAGTCAGGTGGATCCTGTGACAAAATTAAAGCCTGTGTTTACTTACACCATTCTAAAAACATCACCAAAAATATCTAATTTTAAAATTCCAATCAATACAGCAAATAGAATATGCTTGCAAGATTTAAAAAAAGCCTGGATAAAAGCTAGTTACCAAACTTATGTTGCCTCTGCAAAGTTTTTAAAAAAAAAAAAATTATAAAATTGCAAAATGGAAGGCAGAAGTTTAGATTTTTTTTTTTCCAGGTGCACTATCACTAGCCCTTTCCAGAAAAAGCATTTTAAATTTGCACCTAGGATATCCAAAACTGTCCTCAGACAGTTAAGAAGCAATGAGTGAAACTACTTCATGGGGAAAATTATAGTATGGATTAGTGCAACTGCACTTATTAGCTATCTGATCCAGCCAATCCAAAGGAAAAGGAACTTGCACAAAAGATGCAATAAAATTTGGTCATTTTCTCCACTTCTAGCAACATTTCCAAGAAAACAGAAGACGACAAAGGAAAAATGACAAAAAAAAGAAGGAACTGTTCAGAGCAATCACCCAGGAAATGTCCCAACTTGTACAGTTTTGTTTTACACAGCATACTACTCTGAATGGTGCTGAGTTAATTATTTTGATGGTAAACAGTACGGAAACAGAGTGACAAAGCCATATTTCCAAACCAAGCAAATACACAGAGGAAATGCTTCGTAAGTTTTAGAGCAGAAGCAACATGGAAGATTCAATTCATACCACGTGTTTCTGTGGTCATAATGATTTGGCTCTTCACAGGAAAGTCTGATTTTGGAAGCATGGTAATTCAATTAAGTACACATTCAGAAAGTCAAAAGTTTTGCTATTTCTGCAATACTACCACCTGAAACAAGAAGTCCACAAAACAATATAAACGAAACTTGAAAGTGAATGGGAAACGTAGCTGGGAAATGATTATCTTTGCAGTTTTAAGTGGCAGCCATGACACGAACAATTTATTAAAACATTACTCTTTCAGGTAAAGAAACTGATGAAGAAAGTTTGAACACACTTGTTCCTACAAGTCCTTCCTGAAGGACAAAAGTAAGCATCAGAATTCAAGTGTCACCGCGTGATTTGAAGATGAGAAGGTGATAAATGAAATACTGTCCGATAAGAAGAGTCACAATAGTTATTATCTATGTATTATCTAATAATGTTCACTCTTTGGAGTACTGCTAGGTAAACAAACCCCTGTATATTATTTTGCTTGCTGGCTGCACAGTTTGACTTAGTGTAAATACATAGGAAAATGGATTGTGATCTCCCATGAAGACCAGCAGATTACAAGTTGTTCTATGTCTGGTTCTCAAAAAATGCTATAAAAATTTCTAAGTACCTAGCAATATAAAGAAACTAAGGATTTTCAGGACTCAGTATTAAAGTGTAAATTGTTGTTGAAGATATTTCCCACTGTACAATAACAACATATTAAGAGATCATCTTCAAAAGAATCAAAGATAAAAAAGCCTAAGAGATCACAAGGATACGTGGTAAGCGCTCATAGACACTAGAGCTGTTCAGACAAAAACAATATTGAACTGAGAAGAAACTCCCAAACTTGAGCTACCTAAATCCCTTGATGGGGAACAGGTAAATTGTGCCAGAAAAAGAGCTGAGATTTTAAAAGACTAGTATAAAAAAACCAAAACACCCAAAACCTTAAGCGTGACTTAAAGACAGAAACCTGATACTTATCTTTAGTGAGTTACAATTATAATTAGTATCCTTCTCTTTCTTGAAAGATATACAGAATTTGCAAAAAAGCCTTTGTTAACGACATCCTTCTACTACTGTTTCTGTGTGGAGTAGGTCACTGGCTGTTAATAAGGAAAGTGCCAATGCCCTTGCAAATTCTATTACGTTCACAGACACGAAAATTCAGCAAAAAAAAGAATATAACGACAGCTATCTATAATGCCAACTCTATTTTATTGTTGATACATACATCATATTTTCCAAGATTTGGCTTCTGTTTTCCTGCTAAAATTTTCAAGGCAGTTGATTTTCCAATACCATTGGTTCCAACCAATCCCAGTACTTCACCTGGACGAGGGATAGGCAACCTGTACACAACATCGATAACTCTGGATTACATTAATGCCATTAGACACCAGCATCTGGTGGTAAAGTAAATGTTACAACCTGTGTTCAGACTTTCTGATTATTTCAGCCTACTTTGTTAACTTGCCAATATATAATTCAAGTTAAATCAATAGTCCTTAAAATTAGAAGATCCTAAGGAAGATTTAAGAGCAGTCTGTTCTTTAAACAGAAGGTCTGTACAATGAGAACTATAATTTTATTTCATTATAATATGTTTTCATAAGAAAAAAGTAATTAACATTCAAAAAGGAAGCTACTGAGGTAATAACCAAGAACACCTTGATGTGCACTATGTTTAGACTATCAAAAACTTGGAACTTTTTTTTTTTTTAACATTGATTTGAAAAATAAAATACCTGTGAAGTTTGAAGGCATTGGCACAATATCTATGCGTTGTTTCTTTCTCCAGGTTGCTAGGTAAGTTAACAATTGACAAGGCTCCAAAAGGACATTTCTGTAATTGAAATTAAATTTATAGATTACTAGTGCATACAAACAATTTAACAAACTGCTATGTTCTGTACTGCACCCAGCTGTGCATTTAAGTACTTTTTAAAAGAACTTTTACCAAATTACTTCACTTTCATTTACATAGTCAACTTCAACAAGAAGTTCTATACCACATTTTTTAAATTAAATAATTAGCAATTTAGACCGTCCATCTACAATAGAAATAAGGCACACTGCGTGTATTCTCTAGCTCTTTTACAAAAACATCTTTCTACTGCTAGGTGTTCATAGCCACAAACAAACAAAATCAAACAAAATCAAAGCCACAAACAAAAAGTTACAACCCACACCCTCCAACCCAACCAGTTCAGTAAACTGACATAGTACTTCACTTTCTATAAACAATAACAGTTAGCAAGGTCTAATTATTCAGGGAAACAAAATTGCCTTTTGAAGTTACAGTATGCATTACTAAATATAATAGCATAATAAGGGAATTTCATCACTTTAAATAAAGCAGCCTAACTTTTACCTTGATGCAAATACCACAACCAATACAAAGCGTTTCTGAGATCCATGCTATTTTGCTCTGTGATGTGACTTCTATGCAAAGTTTTCCTGGTGAAAAAGAATAAGATTAACTCAAGAAAGTTTCTGATGAATCAGAATTCTTGCCAGTACTACTAAATTCCACAGGGGAACATGTAACTGATTAACATTCACTGAAGCTTCAGATCATCCAAAGACCTGAAAAGTGGCATTATTACTATGAATTGTTTATGCTTTCAAGTGATACTTCTAAAGGCTTTAGGAAAGAAAGCATGAATGATAAAACAAAAAACTAGCAATTATAAAAAACTAGTTCCTTCTCATAGGACGTTATTTAAAACTTCTCCAATTGCTTAAATACTTTGTTAAACTACATCTCTTACCCATTCGAACCACAGGACAACTCTTCTTGCATTCTTGACGGCATTTCTTTGGCTTACACTTGTCATGGTTGACAATAGCAATTCTTGTTAATTTGTCTGCCATAATGCACAATTCAGGGTTAAACACGTACAGCAATTACGAGGAGGAATGGTGGGAGTCTTCCAGACCTTAAGAAAAAAAAATCCGAAAGATAATATAATTACTGACAGCACAGAGAAGAACATACGTATCTGAAGTTATTATTAGCAGAGTTCAGAGATGAAAAAAGCAAAATGATTTAATCTTTTTCCTTTTAAGCAAGATGGCAAACAGGGCAGTCTCAGATACAAGTAGTAAGGGTACTGATGTGTAAATAACTGCACGAATCTTTAACACCAGCTTTCCATTCCATTACTATTTCTCCACTGTAAAATAAAAACTGGGATTATATCTGGGAATGTATTTGTTTCCAAGAAAAGCATGTTGTAGTAAGAACAGAAGAACTTATACTGCTGCAAATTTCAGTTCCACAAGCTGCTTTGTGTAAAGTAACCTTGTTCATGCTACAGTGTCTGGTAAAGTCAAATCATGACTACAACTATTACTCCAAGAATCCGGCTATAATACTCCTTTTGAAAACTGTATGTATTAAATGATTAAAATAGTATAAAATTTAAACCAGTTTTCAAGGCGAAAATTTGTAGCTGCATATAAAAAAGTAATCCAGGCAATGTGAACAGACATACGTGATGATGTTTGATTCTTCTATCTTCAGTTTCACTAGTATTGGAATAACTACACTTACATTCTGCATTTCCTAATATGGCATCAATGTCTATAATACATTCCAATAAAAATAAACAAGATTCTTTAAAAATTACTTTATTTTTAGAAGAAAAAGCTCTTGGAGTACTAGACAATTAAATAGTCTTGAAATCACAAATCAAGGCACTCGAAGAAGTGAAATTACTACTTGTGTTCCTCTACATAACTGTCTCTTCCCTTGCTTAGATATTTGTAATGCACATTGACAAGCACTGGATTGTACTGGGAATTTATGTCAACAACTGTAGCAGAAGGGAGGGAAGAACAAAGAATTTTAAATTTAAGTCTTGAAAGATAAAAAAAGGTGGAATGTATTTTTAAGTGCTTTTATATTTCCTTTGCCATATTCACACATAGTACTGAGAACAACGGTAATAATGACTTTATCTTCCTATGAGCAACACACACGTAAGGACAGCTCCCTCTATTTGCTCCTACTCCAGAACAAAGACAACTGAATTATGAGGCTCTTGGAAGTTTACAAGATATTACAGATGACAAATAGATTTTTTTTTTTTTTTAGGTCTAAAGAAAGACCATAAAAAAGTACAAAGCACTTCCAGTTCAACACCACTAAATAAAGTGATGGCTGCCCTACAGATCATGCCAATTCAAAATCATTTCAATTCAATACAATACTTATCAGTAGTTCAAAGATGTAGCTGGGACGGAGTCTTGAAATACTTCAGGTTTCCACACCGTCTGCACATGCACTTCCTTCCAAGAAAAGGATTCCAACATTTCTTATTAAAGAAAGTATTTTCTGTTGGATGCCCAGTTCATCTTTGCTCCACTAAAGTATCCTGCAGTGGTTTAGAGACTGTTTATTACATACGGCTATTATATGAAGAAAGGTCTTGGCTTTCAATCTCCTGAGAGAAGCAGGAATAAAATAGGTGTATGGCACATTTATCACGTTATACTCCATCCCTCCCTAAACCCACCTGTGAACTTTAGTTGGAAGGAATCCTACTGACACTACTGTAACACAGAAGAAAGGAAGAGACTGGCATCTAACAGGGAACAAAGGTCAGAAATGAAGATGCTATTGTATCTTTAAAGCCATTATTACACAGTTATGAATACTCTAAGTGGTTCCTTTTAAAAGTGGTAGTCTTATTTCTCTTTTCAATTTCCAAAGTATTTTTAAATTCATGTCTAAAGACATTCTTCATCAGATATAAATGAACGTAATTATTAGTCATGCTTCCAACCTTATTGCGGCAGTTTCTGCTTTTAATATTTCAATTTTTTTTCTTTAATCTTTTAACATTTCCTAAGCCAAAAAGTCCTAATAACTTAGTTGGATGTTTTCAATAAATGATTGAATATTTTAAAAAAATTTAAGAAGTGATTTTACAGTTCTGTATCGGCAGACCAGATGGACAAAGTATGGCTGAACATTGCAATTACATCTATAGATCAGGCCAACAGACATGGAATCATGGGTTTGCAATTCTCATGTTAATACATTTTTCTTACATAAGAAAATAAGAAACTGAAAGTCTTATTCTTAAAAACTACCAGGATGTTTGAGTCAGGGTAATAATGTTCTAGGAGACAAATACTGGATATTTGTCAGTGCTTGAAATAAAGATACATTCTTTGGGAACATGTCCCAGTGCTTTTCACGGAAGTCCTGTAGTTTGCAGTGCACAGAGTATTTGGGGGTGAATCACTCACTCTCTCTTTGGCTTCCCAAGGGAAGTGCCTAATCTGGGTCAGCCATTTCTCCAACAACGCCTGTGTGACCGAGTACCCTGAGCAGACAGACCACACTGCCTATCTTCTGGGCAAGGTTCTCCCTGCTAGTGATCGTAGCTCTAACTAGCATGTAAACTATTTATTTGGGTTACAAAAGCACGCTCTAGAAGACAAAGCTGCCATACTTCAGGAGCTTGCCCCCCCTGTCCAACCTCCCAAACCTCTGGTCGAGGTTACTGCCTGAGCAGTACAGATAGCAGACCAAACTCTCCCCTCAGCTATCCAACCTTCCAGTCTGGTGTTCCGCTTAAAGTGGGAGTGTGGGGTGGGGTTTGCTCTAAAAGACTGAGTCAAATATGGCTTGAAACAGTTATTGCCACCTACCTCAGCAAGCTTTCCGCCCAGTCTTGGTGGGATAATCAGGCTAAAGTTAACACTACTACCCACTGCTGAATCAGACTGTGGTTGGTAAGTAATAAAACAGGCTAAGATTGTTTTTTTCTTTTAACTTACTTATACGGGGAAAGTGCCTGTCTGTGGTAAAGAGCTTTGAAGGGGCCACAGAAGTAAGCACACCATGCATTTATACACTACTTGGTGGGGGGGAATAGAACTAATGAACTGGCATGGAGACATACACTCACTCATGCCTCCCTGCTCCCATCTACATGATAGAAGTGTCAGTTTATGCAAAACCCTGCAGTGGTCTTAAACCGTTTTCAGTAAAAAATATTAGTGACTTCTGTCACTTTTGCAGTATCTCCAGGACTGTCCTGATGTCTATGATGATAATTGTCCACAAGAGAAAATACTAATTTCTACTTAGAACTGACAGTCTAGAGCAAATTAAACAACACTGTCCAAAACCAGACTGAACTCAAGTTACGTATTTTATATGCCATTACTTTGGTGGCATTTAACTTAACATACGAAATAGGATCACCTGATTTCAAGGTGCAGACAGCAGAATTCTCAGTACACTGAACACAGGTCAGCAACACATACAATATGCATACACTACAATACAGCATACCAGTAATTGTTAAGTATAGTCAGCAGTTTAAGGGCAGGAGAAACTGGTATTCAGAAGCATTTAAGTTCATGTCTGTATTTCTGCTTTCCAAACCAAGAAGAAGAGAACAAAAACGAAGTGCAAAAATATTATTTTGCTACTAACTACAGATCAAAGCATTATTTTCAATTAGGGAATTCTAAAAGTTCTGAAGACTTTAACAGTATCATTTATTGAAGCCAAAAGCTGTCCATTAAGTCCAATTATGACACTTAATACAAACACTAAAACATGTCCAAAAATAAGACACAAAACATGTTATCACAAGCATTTTAAGTCAGTGTTCTTAGGCTCTCTGACACAGCTGCTGCTATCTTTGACACTCCAGAAGAAATTAAGAAAAAAAAGCATGTAAGCAACCCTTGCTACTGGTCACAAAAGGTAACAGCTATGTACAGTCTGTAGAACAAATGTAATGTACTTGCATTAAGAAATACCAATATTTCTTTCTTTCACAGGCATTAGAGTTATATTAGAATTTACTAAGTCAAATCAATTGTGACCAAGAAGGATTTGTAATTGCATTGAATTATTCAGACTTAAACAAAGAAACATAAAAAAAAGTAAATGAAGACTGAAACATAACCAGAGACAATTCAACTAAATGATGTGAAGGCGAAATGTGTGTTCAGAATTGAGCCACACTTCAGTTACTTTGCAGAAAAGCAGTTAACATTTTCTACATTACATTGCATCAGACCTCAAAGATAAATATTGTGGAAAGAAGTGAAAATGAGTAGCGTTTGCACTTTCCTCTGAAAATAATTAACCTCAAGAATTACCTCTCAATCCACTGCTAATGGACTACGTACAGTCACTCCATAACAAGAACAAGAAAGTTAAGAACTAGAATACCCAAAGAAAATTTAAATGAAAGACAAAGAACAGATTTGCAAATTGCATATGGGAGACCACTACATTTATAAGTGTCAAAGCAGATGTAACAGTAAATGCTACAAGTACAAACGAGATCTACTAAGTATTAAGAACTAGTCTATGCTTAAGATTTTGACATTTTAGAAACTGAGACAACATACAAGAAGAAGTTTAAACAAGCCCCAAACCTCCCTACAGTACTTAACTCATTATATTACTCATAAGGCATGACATGAATATGAAAATAAATACAATGTTAACATGAAAAGCATATGGTCAAATATACTGACGCAGCATAACGAGTGGGTGTGTTTAGCTGGTGCTGAACAGTATTAATTATCACTCAATCTTTAATATTTCCTTTTAACATGAAGTAAAATGCACGGGAATAAGCCCATAAATTAGCAATCTACCACATGAAAATTACAGAAGTATTTCACGACCACTTGGTTTAGGACTAGAGTTTAAGAAACTGTAGCAGAGCAGCTTAAATTAGAACTTGAAAACTCTCACAGGAACTTGCAGGTGAAGCAACAATGTTCATTCCAGAGAGGAAACAGTACCACAGTCCTAGAGAAAAGCCCTGCTGAGTTTTTGTTTAGTTTTTACACGTATCTTGTAAAAAACCAACCTTATCCTATGGCCTTCTCAAATCTGCAAGAAGTCTTGATCTCCTCACCACACAAGCATGCACGTGGATATTAACTTTCCCCCCAAATAAGGCAAAACATGGCAAAACATGGCATTTTCCTCCAGCAGAGGAAGTCCCCTGCTTTCACAGGAGTAAAATACCGGGTTTCCCTTCCCCAGTCCCCACAACACGAGGAGCCCGCGCAGGTTCTCCACACCAAAGCGGTTCCTGCGGCTGAACGCAGCCGCAGAAGGAAACGTTTTCCTTACACCCCGCTGCTGCTGCACGGCACAGAACGGCTAACCAAAAAAAAAAAAAAAAAAAAAAAAAAGGCAAAGCACTGGAAGATGACGTGCAACTGGCCAGAGACGACGAACTGCATGTGTGGGCAGTGCCAGCCTGGGAAGGGACGGCCTCCCACCCACCCCACACGGGCCCATCTTTCTGACCGGGCCGTGCCCACGCCGGGAGCGAGTCCCCGACTCGAGGGAGCGTGCGGCCCGGCTCCATTCGAGCCGGGGACGACGACGACAACGACTTCAGGGCGGCTCGGCGCAGCCGGTCCGGTCCGGGAGCCGCCGGCCCCGAGGCCCGGGCGAGGAGCGGTCGGCCAGCCCCGCTCCCGCGGTGGGTGAGGGCGAGCCCCAGGCCCCGGCGCCGCGGGAGGAGAACCGACCCACGGGCCCAGCCCGGCGGCGGGGACAGAGCCGGCAGCACGGAAAGCCGGCGGCGGCTCCCGGCAGGGGGAGGGGGGCCCCTTCCCTCCCCTCCCCCCCGCCGTGCGAGAACGGCGGTATCCCCCCCACCCGCCCCCTCGGAGGCCGCTTACCGGGAGATGGGGGAGAGAGCGAGGCGCCCCCGCTCCCCGGCCGGGCCGCAGCGGCGAACCGCGTCCCCCGTCCCGCGGGCCGGCACGCAACGTGCTCCCGCCGCCGCCGCCACCCGGCCAAGATGGCCGCCGCCCCCGCAGGGAGGGGCCTGGGCGCGCACCATAGAGAAGAGGGGAAAGAAGGGAGCCTCACCATAGAGAGAGCGCGTCCGTTCAGAGAGAGAGCGAGCGAGAGGGAGAGAGAGCGGCGCCTCCCAGCACTGGCGGCGTCAGTCCGCGCGCTGGGGGCGCGACAGTTGGTGACGCCATCTCCGGGTGACGCCGCCGCCGCCTCCGTCGTGAGAGGCGCGTTACGCGCGAGGTGTGTCCGCTACCCCGGATCCCCCCACCCTCATCCCGGGGCGCTCCGCGAAAGAGAGAGAGAGAGAGAGGGAGGGAGGGAGGGAGGGACCGGGCCGTTACCGGCCCACACCGGCTGCAGCACTGAAGGGAGCCCCCGGGGGTGGCAAGGCAAGGCGAAAGGCAAGCCCCGCCCAGCGCGCGCCGAGCTCCGCCTCTCCCCACCGGCTGCACGCGGACACCTGCGGGCGGGCTCCGCCCCTCCTCCTCCTCCTCCTCCCCCTTCCCCCCCCCCCCCCGCCGCCGTTCTCTTTCAAACTGAGCTCGCGCGGGGCCTTGCGCATGCGCGGCCGGGCGGCGGGAGCCGGCCCAGCAGCGCCCCGGGCGGGCTTCGGGCCCGCGCTGAGGGGGACCCGCGCTGAGGGGACCCCTCACCTCACCCCCACCCCCGTTACCCGCTGCAGCGGCTTCGAGGATCAGGTGGGAACGCTGCTCCGTACCGACTCGGGGGGCTGCGGGGGGAGCGTATCTCCCAGACGGGGACCGGGACCGGTGGGGGGGGACGGGACACGGCTTTTCCCGCGTCTCGCCTCCAGGTGTCACGGCAGCCGCGGGAGCTGTGGCCGTGGCCGGGCAGAAGCTCCGCCGCCCGGTGCGGTCTGCTCGCCCGGAGCGCCCGCCGGTTCCCGGTGGCGGGGCCAGGGGGCTGCTTAACCGGGTATCTCCTCCGGGTTCCTCCCTCAGTGCGTGGCTGTGTGTTTGCATTGAGACACACGTACCCCCCCGCCCCAGCCGGGAGAGGGGAGCGGGATCTGGTGATTAAGCACAGCCCATGTCCTTCGTGAGTACGTGTTGCTGATTTATTTCCACTATTTAAGTGTTTTGTAAGCCTGGGGGACGCGGCCGTAATACAGTGTTGTAAAACTAATTAATTATGCTCCAAATCGTGATTAAAGTCCTACGAAGAAGTCGTGGGGGGAGGGCTACCAAGCAGCCTGAGTGAAAGCAGCTTGATTTGTCAAACTGACTTAATCCTCTGGTTACTGTGTTTTTTTAAAGAGTGCTTTCACTTGATAGAAGCACTTTTAAAGAAGCGCTTGCATCCTTTAAAGAACAGCTTGCATCCTGACTAGGTAACTTTGGAATTTTGGGCTTGTACAAAAATACTTTTTAAAAAAGTATTTATTTTAGATTGATTAGGGATACATGTATAAAAATTGCTAATGTAATTCTCTTGTGCAGTTGCTCTAATTACCTTAATTTTAATGAAGTGTGTTTGTGACAATGAAAGACTTAAGTCATTTTCACTAATAGGCTTAAAGCAATATGTTGAAGGCAGAGTAAAAATAATGGGTGTTTAAGATTGTATTGAGAGAATAATCTGAGAGATCAAATGTATGGGTGAGCTAGTTGAGATAGGTTACTACTGAATGCTTACTATCATTATTAAATACTAATTAAACATCAGTAATTTGAAATACTAATTAAACATCAGTAATTTGAAATACTAATTAAACATCAGTAATTTGAAATACTAATTAAACATCAGTAATTTGAAATACTAATTAAACATCAGTAATTTGAATGTTCAATGTTACTGTTTAATCTTCCATCTGAATAAAAAGCAGGAAGCATAGTAAGAGACTAGTTTCTGGATATATCTTGAGATCTTTAAAGGCCTTAAACCAACAAGGGTTCATCCAAAGAAAACGAGAGCAGGGAAAAGAGCTTGTGAGGCAAAATGAGTAGTGCAAGTGTGAAAATCAGGGCATCTAAGGTATGAAATCCTCTTCTGTTAAGAAGAACAGGAAAAACAGTCTTAGAAATCATGGATGTTGCAAAAATGCTGGACTAGTCAGTGCAGCCTTGGTTTGGTTTTACTGGAAAAGTTGTAGTCGGATACTTGCTAAAACTGAATAAAATGATATGATGGGAATGCAACCAGAATAATAATTTAAAATATAAAGAGCAAGGCTAGCTGTGCTTTGATCTCCTGAAAGATTCTGAGGAGGTGGTTTGGGAGGAGAATTTGTCAGTAAGTAGAAGACAAAACCAATGTGCAAACAGAAACTGGACTAGTTTGGTTTGTTAAGAACGGTCTGGATCTAAGTTGTTGGGTTTTGTTGGGTTTTTTTTTAACAGTAGTCAATGAAGTCAGTGAGGAGGGAATATAAATGGTTTGTCTTGAGTTTTACAGGTTTCTGTCATTGTCTGGGTTGATGTTAAACAAGCTACTGAAATGTGGTCTAAAAATAATTTTTGTGAGATTTTGTACAGCTGGTTGAAAAATTGCATTTGAAGCTGACTTGTAAATAATTCTTTTTGAGACGGAGATGTCATGACATGTCCTCCTGATGAGTTCTGTTTTGAATGTATGTTCATTGTTTTCAGTAATGGTGAAAACAAAATAGATACGTTGCCAGGTTGGAAGGATTGCAAGCACTGTACAGCTCAGGGTCAGAATTCAAAATGATCTTGAGAAGAATGATAGCAGATTGGAAATCAGTGTATTTAAGCTCAGTTAACAACAACTGAGGGAGGAAGAGAACACAGGGAGGAAAAATCAAAGGCATAATTAGTGGAAAGGGCATTACTGAACAGCAAACAATATCCCAAAAAAGCAGTTGAGCACTGTAGTGTGTAGTAAATTAAATATTAATTGATAATATGATGTCCTTTCGACTAGACAAATGTTATTTTGGCAAGTTAACTGGTGTGACTGAATATAAAGATGAGGAAAGTGATTACTCTGCTCTGTTGAATAAGGGCTTTGGCTAAAATGGTATGGCTATTTTTTTAACCACAATAGGTAGATCTCTAGACTCTGCAAAAATTCTAGGTTTATAAAACTTGGTTTGTGAGGGAAAGTTGAAAGGCATAGGCACATTAGAAAAGAAGAAACTAAGCAAATTTGATGAGTGCCCTCACATCTATAAAAGAGTTGCTATGTAAAGGTTAGTGATTAACTAGTCTTCGAGTTCTCTGTAGAGCAAGAGAAGAAATTATGCTTGTTTTTAGAAGGTAATACTTGGGTTGGATGTTAAAGCAAAACGTTTGGATTTTAGGTTGATGAAACACTGAAGCTGGCTGCCCACAAAGGTTGTGAAATCTCTTTTATTGAAGCAAATTGCTGGACAGACATCTGTTGAGGACAGTCTGGTCTCTCAAAGGTCCTTACAGGTGTGCATTTAAAAAGTTCTGTGCATTCTAACATGGTGGAATTAGAAATTTTAATTTGAGAAAACTGCTTTGGAATCTGCAAAAGTTTCCTTGAGCCTGGATTTTTATGGAGCTTTAGCAGGAAAGGACTCTGATGGATCCTTATCTATCTCCTCTTCAGTGTAATGCGGAAGAGTGTGTGTGTGCTTAGTGAAGGGTTTCCTTTCAGGTATGCACCTTTTAAAAGTGTCTTCCACCGGTATACTGAGAATGACTTGTCTGTTCTGATTGTGAAAGGTAAACTGTTGAACTGTTTAAATCCATTCCACCCTCTTTATAAACCGTATGTTTGTTAAAACATCTTTATGGGCTGCTACTCACAGGGATGTTCTCTGGAAGAGAGCAAACTTCTCTAAGGAAGATGCCAAGGGACAAAGAGTTCAAGGAGGGGGGAGAAAAGCTTAGCTGCTTGTCTTGATCAAAGGATGTGCATACCATATAGTGGAAAGTGGCAAAATGAAAGTTTGACATTGATCATGTCATCAAGGCATTAATATATTAACATTGTTAATATGGAAACAGCAGCCTATTAATGATCTTTCAGAATAGCTGAATGGGAAAATTGGAGATGTGTCCAGCCAATGCTCCTATAGATGCAGTCTGTCTTTCCATTTTTCAGCACATGTCAAGGAGAAGGGCTTCTAGACAGATTACCTGTTTTTACACAGCCTCGGGGGGTGGGGGGAAAGACAAAACAGTTCTTATTCCATTATCTTCTTGGGCTAAGAATTTTTTTTTATTTTATTTGGTGACTTAAATTACTTTTAATGGTAAGTATTTGTCTCTTGTCCAAAATGAGGTACTTGTACTTTTGCTAGTAATATGTCCAAAAGTATTACTTGAGTGAGCTCTGTATTATTTTTCCTTAGTACTTCCATCAGCCTTCTGCTTTTAAAATTCTTAAGAGTATTTGGAAGCTTCAGCAAAGCTATCCAGAACGTATTGTTACTAAGCTGGTTAAACAGAAGCTCTGTCATGAAAAACTGATTTGGTTAGTTCAACTCATTAGTTCAAACATTAAAGATTTTCAGTCTTTGACATTACCAGTGCACAGTTAGTGGCTCACTTATTTGCCAGCAGTGGTTTGGAGTTGAAATCTGGATCTTGAGTACCTTTGCCTGTTAGATAGGAGGAAACAAGCTCAGTGTTAAGACAGTAGGAAACTTGCATGGTGGTTCTTGCAGTATGTTTCAGACCCCCAAAATGTGTGCCTCAAACTTTTGTGAACCAGTGCAATACGAATCTTGGCAGTGTTAAGTTATTTAGAACTTCCCTGTGTGTGCTGAAGCTTGTAAGAAATCTCAACATCATTGTCTTAAGGGATTATGCATACTTTAAAATTTTAGTAATTTTTCTAAAAAAAGTGTAATCAACTTTCTGAGATAATCTGACTGTACAATGTAATTTCTGTCATTTACCTTATTTTGGTGGGTTTTGATGGGATGTTTGCATGCTCCTTATGTCTTAAGGTTGGGTTTGTCATTAATCTGACAATAGCTATTTCTAGGAATGAAGATGTGACTATCAGATTTGGAGTTTTTAATTTTCTCTTGATGTCAAAATAATGAAGGAGTGTGAAGACTTGCTGGTGATAATATTCAAAAGATGTTTTGTATCAAATGAGTAATTTGGTTTTACTTTGAAGTTGAATTTTCTATGTATGTTTTTAGAGGTAGGAAGAACAGCATTATTGGTTTCTGTATAAATCTGAGAATTAAAATGAATGCAACTCAACCTTTCTTAGTTGCTTCATTGTCACAAAAGTAACAGAATAGCGCAGAGTTTGGACTAGTAGGTGATTTGAGCTTTAAAATTCATGAGTCCAGGAAAATAGTCTCCCCAGTGCTTAATAAACATAATTTGAATTTTGGTGTAGGATGGGTGTTGGACTAGATGATTTTTGAAGGTCCCTTCCACCAATCCAAACCATCCTGTAATTCTGTGAAAAATGTTTGTTTTTCAGCTAGCTGTGAACTAAGTGTTTTGTAATTTTTTCCAAGACTGTTTTAAATTCTTAGAAGACTAGAATACTTGTGACATTGAGTTTTATTGTTGCTATCAATAAATTTAAAGTTGTATTAAGTAGCAACTAGAGTAAGTTATTTTCTGTTCTAGTCTATATTCTCAGATACACAGGTTTGTGGTGTAGCCAATTCAATATAGCACAACTACATTTTAAAAAACCTATTGTAAATACTTGATAAAAGTTTAAAACAGACAATGTAACACTTAAATACAGTGACTAGTGAAGATTTATGTGCTAGTGTCTTGTTATAGGAATGGCTAAATGGATTGCCTGTTTAATTTTTTTAATAGGTCGATTTTTTTTTTTTTGAACAAAACTTTGCTGCATGGGCAAGGACTTTAAAACACCTTGTTGCACGAGTTTCTTCTTAGTTGAATGGCATTGGGATTAGTATAACTGTGAATTATATGAATATATATGTGGTATCTGTAGGATTAGCTGTGTAGTGTTCACCTCACTTTCTGAGAGGATGTGTTTGAGCAAGGCTTTCTGTTTGTGGTCTTTTGTGACACTTGCTGTTGTCAATACTTAGATTTTACTACACATGTAATTATTTCTTCAGATTTTTTATGGTAGTCAGGAGTGCAGTAGTCTTGTATATGAGAAAGTAGCAAATAACCCCTGGAAGTCTGTCTCAAGTCTGTTTGCCAAATGAAAAAAAAAAAAAAAATTAGCCAAGGGCCAATAGAAAGTGATTGGTGCGGACAGCGATGTACACTACAGAATTCAGATTTCCTGTGTCTGACAAAGTTTTTGGCTGCAGAGTTATCCTTACGTAGAAAATCTTGTCTCTGCCTTATATCACTTCTGTAGCGGGTAAGGTCTGGATCCTGTGGATATCAGTCTAGTTCAGTACCTCATTCACTATCTAGGCGCGTGACTGGAAGACTTCTGAGGTTAGCAGAGTGTAATACGATGTCATGCATGTAAGCAAAGGATTAGAAGTCAACTCTTAATTCCCTGACTCTTGAGTGCTTTACGTTTAATTTAAGCTTTAGTGTAGTTCCTTGCATGGAACTTCTGTTTGTTTGGAATCTTTTTTTTTTTTTTAAAGGTCTTTTAAGCTACTTTCTAGGAAGTGTGAGGTGCTCCATACTATATGAAACCCAACATGATTATGTTGTAGTATATATGGCAGTAGTCTAGGTGTTGAGACTGAATGTGATTACTTGAGCAGTGCAAGTCACATATTAATGATTCCAGATGAAGTTGTGAAGTTAAGGAAACGAATCATGGATAAATGTGGCAATAACCAATCCCTACCAAATTAGAGACTAAGCGATTTGTTTAAACTCTCATTTCCTATTTTTAAAGAGAAGTTATCTCCAGGAGGACAGGCTTGCTCTAGCTTCTGAATAGGCTTCTGAATGTGCGGATTAAGAAAACTCCTAAGTGTATGTGGGGGGGCGAAATGAAGTTATATTGCTAGCCTTTAAATCAACAGGGTCTATTTTAATTTTTTAAAAAACAAAGAAAACCGTAAAAAACCAAATCCCGAAACCCTGACTAACTCTATATGTATGAATTAGAATGATACAAGCAAAATATCTTATAAATGTTCCAAGTGTGTATTGAATTTTTAAAGACACAAAATTTAATGTATGTGGAACCTCCTATTTAAAGTTGTATTTTATTTTTTACTTTATATATATATATATTATTATATATAAATAAAAGGTTCTACAGACATGCAGAAGTGTATACTTATATGAATATATGTGTGTATGTATAAACCACATATTCTGTAGACTATTATGTAAGTGTGAGGCCAAAGAATTAAAGTGTCTGTATGAACAAACACAACCCTTTAATTTTCCCATCAAGCTAAAAATGTATCAACTAACTCACTTGTTTTCTTTTACTAGAAATGACTACCCCAAACAAGACACCACCTGGTGCTGATCCAAAGCAGTTAGAGAGGACTGGTACTGTTAGAGAAATAGGCTCACAAGCAGTTTGGTCTCTTTCATCCTGTAAGCCAGGTAAAATCACAATAAGTGATGTAAAAAGCTGAATGTACATTTTTCTTCTTGGAATATATAGTGGTTTATGTTTTGGCAAGAAGACATACATACAGACTGTAGCAGTAAAACTGCTGTAGTGTAAGCTGTATGGGTAGCCACTACAAATAATTTTGGCCTAGTCTATATTTGATGCAATATGAAAGCTATAACTATATCAGAAATCCTACAATGAGGAAATATCTCATATTAACAAAACGGGCCTTTTACTGATTTTATACTGAATTGGTTTTTTTACTTGCACAGTGAACAAACTAAACCATGTGAGCAGAAGCACACCCAGCACTGTGTAATTGTTTCTATGCTTTGGCATTTTGCCTGGGTATCTTTGATTTTTAACTTAGAAAACTCATGCAGCTGGGAAACCTGAATGTTCTGTCCAAACTTTGTGTGGACTCAGCCATTGTAGTGTAGCTCCCTAAAATAGTGCAAGTAAAATGACATTATTGTAAATGGTCCTGAGGTGCAGTTAATGATAGCTTATAGCTGCTCAAAATATGTGAAAATCTGTATTCTTTTCATTTGAGGTGGCTGAGTTGCTATTTCAGAAATATCTGTTGGGAATTGATCTGGTATTTTGCTGCAGCCTAGAGTCAATGATCCCTTTATGTCACAATATTGTGCTCAGGCTGAATGTCTTTGGTCCGATATCCTGGTATCTTACTTGGAGAAAAATATCATGGTTTAGTTGCTTCAGAGTGAAGATAATTTTTTATTGCAGATTAAACTTCAACTGCTGAATTAAAACAGCAGCTAGTGTGGGCAATCAATAAAAGGATGTGATTAGTAAAAGGGCAGATAATGAGGGAATGGAAAAATAAAGATTTGGAGTTGTTCCGTTGAATGTGACAGCATTAACTTTCAGGAATACTGTTTTTGGCATCTATTGCTTGTTCTAGCTACTAACTTGCAATGTAAAAGTATTTCAGGAGACTAGTTGAAAAGAAAATGTTATATTTGGCTAAAATTTTATAATAAATGAATGGTCTCTGCTAATGATTTTCCTTTAGTTCAGCAGTTAAGATTATAGACTAGGTGGAAAAGTCTAACCATTAAGTATTGTTCTTGCAAATAGTATGAATTACTACTTAACCATTTGGAATTCTAGGACATGTTGAATGGTTTCAAACACCACAGGCTTCAATAGGAGATAAGAATGTAAAGACACTCAAGTGTCTTTGATTGACAGGTTCCCGTGATTCAGTTTTGTGTCACAAAAGCATAGGCACAATTTGGATATCTAGAAATGTTGCCGTATATGTTATAACTTAGGACATGTACTTTAGTTTGTAACAGCTGAAGAAAAGTTACATCTGTGATATCTACATCATGGAAATGGGATTTTCAAAACTATCACATTTTCTTTTTCTTAGGATTTGGAGTGGATCAGTTACGAGATGATAATCTAGAAACTTACTGGCAGTCAGATGGATCACAGCCTCATTTGGTGAACATCCAATTTAGGTATTAAAAATTACTCTATATGGGTTAGGGTGTTTTGTATAACTTTATTGATTACTGTTCACCAAGATAGGAATTTTGGAAGTGCAAGGACTCCTGGGTTAATCCTCTTACCCAACTGGTAAGAAGCCAGTTAGCATTTATAAAAATGACATTTTCAAATGTTATGGTTACTAAATGCCTAAATAAGCAACAAGAAGGAATGTTTAATAGTATGTAATTTGTAACAGTTTAACATTTACCTACCTAAGGTGACATTTTTGTCCTGACTTTCTGTCTTTGAATGTAATTTGAGGGGTAGATAGCTGTTTTTAAAGTAGTCCTGTATGGCTTAACAACTGATTATTTTGAGAAACCTTTTCCTATTAAATTCTGTGTAGAATGCTTTCAGTCCTTTTTTGTTAATGAAACTCTTAAGATAAGGTTAGATGTTTGTCACCTTTTCTTATTTGCTTTCTGGAGAACTCTTTGGTATAGTAATAGAGCCCATATTTCATAAGCTAAACATATGCTTTATTGCATACAAGTGCTTATTTGGTATCTTGGCCTTCATTGTATTTCTTGGTATACTGGCATTTCGGAAGGCAGACAAAGGAGAACAGTGAAAAATCAACTCTGTGCATAACTTAATGTGGAAAAACACCTTGTCGCTTTGACAGCAGGGTTCTTACAAATCAGTAGACACACTTGTATTAAGTTTTAGAACATTTAAATCCTTAGCTACTACAAACAAGCAACAAACTCATGCTGAATATTTTTCTATACAATGCATACATACTTTTGTTGCTTCTTGCAGAAGAAAAACAACAGTGAAGACATTATGCATTTATGCAGACTACAAATCTGATGAAAGTTACACTCCGAGCAAAATCTCTGTCAGAGTAGGAAATAACTTTCATAATCTCCAGGAAATCCGGGTAGGTCAATGATGCTTTGCTTTTCATCTTAAAACAGTCCTCTCTCATTAGGACATCTAATGTAGTAAAATTGGTTTTGGAGGTAAAATATGGCAATGTGCTTGCTTGGAGGGGGAAAATGGCTGCATTTATTTTGATGTTTGCTTTTAGCTTTTATCTTGTAAATTTACTAGGCTGGTTTCTGTTTTTATCGGGCTCCAGTACCATCATGGTTAAAACCAGACTAAATGTATAGACTCTGTAATGGAATAAAGAGTGGGGTTTTCCAGAACAGGCTGAATTAGAATTGGTTAAACTTTGATCTCACTTAAAATATCTGCAAACACTATGCATTGCATACATCAAAAGGGAGACTTGGCTTTTAAATATTTGCATTTTTAGACTTAACTTGAAATCATGCTTTTTTTTTTTTAATGAATGGGTTACTCAGCTATTGAGTCTCACTAGGAATCAGAATTTAAAACTACAGGTTTTGGTTATGGCTGTGTATGGTGCATAAATATCTTTGGAGTCTGGATTTCATTTTTCGAGGCTGCATGTACTCTTATTAACTAGTAGCAACTGATTCAAAGCTCATTTTGAGACCCTGGCAAAAAGAAATTGGGACACAAGGCCTGATGATCAGTTATGAAGAAGTTTCTTTGTATTCTACTGGTTAGATAATCTTCATGTAAGTGAGAATCTGTTTCATATTTGCTAACAGCTGACTCCAGCCAGTACTGGTGGTGAAAGCAAGCGGAATTGCAACACTAACTTTTCCAAAATCATATACAAAGCAAGCAAGATACCAATTTAAATTGGGAGTCTAATGTAAATTGTAATCAGTTGTGTTCATAAATAGTGTTTTACTTTTGAGTATAGTTTCTAATATTTTGCAATGCTTTTTTTATACTGGAGAGTCACTGAGATGTAGAAATTTTGGAAGGGATGCAATATTTCTGTTTTTAACAGTACGATGCAAAATCCAATTTCCATTTCTGTAGATATGACATTTGATGCTTAAGACTTCAAATGGGACATAGATTTGTAGTGTTTTGTTAATGTTTTTATTTACAAAAGTGTAATAGTCAAAGCCAGTGTCTTTTCAAGGTGACACTTCTGGACAGAAAAAGTTTCTTTGGAACAACTGAGATCAGATTTGAGTTGCTTTAACTGCTTGGTTTTGCTAGCCTTTTGGTAAATAGTAAAAGCAGGTTTAAAATATGATCTTTGTAGATGTCCACCTTGTAAACTAATCAGGTTACTCAGGAGCAGGTATCTGTTAATTTTGAGTTATGGTAGCCTCATGTTTCAGATTCCTCTTCTCTAGAGCTCAGCAGCAAACTGGCTGATATATTGGGAAGGTTTAACTTACCTCCCTTATATGGCAGGTATTACAGTAACAGGAGGACTGGAATGATGAGAAAAGGGAGGTGCTAAATGGTGGCTTAGATTTTTACTTCTGTGGTTTTTATTGTTTTCACTTTGTTTTTCAGCATTTGAATTCCTAGCAAGTGCAACTTATTAGAAGGTTGTAGATGCAGTGGGAGTAGAAAGTATAGTAAATGCGTATACTTTTATTATGTTGGCACAATGTATCTATCTATATCTTTTCAATGGTTCATGATGTTCCCTCAAGTTTTGACCTATACTTGTATCCTAAATCTTAAATGGAAGGGTCTTGACTCTGTTCTTTCAAAAGAATATTTAATTTAAAAAAAAAAAACCGAATCACCACATTACTTTGACTTTCATCAGCTGCAAAGTCTGTCTTTTAATCTTCTGAATTGCATCGTTGCAATTTGGGAGTTGCGCATTGTGTAACAGTAACAGCAGCTGATCTTTTTCCTTGTTAGGCTATGGGTCTGTTTTCCGAATGTCCACTAGATGTCATTGTTGTCCTTAATTATCAGTTTGATTTTGTGCTTGTGGTCTAATCTTCCAATACCTAAATGATTATCCTTTTATTATAATGTTTAGTACAGCATTATACATATAACTGCAACAACTTGAGTTTCTTCTACAGTGGCAAACTTCCACTTTTAAGGGCATATGTGTTATTATTATACATTTTATTTTTTCTATAGATCTTTGAGCATATTAGTCTTCTACAGTTTCTCAGGCAATATTTCTTCAGCTTTTTCTTGCTAAACACAGGATTCTATATATAATGTATTTAGTTAAAAAAGGCACTTCTAAATGAAACAAGTTACTAGTATCTTTTATAGTATATTAATATGATTGTAATATGTTGCATGAGAGCAGTAATTCTTATGCATACCACAAGCTCATATGCTTTTTTACTTCAAAACTGACAGGACAATATGGTCAAGCTGCTTACTAATGAGATACAATACTTTGATGCTGTTAAATACTGGTGACTAACTTTTGTTGCCACTGTAATGTTAAATATTGCTATCAATTTTCATATTTCCTAAACCACTTGATATTCAGAATGTGTTTCTTAAATTTTCCTTCAGTCCTGCAATTTTCTCTTTTCTTCAGTTTCTCCGACACATAGGCGGGTTATTAAAGCAGTGTGAACTGTTATGAGCTCTTTAGAGAAATCTGCTTAATTATACAATGATTCCATTGGCTTCAGAACTGATTAACCGGGTGGAAAATCCAGCTCAATCATTTTATATTTTTTCCATGGATTCTTGCCCAGCTCTTAGTGTCTGATGGAAGTCCTATGATGTCTCCATGTGTTTTCTTCCTAGTGGTCTAATTTTCAAAACAATGCAATGTGCTGTTAGGCTACGTTTTATCACTAATATAAGATTAGCTTTAGTTTATGGTCTAATATGTAGGCATGGCCTTTTTGGAACCTAAGATGAAATTATTTTCTGAATAAAAGTTGTGGGGGTTTTTTGTTTTTTTTTTTTTTTCCATCTGAGAAACAAGTCATTTGTACCCCATCCTGTGGGTGAGAACAGACATCATAATCTGGCAGTATTATTCCTTTGCTCAGCTGGAGGAACTACAGTTAAGATGTGTGCAGTAAGCCTTCTCCTCTGACTTAAGTGCCTTTTTATCACAGCTGTCAAACTTGGAGAGCAAATATTTTCTCATTTCCAGTCTCAGAGTTCTCCCACATAATAGTCCAAACAGTCTGGATGGACAAGATAGCCTACAGAGGCATTTTTGGAACAGCATCCAGACTCTTCAGTATGTGATTTAAGTTATTACTCTTTCTCATGATACAAAAGTAATCCATTGTAAAGAATGTGAGTGAAATGTTGGCTGCAAGAGATCTCTGGTCTCTTCAAATAACGCTCACCTGCTTGTTGCCTTTGTACCTCTCCAAGACATTTAGATTATCAGCAGTTCATCTTGCCATAAAAAGTATAAGTGTTGTGATGCTAAGTGCAGGCAGAATTTCAGCTTATATTCACCTAGTAGTTTCAATGGCTTCTGCTGTCAACCTATAATGTAGGGACTTTACACAGCAAAGCAAGACACCTGTAAACTCTTGTATTAGCCAGTTCTACATCTTTGGATATAAAAGACACTCTGGGAGGGTGTGGGTCAGACTTCCTGAAAATAATTACTCACTTCTTGCATTAGTTCACATCTGAGAATCCACTGGCGTTTAATCCCAAAATTAAAGTTGCTTTAAGAGGCAGAACCCCTTCTGAAAGAGACAAAGTCTTCTATTCTGCTGTGCCCTGTAGAGGACTCAACAACAGAATGTGGTGTACATGTCTTGGCTGTAACTGGTAAGATGCGACTAGATAGGTATAATTTCCTTCCTATTCCAGTAAGAGTTAGTTCTTCCAGCATAGTTTTTGGACTTCCCCATGATTTTTGATTTGGAGTATGTCATGTTTTTCATTTAGTTTTTTGTGTAGTTCAGAGAAACTGGCAAGCTTTGTGATAGGACCAAACCATTGCTAGTGCATGGTATTGCTATGTGTGCTTTGCTTTTCAAGTTGCTTAAGGGTAGTAATAATCCACATGGCAGGTAAGATGTATTAATGTTCAGGCCTAAAAGGAAAGATCAGAAGTACCCCATTGGAGGGGGGGATAGGAAGCCTCTGGCTGTGAATGTGCTCTCTTTATGCAGTAGGGAAAATCTGCAAACAGATAGCATCATGGCTTTGTGTAACCTAGAGAAGCAAGATGTTTGCTCTCAGCTTCTTTTGGAAGCCATTCAGTCTGAAGCAATGCTACTAGAACAGGGTAACTCCCCTGGTTAACAGCATTTATAGGTATGCAATGCTCTGTCACTGCGCAGGGATGGATACCTAGGAAAAAGACACTTTGTCACTGGAGGTCCTATGTAGCAGACTGCATCAAAGAATGATACGAAGTATTAAACATTGCTTTGGAAGAGGCCTGCTTTACACTTTCCTCCTGGAACAGTTGCTGTACACTTTCCTCCTGGAACAAAAGCCTACTTAACCTTTTCAACAAGACTCAGTTCTGAAGATGATTTTGAAGACTGAGGTGAAAGCCCTGTTATCTTAATATGTCTTTGCTGGCAACAGTGGGATTCCTTTGTTTTGGCTTTTTGTTGTCTTCTGTTGAATTGATGTCTATTTTGTTTTCAGTTTGTTTTCTAGCCCTTTTGGTCTTGCTTGGTGTTTTGTAACCAGGTGCTCCAGAGCTGTCATGAGCAGAGCATTCTCCCTGGTGGTGTGCTGTTGTGACCAAGCACCACGGACAGGGCCACTGCTTCACTGTTTTAAGAGATTCGGCACAAGAGCAGGGAAATCTCAACCACAGGAGTGCCCAAACTGGGGAGCTTTTCCAAGAGGTAGTTAAGGAAGTCTGACCTTATTGTCATCTCTTTACTCCTACATTGTCCTGTGATTGTAGTGAAGAGGCTGGACTCTTCTGGACATTTTCTGAAATTCAACAGCTAGCAATCTCGACCTGCTTTCTGTATGTGGAGTAAACTTAGATACTGAGGCACAAGAAGAGGCTAACTTGTCATAGGACTGTTGCCAGCTAATGAATCAAGAAAGTGTACTGCTTCTGAGTCTCTGATCAAACATCTCTTAAGGTGCATTTTAAACTGCTTTTGTCTGAAGATGGAGTACTGAGTTGTTACTGCTTTATTTAGATTTCTGACTAGGCTTCAAGTATCATTCCTCTGTGTTCTTTCTTCCATATAAGAAAAGATGCATTTCTGACCCCTAATTATTCCTTGGGTTCAGAATGTCAATTAAAAATATTTAGTCTGCTATCTGCAAACTACACTTGATGCTAAGAAAAGACTGAGTAAGCTTTAGTTTTATAGAATTTTAAACTGTAGTCTTTCTTGTCTGTCTCTAGGATGTGCTGCAGATGAGGTCATCACTTCAGTTCTTTTTGATTGTTATCTTGCTGTTATGCTAGTTGGGGAGGGATTTAGTTCATCAGGATGCAGACAGTACCTGTTCCTTACTTATAAAATTTACCGGTACTGGAAATCTGCAAAGCAAGGGAGTAGAGTGATCCACTGGTATTGGTTAGTTATTAAGCCTTGTGATTGATGTCAAGGGTAGGAGTCAAGTTTGGGAAGTAGTTTTATTTCCATTTGGTGTGGTTGGTACTCTGTATTTCCACCTTCCAGCAGAGAGGGCATTTTGTGAGTCACCAATTAGGATGTTCACATGAACCCCTCTTTACTAAAGAAAGGCTAATTTAGTAACACAACATCACTGTTCCCTCCAATGTCATCATCACTGTAGATTATATGACCTGCTTATCATTCCTATGCTTATGTAAATCAACTAATATACGCTTCGAACTGTGGAAATTATGAACAGGATTGCAGTTTTCCTGCTTTTTACAGCCTGGAATGGTAATACATTGGAATGGAGCTTACTATGTAGTCGTGAGAAATGCAGTTTTGAAATAGCCTTTTGTGCATATGAGGTATGTGTGTACAAATAGCGAGATCCAAGTTAGATCTAGAAAAATTTTAAAGAATGGAAGATTATTTTGGTCCACACATCATAAAATTGTTAAGCGTTTTTATCTTACCTTGCTCTGAAATGGTATTTTAAGAGAAATAAACATCTCTTCTGATGGATCTTAAAGAAAAAAGAGGAAAACTAAACATTGTTTTTATGCCGTGGCATGTGTTGCATATAGAAAGATAGTTTTTCTTGTTTTGTATCACAGCATTCAAAAACAAATCTGTGAAGGAACCTTTTCTTGCCACAGAGGGACTCAATTAGGCAAGGGTACATTAAAGAGGCCCTGTATTTTTAATACTGTCAGTCTGACTTTACCTTCTGAAGCAGAGGAAAAGCCATGTGAAAGAAAGTGGCAACAGCTCTATGGAAGGCAGGAACTTGATGAAGTACAGAGCTTTCCTCAAGGGAACTCGAGTATACAGAGGCTAGGAACTGACAGAAGCACAAAATTTTGCATATATGTGAAAGCCTTGCCTAGAATTATAACCTTTTTCATGATTATTTGATCCAAGTTCTACCATGGAAAAGGAATTGGAAAATGTGTATGATTTTTCATGTAAAAGTGAAAGAGCTTCTCTCTCCACTGCCAATAAGAAAAGGCAAGATAACTTACTAATCAATTTGACACTAATCGTTTATGCTGTGTAATACCTGTTTTGTAGGGAGTGCTTGGTTACATGGTTTCATCTCTTTTCTGTGCATGAAGTTCTAGTAGGAGGATTTGAAGAGATTTCTTAAAAAGCTTGTTTGTTATATATTTTACTTCTGTAAAAATCTTTCTGGTATGGATGGCTTAAAACTTCAGATAAAAAAACCCAGTACGTTATCAATGCAGGGAAACTGTCCTCCAATATGATGGGGGATTTCTGATAGGCTTTAAGGCAAGCCTGCACTAGTGCATTTTAATTGCAATACGATAAACAAATCCAGGCCTTTCTCTGGCAGACAGGAACAGGTTGCAGATAGTGCTCTGTGTGCGAGAGGGACAGAGCCAAATACTTGAATGTTTTATATTAGTATTTTTTTAAAAAGTAGGGATAGAGTTGTGGCCTTATAGCAAGTATGGAATAGTATAGGAAACCAACTGCAAATTTAAATGAGCATATTCTCCAACATTTTTTTGTACGAAGTATGATAATACTGTTGTAGAATGGTAATAGTATTAGTCATCTTGTAGGAAGGTTAAGTGATCTGTTTGTAGTCTATGCAGATTACCTATGCTATTGAACCAATATCCTAAGTGAAAGTCCACAGCAGGTTGTGTCCAGTTTATACCTGACCAACTGAAACTTGTAATTATGATGTTCATTGGTACCAGACTGTGAATACTTGACACTTGTTCAAATGAATTAATTCTGTCTGGAATTGCCTGATTTGCACTAGTATAATTTACACCTACCTGAAAAAAACCCCCACAACCATATACACTTATGTATAAAGTTCCTTCTTCAGTTAAGCCAAAATAAAGCACTCCCAGTCCTTAAAAACTTATTGTTCCCATTTGTTCATCAATTTGTTATACTGACTCGACTTTTCTTGGTAACATTTTTCAGAAAAGCTGTTTCTTTTCAGTGGTGCTTTAATGTTGATTAAATAGCTAATAGAGATTTAATATACTGTGTATACTTCTATGTTGTTCACCAAGTTTATTGCTTTATGGAATCTGTATTTCCTTATTGATTATCTCTGTGATTGTCTCCTGTACTACAGACTTCCCAGATGGTTTCAGTAGGCTTTTCAATTTCTGATAGTATCTGTATAATACCCAAAGTGGTAGAATACAGCCATGAAAGACTGCTGGTTTTCCATGGTAGTTTCTTGAAGGATTTGTTCAGGGAAGACTTGAATCATGAAGAGCAGTATACTAATAGACTAGCCCCTTTACCATTCCTAATAAGTAAAAATGAAGAATCTCTTCTTCGCAAGAAGATTTTGTATGAAGGGTGAAGGGAGTACACATATGTGTTAATAAAAGTTCTGTGAGACTAGGGTCTGTCACTTTTTACCTCTTGGCATATTTTGTCAGCGGCATGGCCATGCTGTTGACATACAAGATTCTAGCTAGAGCTATGGAATAGTCTTTTTTTATTTTTTTAACTCTACTAACTTCTGCAGCTGATTTCCACCCACCCCTGTGCTTCTGGCTTTTGTGAAAGCATTTTATATAGCCTTTAACCCTTAGTGCTACATATAGCATCTCTTTTGTTTCTTTTAAACTATGGCTTTTTTCTTTTTAATGCCTGGATACAGAAGAGATGCTGATCTGACTCTCTTTGATAGCATTACCAAATTTTTGGAGCTCCTAGAGAGATCAATCAAATGTCTGTGTTCTTTAGCTCCTAGGAAGTGGTCCAAATATGTATGTTTAGGTACAATAGATCATATATTTAAAACAGTAGCCCCTCCTGCCCTTTGCTCCCTGAAATTCAAGTTGTAATCAAACTTATGTGCTATCAGGCTGAGGGAAGAAAAGCATGTTTTTCTTTTACATGTCCAAAATGTAGTGAAAATCCCTGTGGACAGTCGTGTTTACAAGGGTAACTGTCTGCATTCAATTGTGGGTTATGAAAGTGCTAGCTTGAATAAGTACACTGAGCTATCAGACAGAACAACCAATAGTTCGTTGGACTAATTGACCTTGTCAGTAGAATAGAAACACTTGCAAATAAAATTACCATTGCCAGCAAAGTTGCAACTGAAAACCCCTGAAGAAACTGTGTATATCCTCTAACTATCTTGGAATGCAATGATTCAAGCAGCAGATATGTGTGGTAGGGGGGTAAGAGGGGGGAATCATTAACTAAGAAAGTTTCATATACCAGCATTTTTCAGTGATCTTTTTTTTGTAGCATGAGGTTTTATGCATTCCTAAAATCATTAAGTAGTTCACTTTCCCTATTCAGAGTTATGTTTTCTCACAATTGTTATTACTTTTACCATATCTCAGGTCCCCTTGTATTACTTGTTTTGCTGGTGTGCTTTTATTATAACGTACTCTTTTCAGAAAAGGCAAAGATGTTTGGCTAGTAACCACAGCATGTTGTAATGAGGGTGGAGTATGTTTGTCATTCTACAGCCCTGGTTGACTTACATGAATGCCAGTGTCTATAACTACACATACTGTGGCAGTTTATCTTTTTGAGTATAATCAAATTGCATAACAATGGAAAAGAATCACAGTAAATAACATAATATCTGGTCTTCCAATCAAAAGCATGACGGACCATTTTTCACTTTACCAGTGGTGAGTCATGTATCATCTTATTAAAAAAAGGAAAGTATTTCACTCCAGAAATAAGTCTTCACAAATGAATTAGTCATATATCAGACATTTCCTTTTAAAAAGTTGGATAATGTCACACAGGTGGAAGTAGTATTAAAAAAAAAAAAAGCAACAGTGAAAGACATAACAGGCTTCACTGTGTACTATAAAAACATGAATTTATTTTGGTTAGAAAACAAAACAGGAAAAATGGCATTTGGGAAAGAAAAGTCTGAAAAACAGTCTAGTTAACTGCTAAATAAACTTCAGAGATGAAGGTTTAAAAAAAGCACCAGGATTTGTAAAAGGGGGGTGGGAGGGGAGGATAGTGTATTTCACCTTAAGTAAGGGACAATGTGTAATAAGGGATTTTGTGGTTTTACAGCTCGGTGCATGTGTTTGAAAGCTGTTCTCTCAGCAACGTGGGTGGCAGGTTATGCTACCATATAATGTATTGTAGTTGGCTCTCAACACTTGTCAGGGTTAGCGTTCAACCATTCGGAAAATTTTCCCATTGTTCTATCATGTGAACCAAGGCTAGTGTTGAATTCCCAATAACCTTCAGCAGGAAAAAGAGGTTTAATTAGAAAGTTTGAAATTTGATTACTTCTGTTATTGTCTTAATGTACTTCTCTCTAATTTAGGTGCTTATCTGCAAATGCAATCAACTTTTGCTCAGAAAGATGAAAAACAAACTTAAGACTGTACTGCAGTTGCTTCAATGCTTTTAAAAGAAAACTTGTATACTCAATTCTGTCTTTCTTCAGCATTAACACTCTATTTCCATCTTAAACATGTTTGCTTTAGATGGATCATAGCTTTTGGCAGCTACTGCATTTTTAGCAAATAATACTGTTTCTAGTAAGAGTTGCAAAAAAAAAAAACTTTGTGTGAGGTCCTTGTAAACTGAACCTTGGGAACATTATGTTATTTCTGTATTTTCCCCTCTTTTGTGCTTCTTCTCTATTTGTGTCATGGTTATAAATTACATCGTTTGAACTAGAGAATTAAAAACACTTTATTTTGTGATTCCTGTAATTTAAAAAAGAGAATGTTTGTTTTATGTGTATTTTTTTTTACCTGTTATTTCAGAGGCTGGCACACAGAGAAATAAGCAATTATGGTATTGAAATTCCATTGTGCCAGCACCTCCAGGGTATAATCCAAAAAAAACAGAAAAATCGCCTGCTGGGTTGTATGCAGTATGCTTGTGTGAACATCAGTGTCTGCTGTTCACACATCATTTTTTACTGAAAGTTCCTATTGGAATAAAGGTTCTGTGTTTGGAGAGTGTACTGGGACATTTGCTGGTCAATGGTGTTTCAAAGTTTGTAGGGATTTCTAATTACAGTTTACCAGTGTAGGCTCACTAGATACTTCTTGCAGATAATCATAAATGCTTCAGAAGTAAGAGAAGCAAGCAGAGATTTGGTTTTGGCAACATAAAAACCATATAAAGAAAGAACTTAATGCTCTTCCCTTCATTTAAGCGTTCTGCTTGAAGACTGAACATGGGAGTGAAGAATAAGGTGGGTGAAGGTGATAGCATGTCAGAAGAGACTCAAATACTTAGTTTCCCTACTTCAATATTTTAATCCCTTCCATTCTTTTCCCCTCCCCTTGCTCCCACTACCTTTTTAATGTAAATGTCTTGTCTAGTTGACCATTTCAAAACAGTACAAGTGCATCCAGCATTACAGCTTATACTGGATTTCAGTGTGCAGGCTTATCTAGAATATCTTCATGGTGCTCAATCAGATCACCTCCCTCAGTTGATCAGAATTCATTTTAACTGTAGTTTACAAAACGTGTAATATTGTTCACTTGCAAACTGTAGTGTGTAGCAACATCTATTTTCTCATTTGTTTTTAATCTCTCTGCACTTGGACATATTGTTGGAGACCCTGGCAGGCAAACTGTTTAATGCAGGGACAGGGACAGATGATTATGGTTTCTAGTCTTTTGCTAGACTTGTAAAAGTTAAGAGAAAAGGAAATCATTCTAAACCAGATTATAAGGTTCAAGCTAGGTAAAGTGTGATAGTTTACCTTGATATTCAAGATAATTATCTATTTATCTGACTGAATAAACACTCCTGAAGTCCTTCTACTAGTATAATTGCCAGTGGCAAATGATGTCAGTGTATGCTTGCCAATACAGAAATTATGCTTTTGGTTTTCCATCTAAAAAAATATTACAGACTGACTTCACTTGTGGGTTTATTTTTGTTCCTGCCCTCCTCAACTGTGGTTTAAGATCATGTCATAGGGCCACAGAACTATATACATGTGTCTTTCGTTCAGTGAAATAATTGCGGAAGTGTATGTCTTTGCTTTTTACTGTTATCAATATGATAGTAGGCTAGTTCTTAGGTGTAGGTTATCTTAACTTCTTTTTCAGATTAAAGCATAATGCTTTTCCACCCAGGTGTGGTCTTCTATGTTAAACAGCAAATTACTTACTTTATATTACTGTTTTTATAACTTCTTGTGAACAAATGTGCTACAATCCATTGCAGAAATTAGGTCAACAGGTTGTTTGGGCACAGAATTAGATTTTTTTGATCATTGACAAGGGGAATGCCTGCACTCTGAATTTCCGTACAGTTTTAATTGCTGTAACAACATCAATGCATGTCTCTTAGTTTTCCTTGCTTGTAAAGATTTGAAGGGAAGCTTCTGTATGTGTGTCCAAGGGGAAATTGCTGAGTGGATTGTCAGTTAGCTTTTTTTCTTGGATGTGTGAAGAGGCTCCTGGTCACAGAAGACTTCAAGGTTTGAGTAAAGGAAAGCTGAAAATCTTTGCTTTCTTTGTTTTCCTACTGTATCATTTATTGGCTTCTGGGGAAGTTGGGGGAGGAATGATGAGTATTCTGGGAGGAGTCCAGACACCTGCCTTTACCAGTTATTTAGCAGAGCAAGAAGGTAGGTACCATTGAAGAAACTGTCTGGAACAAGGGACTTCAGAGAAGTGCTTTCTGATATCAGCAGAACTGTATTTGAAAGGGAAATGATGTTTTTTTCTGTGGTGAAGGGCCCTGCATACTACATGGAAATTTTTAAATAGAGGGCTATTTACCTATCTCCTCTTCTTTTTCTCCTCCCACCACATGCTACAACCTTGCTCTTTCCCATCCTTGACATTCCCTAGACCTGAGAAATCCAAAGTTACCTACTCTGTTTTTGAATCCTATATGTAAAAGAACACCATGAGAGTCCGATACTGAATGCCAGTATCTTCCTTGAAAGATTTAAAACCGAGTTCCTTGTTGTCAAAGGTGTTAGTAAGATGTTGCTCATTCACTCCTGCTTTTCTCTTTCTGGAGAGGTTGCTAGCTAGTTGGAAATACCTTGCAGTGGCATTTGAGCTTTTTTTTTTTTTTTTTTTTTCCATAAACTGTGGATCAGGATTGGGAGGATAAAGTCAGTGAATTATAAATAATCAGCTTTGATTTACCCAATTGTCTTCACAGACTTAATTGTGGAAAGTAATCCTTAGAGGGACTACTAGATAATTTCAGATGGTGAGAAGTGCTAAATACATGCAGAAAGGTAAAATCAAAGATTGATTCTGATCCCTCTGGGTGCTACTACTAACACCGTATTAAAGCTCTTCAAAGAGGATAGCCAGCAGTTGACATTTAAGCATAAGAAAAGAAGGGAAAAGGAATGGGAACTTTCTGGGATACCCAAGAACTAAGAAAGTCTTGTGCTGTCATCTCAGCTGGTGCTGGTCAACTGGTGCACCACACCTTATTTTCTGTTTCACTTAACTTGTAGGCAACAGCTGCTGGGAAAGTCCCATGCCTGTGTTAACCACTCTTCTTTAACAGTTTAGCAATGGAGTGGTGTGATGGGTTGACCCTGGCTGGACGCCAGGTGCCCACCAAAGCCGTTCTATCACTCCCCCATCCTCAGCTGGACAGGGGAGAGAAAAATATAACAAAAAACTTGCGGGTCGAGATAAGGACAGGAGAGATCATTCACTAATTACCATCACTGGCGAAACAGACTCAGCTTAGGGAAAATTAGCTCAATTTATTACAAATCAGCCAGAGTAAGGTAAATGAGAAATAAAACGAAATCTCAGAACACCTTCCCTCCACCCCTCCCTTCTTCCCGGGCACAACTTCACTCCCGGATTTCTCCACCAAGCCCCCCCAGCGGCACAAGGGGGACAGGGATGGGGTTTACGGTCATCACATGTTATTTTCTGCCGCTTCACCTCCTCAGGGCGAGGGCTCATCACACTCTTCCCCTGCTCCAGCGTGGGGTCCCACCCACGGGAGACAGTCCTCCACGAACTTTCTCCAACGTGGGCCATTCCCACGGGCTGCAGTTCTTCATGAACTGCTCCAGCATGGGTCCTTTCCACGGTGTGCAGTCCTTCAGGAGCACACTGCTCCAGCGTGGGTCCCCCACGGGGTCACAAGTCCTGCCAGAAACCCTGCTCCGTGGGCTCCTCTCTCCACAGATCCGCAGGTCCTGCCAGGAACCTGCTCCAGCGCAGGGTTCCCACGGGGTCACAGCCTCCTTCGGGAACCCACCTGCTCCGGCGTGGGGTCCTCCACGGGCTGCAGGTGGATATCTGCCCCACCGTGGACCTCCCTGGACTGCAGGGGAACAGCCTGCCTCACCAGGGTCTTCACCACGGGCTGCAGGGGAATCTTCGCTCCGGCGCCTGGAGCATCTCCTCCCCCTCCTTCTTCACTGACCTTGGTGTCCGCAGGCTTGTTTCTCTTACATGTTCTCACTCCTCTCTCCGGTGGCTATTTTCTCCCCGTCCCAACTTTTTTTTCCTTCTTAAAAATGTTATCACAGAGGCGTTACCACTATCACTGCTTGGCTCGGCCTTGGCCAGCGGCGGGTCTGTCTTAGAGCCGGCTGGTGTGGGCTCGCTCTCTCTCGAACACAGGGGAAGCTTCCAGCAGCTTCTTACAGGAGCCACCCCTGTAACCCCCCCCCCGCTACCAAAACCTTGCCACATAAAACCAATACAAGTGGGGAGAGGAAGTGGCCCCAATGTAGAAGAAATTAGGAGCTAATTGGTCCACCACTTATTATTTTCTGGCCTATGTGTGGTTTCCATGTTGTAAGTATCTCTACTTGCATCAGTACAAATTCAATCAGATTTAACTATTTGTAGTAGGTATTGCCTTGTGGTAAAGTTATCAGGTGCTGCTACTAAGTAAGATTTCAAAAAAAACCCCAAACAAAACCCCACAAGAAATCCATAAAGTGCACTGGATGTGCCATGCTTTGTCAGACCAGCACCAAAACAACCAACCAAAAATATCCATGAATTCACAAGTATTTTTAGCATGCATGAACAGTAGTAAGAATATATTATTCTCTATCTCTAAAAATGAAAAGTCAGGCTTTTTCTTCAGGGAAAAGTAGCTGAACAAATGTATTTCATGTAGGTATATGAGAGGGTTTCATTACAATCATCTTTTTTTTTAAATTTTATTATTATTATTCCTGAAGCTTAACACTTTAGTGGAAAACTGAGATTATTCACAGGGCCATTAAGAAAGTAGTTATGGAAAGGAATGCTGTTAACATGACAAGTTAAAGCAATCCTTGAGGTTTGGAAGAAAACGCTACCTGGCAAGTGATAGGTATCTAGAACAAATAGAGAGCTCTTGAGCAAGAGATTCAGTTGCTTCAGAGCTGCTATCATGACAGTCCTTTCTAGAGTTACATCTTGCTCCTTTTGATTGCTGAAATGTTATTTTGGTCAGGGGATCATGTGTCTGCTAGGAGCTTCAATGAGAACACTGCTAGACAGTGTCTATATCGTATTCTTTGCTGTTTTTTTGGTGGGGGGTGGGCAGGGCAGAATCAAATGTGGCTTTATCCTGTTCCTCATCTCGAGTAGTGCATGGAAATGTTTCTATAGATCTGAAGGATAATTTATTTCTTTGTGAGAACTGTTCTCTGTCTTAATCTGTCATAAGATAACCAAGATCATGCAGCTGAATCAGAAAAATGTTTCGCAGGATTTTCCCATTTTCTGCAGGAAAACGTGAGACAGGGTGAAATGAGAGCAATAATGTAGCCTATGTGTCTGGCTTGAGGGCCTGTGCTCTCTAGCCTTCTTCATCCAATTCCTAAACTAGGTTTATCTCATGCTTCTATTTTATTTCAGAATGAGTTCTGGTGTGTTTTATGTCTCATGTTAAAGGAATGTTAACAAAGACAGTTTTTATCGAGGCTTTTTATGAACGCTGTTCTCAGTCAGTCTTTGAGCGAACCATGAAGGTCTAGCCCCTAATACTTACTATGCTCCCTTTTTTTTTTTTTTTTTTTTTTTTTAATTTCCCCCCCTCCTCTGTATCTGTCAGAGGTCAAATTCAACTATGTGTATGAAGGATTTTTTTTGATAACTTCTACTAGCAAATGCAGGAAGTCCTAATTTGTTTCTCTTATGTTGAGGTTCATTTGTTACTTCTTAGCAAGATGATGTTACTGAGGATAATTAGTAAGGTTAAATCAAATCATACTTTGTTTTTTTGTTGTTGTAAAAAGAGCTGCAGTTCCATATCAAGAGAGATGATTTAGTAAAACTTTCAAGTAGGCTTCCTTCTGTTTCAACAGGTTTGCTGTGATGGTTGCCATGTTTAATGGAGAGGTTTTCATAAATTGGCTTTGGGTAAATCCAGCACTGCTGGGTTAAGAACTTCTATTGAGGAATTATTAAACTTCTTTTTATTTATACTGTCTGTCGTGAGGAGATAAAAGATTTACTCACATAGCAGAATTAAATTAAGCAGAGGAGCATATGTACCCACAGGACTTAAAGATATAAAGTAAGTCACATACATTTGTAATCCAATTCCATCAGCTTGTACTGACTTCACATCTCTAAGCGGTAAGATGATATTCAACAGTAGCTCTAGACTTAGGACTTAGTAGGCCTATTGGTAAGCAAGTTTTCAATTACGTCATTCCTGTGTTTTGTTTTTTCCACTGCTCCCTCATTCCTCAGGAATGTACGTGTAATTTTATTTTGATTTTCATACAGTTTATGCTGAAGAGCTGATATTCTTACATCTGTTGAATGTAGCATTAAGACTATTCCAGACTGCTGTTGCAGTAAGGTAGTCATTAGCCCAACACTGTATAGCTCCAGCTGAATACCTTTTTGAACTGTACATTCTTTGAGTGAATGGTGACTTGAAGAATCTTTGACTCCTAGAAGGAAGTCAAGAAATAGAATTCATGTAGCTTGAGAGAAGCAGAGTCCGGAGTCTGACCTCCACTTTAAACAGTGAAGTATAGCCTTGCATTTTTCTGGACACACTTAAATATGGCTTTGTAAGAAGGCACAAGCAAAAGGTAAAAATTCTACTGCATCTGTTCCAGTACGTTAAAGAAAAAGAAATTGTGTGTAGATGTAAAATTAAATGCTTCCATTGGGCAACAGTCCTGATTCCAGCTTTTCAAATTTATGAAAGTGTATTCTGGCTCATATAAAACTACCCAGCTGAACCTCTGACAGATATACTCTTATTTCTTCTCTTTTAAAGTTCATTTGTACAAAAATATATCTCCAGTGAGACATGTTTATGAGTTTGGGATCTTTCTCAGATGAGACATTGCATTTTAAATTTACACAAATAGTTTTCACAACAGTCTCTTGCATTTGTTTCCAATGAGTAAATATTCCTTGAGTTGAGCATTACATCTGCTCTGTATCCTGTGAAATGTTACTCTGCATTTGCTTATTGAAATCTGGCAAGCTATAATGAACTTGAGTAATGTTACAGTTTATCAGGTTTTGCCCCACTTGCCTTTACTGAGCATCTGCATCCACAGACTCCTTATCCAGATGCAAAAATGTTTTACTTGTTTGTAGTGTACTTCTGTAGGATTTGGGGATTATTTACATAGGTTTAAGGTCTTTAAATTCCTTGGTTTTAGGAGAGGCAACCCTCTTCTATTCTCTACTTCCTCAGAAACAAATCCTTCCTGTGGAACCAGGAGAAATGCTTTCGCTTAACCCTTGTGGTTTTTGTGTCTTTACAAAGCAACAACTTGTCCTCTTGCTGGTAAAGAATAAGTAGGATTTTTTAATTTGGTAGCACTTGGGTATAATTTATTGCAGTCTTTTTCTAACAATTAAAGTCACTCAGGAACTATGTTTTTGTGTAACAGATAAAATATTAGAGCCATGCAGTTTTCTGGGCCTGTCTTCTGGTAGATCAGAAATCTAGTTCTCTTCAATGTGTAATAAGAGCCCTTTTCTGTGAGGGGAATGTTTTTCTTTTGTTCTAGATGTACCTTCTTCCCCTCACCTATAATGGGTGCTTGAAAGCTAGCAGCTGGCTGCTGCTACTACTACTATTGACTTTAAAAAAAAATTTAAAAATCGTGATATTCCCATTTTCTCATATTTTTTCATTTCCCATGTTGATTTTCTGAAGCATTCCAGCATTCTCTGGGATGCACAGTGCAAGTTATGAAGTGTAATGACTAGGCTATCTCTGCTGTTATTCAGGATGATTTGACATAGGATTAACTCAGTGTGGCTAGTTTTCAGACACTTAAATCTTTAATATTAATTGCATAATCTGATTTTTTTCAGATACTTTCTTTGTATAATTTAACTGTAGCTATGTCTAGACATATTTCCTGGATATGGCTAAACAATTTTGAAAGTAAATTATGAGCTGATTTTTTTTTTTTGCACTTTCACACAAACATAATATCATTCCATTATATATGTTAGAACAAATGGGAACTGCAGACATCAGAAGTACAGTTTTCATCCATTTTGCAAACCTTTGCACCTCTTCTAAGGTTAGTTATTTCCCAGTAGTGTTTTCAGTCATTTAGCTTCCAATTGCAATAAATTTGTGCAGTGCATCCATACAGTCCATTTATATTGTTTCTGCTTGTACCCAGCAGTTCTGGTTTAGAAAAATTGATGCTACCCTCTTCCATTATGCTCTTCTATCTCCTGATTTCTGATGTCTTAATTCTATTTGCCTTAAGGTCATCTTGTATAAGGCCATTGCTTAACAAGTAACTATTGTAGGATTTTCTTTTAAAGCACTTGTTTCATTGCTTACAGGAAATTCTGCTTATTCTCTCCTTTCTTGTAGGATTCTGTGGTGTTCTGTTACCTTTCATAAAAGGCAGCCGCCAATATTAACAGCTTGTTCCATTCTTTGGTCAGCAGTCCCATTTGTAATGTAAATTCTCCTGAACTTCAGAGGGGTTTTTTTAATATATTTTCAGACTTCTTTGCTCTGTAGCATGTTCTACTGTTCTTGTTCGGTCTGTTTTCTGTTCTCTTTGTATAGCTGTCTGCTCTTTTACTTTCTGCTATCCTACTTCCTGGTTTTCCCTACCTCTCTTCACTAGATGGTTGAAGTGCTACTATCTTCCCTAAGAGCAGCCTGACTCACCTGGAAATTTTAGGAGATATGTCCTTATTTTGGATCGATGTTGCTTTGGAGAGGGGCTAAGGTTTTTAGATCTTTGTACAGGAATTGGAAAATCTTAAGGCTTTTCAGTGCTTTGGGGGGGTGGGGATCTCAAATTCATTACTAAGATAAGAATTTAAATAAAAAGGCTAGTAATGTGTAATCTTAAGCAGTTTTTACCAACTTTGTGCCCTGTTGCCTTTGTTATGAAAACCTTAGTCCACATACTTAACCAGATGGCTTTTTTGATAGTTCTGTCACTATTTTGTATTTTGTGTTGTGACTAGAAAGTTTTAATTTGTTGGAATGAACTTCAGAAATTGTAGGGTTGTCTTTGTTTTGTTGTGTTTGACACTTTGTTTTTTTAAAGCAGACTCCCTGTTTTTTCCTGTCTGCTGATCAGGTAAAAGTAACTGGAAAGGTTTTTAAAGAAAGTCCTATGGATCACATTTGCCATGTTTATGCCATCATTTGCTCCATTTTTACAACAGTTAATCCTTTAAACATATTATTGTTGGAGAATCTTCTGGTTCTATTCTGTATTGTCACACAGCATACCCCAAATTACTTGCATCGGTTGGTAATCATCTGCTAGACTCCTATTTAGTAGGATACTTTACCTGTTACCTTGTGTATATGGGGCGTCCTCCTTAGTTACTTGTCTGTAAAATGAAAAAACACTGCAGTGAGATAAGGTTTTATGATTTGAATTGCTTCCCAAAAGGTGCAAAATGTTTGATTTCACTAAATGAAATTTGCACTTTCTAAATGTGCAGTATTGGCTATGTATTTTCTAGTAGTTTTTTGTGGGTTTTTAAGTGTACTGTTTCCTTTCTCCTGTTTGTATCTTTAATACTGTGAGCTACTAATAATTTCAGTTGGATAGTACCCTGTTTTTTAAAAAAATAATTGTTGTGGTTTAAGCCCAGTTGGTAACAAAGCACCATGAAGCTGCTCACTCACTCGTCCCCCCTGGCCCCGGTGGGATGAGGAGGAGAAAATATGAAGAAACACTTGTGGGTCAAGACAAGGACAGGGAGGGATCACTCACCACTTATGGTCACGGGCAAAAGATAGGCTCAACTTGGAGAAGAAACAAAATCAATTTAATCTACTACAAATCAAATCAAAACAAGGATAATGAGAAGAAAACCAAACCTTAGAACACCTTCCCCCCACCCCTCCCTTCTTCCTGGCTCAACTCCAATCCCAGTTCTTTCTACCTCCTCCCTCCACAGCAGCGCAGGGGGACAGGGAATGGGGGTTGCAGTCAGTTCATCACACGTTGTCTCTGCCGCTCCTTCCTCCTCGGGGGGAGGACTCCTCACTCTTCCCCTGCTCCAGTGTGGGGTCCCTCCCACAGGAGACAGTTCTCCACGAACTTCTCCAATGTGGGTTCTTCCCATGGGCTGCGGTCCTTTACAAACTGCTCCAGTGTGGGCTTTCCCATTGAGTCATGGCCATCTTTGGCCACCTGCATCCACCTGCTCTGGCGTGGGGTCCTCCATGGGCTGCAAGTGGGCATCTGCTCCACTGTTCACGTCCATGGGCTGCAGGGGCATCACCTCCTCTGGCACACCTCCTCCCCCTCCTTCACTGACCTTGGTGTCTGCAGAGGGGTTCCTCTCACATTCCAATCCCCCTACTCACTACAGGTTCCCCTTCTTAAATCTGTTCTCCCAGAGGCGCTACCACCGTCACTGATGGGGTCGGCTTTGGCCAGAGGTGGGTCCGACTTGGAGCCGGGGAAGATTCTAGCAGCTTCTCACAGGAGCTACCCCTACAGCCCCTCCCCTGCTACCAAAAACCCTGCCACACAGCCCCAAAACAATAATAATAATAAACAAACAAACAAAAGATCCCATCCCTCTTTCAGAATACTGGAATTCTGGCAAGTGTAAAGACTTGCAGCAAACCATAGCTTTTCTACCATTCATTTTTAGGACCAGACTGACCAGATGCAGTCTGTTCCAGTGTGTCAGAAGTAGGCAAACTGAAGCAGAAAGTTTGTTTTGGGCTGCATTACCTATTTTTGACACTGTCAGCCAGGCCACCACTCTAGAGCATAAGCTCAAGAATTTTTTTTGTTGTTGCTTTTTCAGCTTCAGCATACTATCTGCCAAGCTCAAGGGAAGTAACTGAGATTCATGTTGGAGCCAAGTCCCTGTAGGTCTAGAGGATTTCCCCTGATACCAGAAGTCTTCTCAAAGTTTAATAGCAGTGCACCTGCAAAGCTATGGCATTCCTGTCTATTGTGACAGCTGGTTAATGAGACGTAGGTCCCAGCAGGAGAACGCTAATGAGCTTAGGATATGTTTGCCTTCCCTTCCTCCACTCTTGACTGATTCTTAAATGAATTATGAAAACCATTTTTCATTAAATCAGAGATCCAAAATTTCACAGCTGTTACGGCTGATTTCAGTTGGAGACAGTATTTCTTCTGGAGCAACAGGTTCCTGTAAAGATGGAATCTGTTTTAGCTGAAACCAAACTAAACTTAGATGACTTCCTGCTGTGGCTTGAAGGTTTGCTTTGGAATTTTAGGCCTTGTTTCCATACATGCACATATGAAACGCCATGCTAGACTGCATTGTCATTTTGTATTTGCTGATTTGATCACACTGCTCTCCAAAGGGACAAGGAGAAGGTTTTTCTATTTTTCTAAAGTTTCAGTGGATAGGATGGATGCCACCTAAAACATACACAGGCAGTCCTTCTCTAATAAGATTTAGTTTATGGATGCGTCAAGCATAAACTCTATTATGTAAAAGTTCAAGTGACCTCACTCAATAAAAAAATAGGATTTTAAAGATGTGGGACTTGAGATCAAACTGTCCAAGCCTATTTAATGTTTTTGGCCTTCTCTGAAACACTGTATACATCTTGAGACATATATTTTTGCAATGAATTTTGAGCTGCCTATGCATTGTCCCTCACAGAACATACTAAAAAAAAAAGTGTATATGGCACAACAAATGTGAAAGAAGTGTTCCTTTCTTTCCAGAGAGACTTTCCTAGCAAACAATCTGTGACAAATTCCTGATGGTTTCTGCAGATCCATTTTCTAGAATGAAGAGTTGTTTTCAGCCACATTCTAGAGGATGAACTGTTCTAAGACTGTTGTCTATTTTTTCTTTTCTTTTGGTTGCTCTTTTTCTGCCACCCAGAGTTAAGCAGACAACATTTTCTGAAATTACAATTAAGACAGTTTTGGCTGACAAATCCACAGTAGGTGAGCATTTGGAAGGCTATTTATTTGTCTCTCAGGCTGCATGTCCCTGATCATATAAGTGTTACTGGCAAGTACTGTGAGCAGATGCAGTAGTGTGAGAGTGATGGGCAGGGTAGTGGTTGCTTAAGTACCACGGACAGGGGCCCCTCCAGGCATGTCCCGACCATCTGTGTATCAACCTGTGGGACTTCCACCAAAGTGACTTCATCTGTCAGGAGTTTTTCATGTGGGCAGTTCAGCACGGCCTTGACCCTTTTGCAGGCATCAGTACTTATGATCCTTTATCACTTGATACTTCTGAAACACATGTTTTTCTGTGAGTCTGCGCCATAACATTCTTGGTGTTCCATAGCATTCCTGTCAGCAATTGTACACCGTTTTCTTCCATTTGACAATAGTCTTATGTGTGTGCTTACTCACCAGAGACTCCCCTCATGTCTAAGACTTAACTGTTGTCCTCTTTTTGTGCTCCTCATCTGATTTCAGAACGTTTCAAAGACAAACTATGAGGGCTATAATAACGCAAACCCTGACTTTCCTTGTTTAACACTTCATGGATTAAATTTCAATGCCGTATTCTTCCTAGTTTATTCCTGTTGCAGTATTGAAACTCTGTTTGAACCAATGAAGTACATCTGGGAAGAGACTGCATTGTTTTATCGGCAGAAGCAAATCAATGGTTTCTCACTTTTTTACTGTATGGGGAAATTCTGATCAGGACACCTCATTCTAAAGAATATCTGAATGGACCAGTCAGTGAAACCATTTCACAAGTTGGCTGGTCAATCACTTCTGCTAAATGAAGTTTAGGTTACATCATGGCTCAATTGACATCATCTGCTTACTTCAGAAACATGCCTGTTTGCAACCTACAAGGTCGTGACGTGATATAACCCACTGACATTGTCCAACATGTGTTGTGCTGCTTATGTAATCAAAACATGAAATTTGGGAAGGCGGTGTAAGAATCTCTATTTGAGCATCATAGATGCTAATCCTTGGCCCACCATGCAAGGTGGATATGGCTTGCTGGTTACCTGCACTGGGAACCTATCGATGCATTTTTGTAGAGTAGCTATTTACTTACTGTAACTGTGATTCTTGGAGGTGGTGTAGTTTAGCTGCCATGATTGAACCTGCACTGTTCTAAAAAAACGTAGGAATTTAGGCGTTAAATCATAAAGAAATGAGAATGGATCAAGATTGTTTTTATGTAGGGGACCACTAGGCAGTGTAGCACTTCTACATGATGCTGTTTTGAGGAATTCCTGTTCTTCAAACATATTTTTGTGTCCCTGAGGTGATGCCCAAAGGGGGTGCCCACTGGCAATTCTGTATCGGAGTTCCTGTTGGATAGCCATGACAAACTCGTACTAATGCTCAGGTTGGTAATGATGGCAATGAGCTGGAGGGAGAGGGGGCATGTTTTGAATAAATTTAGGATGAGACTTCAGACAGGTTTGTCAATAAGCTTTTGCATTCTATCAGTGATCTGTCTGCAGATCTTCATCCATCCAGTTGCATGTCTTATTTAAAAATTAATTGCAAGTTTTCAGTGACACCTGTGTAGAAGCATTACATTTTTAGTTCCAAGCATTACACTAGTCTCCAATTTAATGATTTTATGCTATTTACCAAGTATTGTTTGGGGGAGGGGGAGGGAAGAAAAAAATCTTCTGTGGTTTGAGTCCTTTTTGTACCTCAGTCCATTGCTCTTTCACAACTTAAGCGTATTTAAAACTTGGCCAATCATATTTTAAAGGATAAGATTGTTGTAGAGGGATAACATTGTCTCAGCTGATTCCTTCCCCATCATAGGCTATAACTCCAGTTTTTTAGATGTCTGCCTTTTACCAGGAGTTCACAGTGAAAGATCCTCAAGATGATGGTGAGCTGCTTTTGCTTGACATAATAAAGCAGAAGTGTTGCTTTACAGAGCATTTTTTTAAAGAATATTTAATTTTTGCAAGACTTCTTACCTCTTTATTCAACAGTTCAGAAATGAGTGAAATGAAGACAAGCTGTGGGTGATTCTGGATGTATATACACTGTCACTTACAAACAGCTTAACTGCATAAACTGAATTGGCACACTTGATGCATTTGATTATTTATATGGGTACAAATGATTCTGAGAGAAACTTGGCAAGATGTCGAAAACTGATCTGTGCAAAATGAAATCAAATTTAGTGCGTTCGTGAAAAGTAGGTCTAATATTTTGTCATTTTTCATAGTGTTTCTCTCCTACGTTGCGCTGATTGAGCACTTCTCTAGTATATTTTCAGAGTCTCTGTGGTCTAGTTGACTTCTATGCTACTTTAGGCTCAGATACATATTCTGTGACAAATATTTATTTTGGTAATCTGTATCAGTAAACTTTACTTACTCTTTCTAGCTTGGCTTGTGTGTTTAGTTGTCTTTATTTTAATTGGATACAACTTTCTAACACCTGGGCATTGGTTAATTTTTACTGCTTTAATCTGGAGCAGAATAGTCTGAAGAAGGATGTTCTATAAAACTTTTTGCAAGGATCTTTTTGATGTTTCTCTTTTTCAACCTTCCCAGTCTTCCCAAAAGTTATTTTTTTTTCAGCTCATTTGAACAAAAAGCTTACATATGGTAGGACTTTTTTGTATTTGCAGGTTTCACTGCCTAATACAGCTTATTCTCAACTAGTCTCCTATCTGCCCAAATCTATAGTTGAATCTTCCTGAGGGAGGGACTGTGGTCCTCTAGACCCTTCAGGAACTGCTATTTGGAAGAATGGAAAACTTCTCTTGCCTAATGGACTGAAGTTAGATTTCTTGACCGTTTAAGGAGGTGACTGATTAAGACCACAGAGCTACCTCCTTAGGTGGCCGTTGCCTCGTTAGAGCAAAGAAGTGTGCCTTTCACAGTGGGTCCTTTGAGCATGTTCCTGTGTTTCTTGTTAAGCTGCTAATGTGGTGTCCCTCCTTTGACTCACTTGGAACTTGCGAAGTTTCTTTTGGACATGCTTCATTTTTCTGCTGGAACTGGTGCATCACTGCTATTAACTGGTTCTCTTCCTTCCTAAGTGAAGTGATGGCTGAAGCCCAAGCTCTGCTACTTCATGTGTTGACAGTTCCAATACTTGGAATTATGCAGAGGTCTACTGATTCTGAATCCTGGTAGCTATATGGTAGGACATGGCAGTTATGGAAAGAGAATTTTGGAAATTTAGCCAGCCTTCTTTATCCTTGCCAGTTGTTGTGAAAACATATTTGGATAGCTGTAAAAAAACAATGGCTAAAAAGGGAAAGTCTTTCCCATATTTAATCACTTGGAGAAAGTCTGTGTATTGATAAATACTTAATTTCTGAAAATAGCATTTATTTCCTCTGGAACTTAGTTGTATGATCGTCTTCTGCTTGGAAGAATACATTATTTATTGAGAACACCTGCTTTGAAAAACTTAGGGGTTTTTATATAACTATGGTAAGAACTAGTTAAGCACATAAAAAGGCAAAATTATATTTGTGAAGAAGAGTCTAGTGACTACTTTTAATTTCAAAGGTGGCTAAGTCACTAAAATAAAAAGAAGCAGCTTTAACGGTTTTATGAGAAAAGTAGAAGGAGTAAAAAATCAAATGCTGTTTGGTTTCACAACCTGTTTTAGAGACAGCCACTAGAAATACATGTTGCCATTTGGATGTGGTAGTACAGATGATTAAATGGAAATGTGATGAGGTACCAACATCTCAGAATCATGTTGTATCATGCTGAAGCTACGATGGCAGCAGTAATTCTCAGCTTTTTGTCAGTACATGTGTGCAGAAGAGGATTGTTTTCTCAAGGGGAAGAAAACAGACTGCTTTTTCTTCCTATATATGCACAGAAAAACTTATTCCCCTGAAATCTGGGAGCCCTGTCTCGCATACATTCTGGGATGTGTTTGTAATGACCCTGAAAATGTAACTACTTACAATGGTTTTTTTGATTTCTGTATCTTCACAAGAGATATCTTTATAGGGCAACAAAAATCATGTATTGCTTCAAGGGTGTTAGCTTACTGTAAATATAGCAAACAACTTGGGTTGGGTTTGCCCAAGCCTAGTAGAAGTGGCAGTTTGAGTTATATGCTACTTTGAAGACACCACAGAATTTAAGCAGACTATCACTGAGTAAAGCAGAAAAGAGGTCAATATTCAATTTAAGTAGGATTAAGTACACTAGAAAAGCTGTCTTTGGATAAATAATTTCCCATCCTATAAGGAGGCAAACAATACCAGTGTAGACAAGCTTCCTCTTAAGCTCTGGTCTTATGTTCAGTCATCTTTCTGAAGTGTAGCCTCAAGTTGCTTTGGCCTTGATTTTTTTTTTTTTTTTTTTTTAAATTTTATTTTTATTTTGTTGTGTGGTTTGCATCTTCTATGGTAGAACACCCATTAGTGTAATAGTAGCCTTGCTAAATGCGTATGGAATTGTGTAGAACCTCTGGACTGTACAATAAAGTGAAGAAACAGGGCTATTAAATGGGCTGGGGAGGAGATTTCCATAGAGAACATTATTTCTGCTTTGGCTTTCAAAATAACATGGATTACTGGAGTGGGAGTATATGTTTAAAGGTAAAGCTGTAGCATGCAGAAGACAGGAAAAATCAGAAAGCAGCAGAGAGAAAGCAGAAGAGAGAGATAAGAGTATATAACAGCAGCAAAGAACAAGTGAGTGACTTTTCCATTTCAATTTTTATCCCTTTGTTCTTTTATTTTGACTCTTATGCTCTTCTTGTTTGCTAATTGTCATGAAATTTATAGTATTAGAAGTAAATTAAAAAAAAGCCCAAACAACAAACCAACCCCACACAAAACCCCCAAACAAACCCTAGGCTTTTAGTATATTGTATGCAAGATTAGTCTAGAGCCACAGGAACTGTCCCGAGCTACAAATATTGAACTTGCATTGATTCTTTTCTTTGTTTCCCTTTTTTAACCTTTTCTGGTAAAACATATCAGTTAAAAGTTGGAAGTTTCTTTCTGCTCACTCAGGTAACTAATAATATAGCTGATTTTCAAAACTGTCCTGGAAATCCAGTTAATTGTGACTGATTCTTAATGGCCTACATAGGAGGAAAAAAATGCAGGAGGAATCTTAATCTGGTGTTTTCTCATACTGGACTTGCGCTGTAGAGTTGGGGTGAAACGTGTGTGTGTGTATATATATATGTATACAGAGTGACTAGTGCTTTTGAAGAACAGGGTTGACAGCAAAGTCATGCAAAGCAGAATGGATTTAAAGTATAGTATTTGCTATAGGTAGAGCTGCTAGTGCTACCTGTACTTAAGGTTGCATGACCCTTTCCATTTTAAGGCTTAACTCTTAGTTACTTTTATAACTTTTGCCAAAGTTCAGTTCAGACAGATTTTTCCATGCCAGATGTCTGCTTTGGGTTGATTTTTTTTTTTTTTGAAAGTTCCAGCCAAAGCAGTTCTGTTCCAAGAATAAGGCTAGTGAAAAGTATGCTATTTTGCTTGTGTGAGAATATTCTGGTGTCCTTCTTTGATGCTCCAGTGCCCCCAAGCTCTGAAGCAAGGATTTGAAATTTGGCAATAGTTCAGCCTTTGTGTTGAGGATGTGCCTTTTGCCTCCCTGTAAAAATCCACCCAAATTTCCAGACCGGTTTACAAGGCTTTGAAAGATTGCCATTTGCATGGGCTTAATAGGAATTTCTTAAAACTTCACAGTAAGTTTCCTTTAGATTCTGTTCACACTGGGAATGCTCCAGGCAGAGTAGAGCTGCATATTTCATCCCACTTCTGCTAGGAATTGTAACGGCTGGATCTGGGTGCTGACATTGAACTAAAAGTGGGCAGTACTTTGTCTTATACCACCACTGCCTATTCCCATGTCCTATTCCTTCTCCCTGGTGAAGGACCTGGGCCCTCTGGAAAAAGAAACTGTCTCACTCATCTGAAAGAGCATGACAGATGTGGAGGAGAATAATTTAGGAGTATGTGTGTGTGTCTGGTTTGTACCATTCCTTTGGTCACAGAAAATGTGTGTCATACTGGCAAAATATTACTTCCTTTTCTAGTGGATGTTCAGATAATAATTGTTAGGTTTTGTTGTATTTAGACTTCAGTAGTTGAGTGGGTCTCAAGGTTTTAATCATTTTACTGAGCTATGTAGGCATCAATTTAAAGTTACTCAAAAAAGCTCACAGTACAGTAATGTTATTTAGAAGGAAAATATCAAGTTTTTTTAAACATTTAAGTCTAACTCAGACCTCTTGCACTTGATACATTGTAGTACAGTCTCCAACTTCATCACAAGTGTTGCATGCTTTGTCCAAGAAGCAGTTATTTGATTGGAAAGAGGTCTATTCTGAGGATGAGTCCAGGTTTTGTACAATAAAGGATGTGTATTCCTCTGTTACAGAAGTTGGAACATGTGGAGTAAGTGAAGCAGAGATTTCAGGAATAAAAAAAGGCTTTGTGGCTAAGACAATTGAATGTTGCTTGATGAATTGCGTGCAATCTGTGCTTAGTTGTGGTGGTTTTACATGTTGCACTCAAATAATTGTTTGTAGGTGGCTGCTCACACTGTGTGTTCTAGTGGCTGGTTTGAGAGCTCTTATCAACTTGCAGAAGTGCAGACCCTTAAAATTGCAAGTGAACTTGGTAGGAGCTAAACCTTATGTAAAATACTGTATGTTAATAAGGACAATAAAAATTGGGTTCAAAGTATGTGAAATCTGACATCTGGAACTAGGGAATATTTTAATCTAATTAACCTAATGCCTTGATTGCCTGTTTTACAGATGTAGAAATTACTTGTCCCATTTCTATAGAAAGGCTTGTGAAGAAATTGGTTGCCTTTGTAGCAGGACTGAAAAATAACATGCTATAAATAAAGCATATGACGATGTGCCATTGATCAGGGATGAAACAAAGCATTGATAAATATGTAATCAAAAGTTTATTTATGTAATAAGATACAAGTATCTTATTACATTAGTAAAATTACCTTTGCAACTCTTAACTTTCCAATGCTTACCTTTATGACCCTAATAAGGCTCTTAATGATGTGATTTTTTCTCTGTGAATTTAATAAGCATACAACTTCCTTTTGTACAAATAGTCCAATTTTGCCAATCCCTTGGTAGCTCTCTTGGTTCTGGAGGTGGAGTCATCATTTCAGTCTTTGCCATTTCTTTCCCAATAAAGCATGCAAACCTGAACTATGTTGGAACTGTCTGAAACCACTGATGTCAATCTATAGAAAGTGGTATATTTTTTGTATATGCAAGTTTAATTAGCAATAGCCTTTTAATTCTCTTCTAAATCATAGCCACTTTACCTTCGTACTAGTTGAATAAAAGATTACTGGGATCCTCATCCTTTCTGTTCACTGTGGAGATGGAAAGTATACTTGCTCAAACCGTTGACTAATACCTCAGCATGATAAACTTCCCCTTTGTAAAGCCACTTCAACAGTACATATTTTTTTTCACTTTGTAAAGCCAGCTGTTACCTGAAGTTTCCTAGGCAAAAAAAGATTTTGTAAGTTTTTTGAAAGGGACAGGGTTACAAGAAATAAGTGAATGTGTGTTTGGAAGTGTCTAGCTCCCAAAGTGAAAAGATTTGCTGCTAAGGTTTAAGGAATTTAATGCTTTGGAAATTATCTGTTGGAGAGCCTGCAGCAGTGGAGAGTTTTGGGTTGTGGGGTTTTTTTTCTTTCTTTAAGGTGGAGGTGTGAGAGGTTTTTTTGTCTCTCTAAACTTATAGTTATCGACCTTTTTTTAACTTGTTTCTTGGGTCATTCCCTCAGGGTGTTTTGCTGCCTCTAAAACAGCAGATCTCAGATGGGTCTTTTGAAAGCTTCAGCAAAGGCAAGGCATTTGACAGGATGCTTGTCATGCAGTATTTTCAGGAGAAAGATGGGAGTTTTAAGCTGCTCAAAGCATAGATCTTCCTTAGAGGAACTCAGCTGCTAAGAACAGCTTTCTTATTTGCTTAGTTGTGTGAAATTCACTTGCTTGTGGACAACTGTTTTGGGTTTTGTTCCCCACCCCCCCACCCTGACTTCCGCGCTCTTCCATATGTGTGTTGAGCTGTGCTCTGAAGTTGGGCAACTAGCTTTAAACAAAAGCTGTTACCACACTTCTGCATAGCATCTAGCTTGATTTCAGCATGCTGATGTGTCAGTGATGTGGTTTAGAGTTAATGAAATGCAATTCTTTGCTTGCTTTGACATTGGTTTCTGTAGGATTAAAATTAAAAAAGGAAAAAAAAAATCATATTACACTTGGCTTGTTGTATAAAAGCCAAGTCCAAATGGACCTTAGAATGTGATTAAATGGCTGTGCAGCAATTAATAATTGGCCAGGCATTTGTCCACATAGGTGAGATGAAGTCTGTGAGTTATCCTGTATTTTTTTCCTCTGTCACCTTCCTTTTCCTCTTCCCCAGGCCCCCTAATAATCTAAGGAATTTCTGAAAACCAGACTTTGTGTGGATTTAGTTTCCTATATAAGTCATTCTGGCATATTTTAGTTCAGAGTACCTAGATAAAACAATTTCACTTTAAGATGTATATTTTCTGTCATATTTTCTGAAGCAGTGTGCTTCAGTAACAAGATCCAAATAGTACTGCTTTGACTTTCTTTGATTTCTACTCAAGTCTATATTTTTTTAATGTTGATCTTTATTTGAAGGTTAAGGCACAAAATGAAGGGTAGGTTCTGAAAAGCAAAAGCAAACACAACTGTAGTCAACCAAATTAATTTGTATCCAATTACATGAGCAGTAAATTAGCTATGAGCAACTGTACTATTTCAGATTCATTTGAAAAAGTAACTAAAATCTGATTTGCAAGACTCTGCTCTATTAAACAGGTTTATGTGATCATTTATATTAAGTATGTTAACTGTTTCTGAATGTTTTGCTTTTTTTGTCTTGTTTTTGGCAGCAACTTGAATTAGTGGAACCAAGCGGCTGGATTCATGTTCCTTTAACAGATACTCATAAGAAGCCTATTCGCACGTTTATGATTCAGATTGCTGTTCTAGCTAATCACCAAAATGGAAGAGACACTCACATGAGACAAATCAAAGTGTACACCCCAGTGGAAGAGAGCTCTATTGGTAAATTTCCTAGATGTACAACAATAGATTTCATGATGTATCGTTCAATAAGATAAAATTTCCTACTGAGAAATAATAAAGGCATTTTTTTGATGGCAGTATCGTTGCTTAAGTACTTAAATGTACTTAAATACTTAAAGAGCAGGGTTTACTTCAGTGTAATTATATCTTTATGTTTATACTTTGTACGATTTTGAAATAAAGATAATCTTGTGTTACAGTATATTGTAGTCTGTAATTTTGCATTACTTTTGCTTGGAGTTTGAGTGCCCTTGTACTATCTGAGAGGAAAAAAACCTGGGCACTTTAAAAGAATGTATTTGTGACCAAGAATCAATAATTGATTTGATATAATACAGTTCTTTGGGGGGTGTGATTTTTTTCCCCTAATGATTATGTATTGAAATAGTTTGTTCTATAGTGTTACTGTTGAGTCTTTTACCTAAAAGTTGCTCTTTTTAAAGAGCATTCTTCTTGAACAGACAAGTTTTAAAGACATTACCAGTAGTGTTTTCTCATCATTGCTTATGTTAATGTGTTGCACCCTTTTCTGTATAGGTTTTTTCTCCCTCTGCTTAATGACTGTCTGCATGGATTTAGCCTTCTTTGTAACTGTCAAGTAGATCATAGAATCATAGAATATCTCAAGTTAGAGGGGACCCAAAAGGATCATAGAGTCCACATCCTTGCTCCTTGCAGGACTACCTAAAATTAACCATATGACTAAGAGCATTGGCCAGATGCTCCATGAACTCTTGACAGGCTTGATGCTGTGACCTCTTCCCGGGGGAGCCTGTTCCAGTGACCAATAATGCAACGAAGATGACAGTGGCATGAAGAAAACTGAACCTTTCCAAATTACTCAATATAGTATATACATTAATATAGATATACTGAGTTTAGGTCATCTAATGTGATAGCTGTTCAAAACAGGAGAGTTAGGAATGCTCCAACATCCTACAATAACAGTAGGAATGAATCTGAAGGTCCAATGCACCTTCTAAAGTACTGAGAACTCAAGTGTGTAACACAAGGTGATCTCAGAGTCATAGCATGGAGTTTCTTTAATGTGTTTTGAAGTAAAGAACATTGCAAGGAAAATGTATGCTTTGTCTACTTGCTTATGGGTAGGAATATATAACACCTCTACTAATGTCTAGTAATCTAATTACTAGTTATTTCACCTTTTAAAAAAATTAAGTAGATTTTAGAAAGAGAGGCTGTTGAAGTGTTTCTTTTAAAATGTTCAGTACTGATCAAAGCCGTTCTTCCTCCTAGCACTGTAAAAGTTGATGTTAAATCCAGACTAATCTCAGCCAAGGAAAACTTCTGACACTCTTAATAGTGAGCAAGGAAAGGCTAATAGTAGTGGAGGCTCATCAAACAATGACACAGCATCCTCCAGAGGAGAAAGAAGGTGAAATAGAGGAAGATGGGAAGGTTGTCAAAGAAGGATAAAGATTCAGCTGTGGAAATCCTTTATATACTTAATGAAGCTAGCTGTTGTTTGCTGAACAGTTTTGTCCTCTGGCTGAATTCTGTAGCCTTTAGGAGGGTAATTAAAATGGGCATTTCCTGATAATGAACCTTGTAGAGAAGTCCATGACTAGCCAGAGTTCTCTGTTTAAATGTGGATTCAGTCATTTTAGGAGCACCTTAATGGTACTTTACCTTTCCACATAAAGGGTGTATCAACAGCAGAATTCCTGTCCAGCAGAAGCTGGTTGAACTCATGCTTTTCACCAAGTCCATCAGTTCAGTGGATTTTATTATATAGTGTCAAGGAGTTGCACATTCCGATTCACTTATTTGAAGCACAGTTTGTACTTTTGATGTACCACTTCATTTTTTTTTTTTTTTCCTGTTCCTCCCCCCCCCCAAAAAAACCCAAACCAAACAAAAACCAAAAACCCCAATGCACACTTTGGCTGCTGTTTGGAAGGAGACAAGTCCTGGGAATCTGTAGTCTTCAGTGTGTCAGAGTTGTCAGCTTCTCAGTAGAAATGAATACAGTGCTATGTCTCTAAAAAGCATAAAGTCAGCAATTGACCAATTTGCCCTACAAGGTGGTTTTACAAACGTTAACTTCAGGGAGTGCTAAGAAGAGACAAGTTCTCAACTTGTTGCCAGCTTAAAGCATACTGTTTTTTTTTTAATGATGAGCAAACAAGACTGCTTCTTCAAAGTGATGAGATAAAAAAATAATCAGATATTCACAAATGCGGCTTGCTAAGAATTACAACTCTGTGCCTAAATGTTAGGGTAGTTATGTGAGTATTTTGGCTTGCTTCTCCAAATCTGAAAGAGTAAGGTGTACTGGTTACAAAGACAACTGATCTTAAATAATTTTGATCCATGGAAAAAAGAGAGCTTTTATAAAACTAAACATTTTACAAGGTGTATGCTCAGAAAATACTTTTTTCCTATTTGTCAAATAGAAACATACAATCTTAGCATTGTTTTTAGCAAGCTGACTGCTAACTGAAGATACTTAAAGTTTAGAATTGATTTCAAGTCAGTGGCATGTTGGATCTAAAGGTTTTAGGAGAAGAGGGTGTATATTTGTATTCAATAATGGCCAATACTTTAGGCTAATAAAGGTTAAATGCTTCCCGAGTAACTTTTAACTGAAACAATGATCCGAGCAGTATGCTATAGGTATGTCCCTGTGTGAAAGATGTTTCAGAGGCTTTGGCTCTTTTCCTGTACCCTAAATCGCAAGACTTTCCCAGCAGACCCATAAATAATTTCCCAATTTGTTTTTACAAACCTTGTCTATGAAGACACATACCTTCTTTACACTGGTACTCTTCTCCAGCTGGAGACTGAGATGATAGTGGATGATTTTGTGTTACTACTGCAGCAGTATCAAAATCAGCTAGTTTATCGAATAGCAACTAATCCAAGAAACTTAACCAAGGGAGTTCAGAGTTGTTTGTTTCTCAAGCATTATAAAACTCTTTAGAGCTATATGCTGAGGGTAATGCTGTCAGGGAAGGGAGAGGTAGCCAGGAGACCACCTTTATTCTGTGATGGCCTATTGTGGCCATACCTTAAAATATTTAATAATTTATAGTCCCCTGAGACTAATGTGAAAAATGAAGGGAACTACAGAGATATTTATAAAAGCTAGTAAGGCATGAACTTTCTCTTTTGTTTAAGAATGAATTATAGAAAAATTCCAAGTTAAGACTCAGAACACTATCTCTAAAGCCTTCTTTGCTTTTTTGAAGATGCACTCTGGTAAGTGGATGAGCACTTAATTTACTTGTTTTCGGTTACAATTGATGGAATAGTGCTCATTAATTTCAACAGAGTAATGGGTTAGGTCCTTTTGCATATTGAATTACAGCTACTTTTAAGTCTTCGGTTTTCAGATTTTTGTTGTAGTCTGACTAGTAGTGTTACTTCATGATAACTTTACCTCAATCTTCTAAATTTTGCATTTTTTACATTTTCTTCACTTGCTAATATTAAAGAAAAAGAGAATTGCAAGTTGCACCCTGGCTGAAAAGTTGGCAGTTTTCTAACTTCAGGCAAGGTATAAAAGTATATCCTGAACTTTTATGTTTAATTGCAGTATCAAAAGCAGAATTATAGGGTAGATGAGAAATGAAAGGTAGGAATCATCTTGTTTTAACTTGTGCAATGTGGATTTATTCCCTGCTCTCCCCCCGCAAGCTGTAGCTGGAGCATTGTCCCTCTCTGTCAAAGCAGGCAGCAGTTTATAATCCTAAATGGACTTAATGGAAAACTAGAGTACCATAAAAAGGGATAAATAACAGACTACTAGTACATTATGTGTGAATTGCTATGATGAGCTGTGTTATATAGCAAATATCACTCCTTGATTACTGGATTGTATTTTCCATACCTTTTGTGTTGTCATCTAAGATGTTATTGCTAAGTAGTCTTTCTCTTCTTCTCTTGTATGAGAAACATCTGATAAATATTGAGTAGTATAAGATTAAGGTAGTATTGAAATAAATGAGACATAAAATGGAAGACGTATTTGTTCTAAGAAATCATGACTTGGCAGTGATCTGAATCATCACTTCAAATAGTAGTAATTTAAGATTTTTAAAACTTTTTTTGGAAGATATCACACTAGGTCTTTCTGCCTCGCAGAACAGAAATTTGATTCCTACCATAAGTGAAAAAGCCTTTCTTTTAATTAAACCTTGGCTTAATTCTCTTTGTAGACACTAAGAAGAGGGACATAACTGAGTGACCAGCATCTTGAGAAACTCCTGTTCAAATGAATGAGAGTAACTGTGTTTTGACTAAGTCATGTCTGTGTGTCTTCTCAGTACTGCAGTGTAAACAAAAAAGGCAGATGGCAGGAGAGGGAGAAAAGAGGTATTTGCTGCTCCTGGTTTCTAAAATGGAGAACAGCAAAACATTTATGTTTTGCTTAAGCTCACATAGGGAGTCTCTGGCAGAGCTGGAAGTTGAAGCCATATCTCCTTTGTCTATCTTCTTTCACTGTGAAGCAGATTTTTCAGATAATGATACTGTTTTAAACACAGAAATTGCATTATCGCAAAATTTGTATGTAATACCATTTAAAATTTAAACTATATTTTGGGTTTTACTGTTCTAGTTCAATCTGTAGGGGAAATGTGTGCCAACACTGTGTCTGTAGGTGCACAACTAAAGCTCTTTAGTTGCTGCCTTGGTGCTTGCTCTCATCTTCCCAAAAAGGCATAGCATACTGTTTAGTGGAAGAGAGATAAGCTACCTTACATTTCATATGGGATGCTTCACATGGTGTCAATACTAGCTTGCAGTCTGGCTTGAAGATCTGTGTACATGCCATTTTCCATGCTTTGTTTGGTGTAAATGTAGAATACTGGACTTCTATTGATGTAAAAAAAATTCTTTTTTTATAGCTACTCTGTACATTACTTAGACTTCAGATGGCTCTCACCCAGACCCTCAGTTACTTAGACATGTGTGACCTGCTTAAAGCATCACTTGCTATCTAATTCTGTAGTTGCCCTAGTCTTCACAAATAGGCATGCTACTAGGCTGCGGAGTGCTCTGAGCTCTAATTCAAGCTCAAGTTATTGATAACCCAACATGAAGACCGCCAGACTAGGTGTTTACTGTAGAGTTGGCATGTAGGTTGTTTTCTGAGAATCAAAGGCTTAATCTGACATAAACGAAGAGAGATCAAGAACTGAAGTGAGTCTTACTCTTGGGACTTGTTTTTCTTCTTCTGTGTTATAATAATTTAAGGGAAATGATTGAAACATGATTTAGGCTTGAAATCTGTTTATACACTAGATAGAGCACCAGATGTCCGGATCACTAGTACTGATTAGCAAAACCACATGAACTCGTGTGCAATAAATGAAGTGATTGAAGAGACTGAAGGACCATGGAGAGCTACTGGTTATTGGGAAGGCAAATCCTTGCTTCACTGAGTACAAAGTGACCCACATCTCTAGGCAGCAGGCCATTGCTTGAAAAATCCACACCTCTCCCAGAGCAATAGCCAGCTATAATTGTAATTGTCTTAAGGCAAGAACTGCAAGTGAAACAGGTGCTCAGGCAACTTATACGGCCACCTTGTGAAGTAAGTTAGGCTAGCTACAGGGTGCAGTGCCACTTGCAGTAAGTCAGGGTGACAAGCCTGGACCTAGTAATTGCAGCTGAATCACATTATGTCCTATAAAGAAAGAAGGAGAGTCAGAAGCTAGTGTAGTAAACTTCTTGGGAAATCCTGAAGACTTCACACATTGTCAACCATAAATATGTGTCTTTGTTTCAAAATGACTGGGGGGGTTTCTATAACTCCTGTTTTCAGGATGGATCTGGATTAGTAACACAAAAAGCAAGAGTTTGTTGCTGTGCCAGGTCTAACTGAAAGCATAATTGTTCATCATTGCTGTTACTGAGTTTTGGTATGTGAATGAATTATGGAGATTGTTTTTAGTGGATATTTTTCTTGAATTTACCATCCAGCTCTGCAGCTTAAGCGGAAGGCATCAGAATTCTTTGCGATCATCGGAGTGACCCCAGATTGACATCAGCACATACTTGCCTACATGGGGGAAGTGCAGGTTTGGGGCTCTGAAGAGTACATGGTTATAACATGCAGTAGAATGCTACGGTTCAAGAGCCTGACTTGTTTAATCAGTGGTAACCTTTGGGCTCTTATTCCTAAATTTTGTCATGATATGTAAATGGTTATTAAACACTGATCGATTGATTACAAGAACGCTTTGCATTCCTTTGCATGTATACACAAAAATAGCTGTTTATTTAATATTTAACTACCACATTATTTTACTTTAATTAAATGCAATAGGTTTTTGCCAGAGCATGAGATAATAATCTAAATGCAATTAAAATGTTCATAGTATTAAGAGTATGTACACTGCCCTCCAAAGATGGGATTGCTGAGGCTTCCAGGCAAAAGTATTGGGTGGTCTGCTGTTGGTTTGGAATACTTAAGTGTTCTGTTTTAGATCAGAAAGGTGTTAAGGTGCTTTTATAAAACTGTATAAACCATCATTAAACATTGTTCATTGAAGTAAATTTTAAGTAATCCTTCACGTGACATATTTGCTGTAGTTCCAGGCTGACATTTCAACAAGCTGTTTTACATCAGCCTAACAATTACCTGTGACAGTTTCTCCACTTGCACCACAGAATAAACATTTCTTGCAGCTAGTCAACAGTATTAGCGTGGTTTAGTTTAATGGAAGAGGGGAAAAAAAACCCCAAGTAATTAAGATGATGCTAATACTGGATGCTGCTAGAGGATATAATCCATATATAATTATATATGAAATGAGAAAGTAAGTTTGGGATCACTGAAAGCATTAAATATCTGAACTCTGATCCCACTGAAGTGAATTACCACTGTTAATTATAGTAGGGTACAGTTAAGCCAATATTTAATACATTAATTCAAGTGAATTAAATGGGATCAGTGACTTCCCATGTAAATAAAAACAGGCTGACCTGGAGCAGTTTTGAAAATTTCTTTCTCGAATGCTTCTTTCAATATACAAAACTCCTTTAGGAGTGAATTCCAGACACATGCAATGTAGCATTGAACATGTCATTTGTTGAAATCTTTTAAAATTGGAAGGTAAAAAGTCCTTGTTTAAGATGGGAATATCAGAGCTCTGCAACACTTAAGTTTTGAGATGGCTTATGGCTATAGATTCAGTTCTAGTGTTGACTGAAGATGCCTACCATCATGACACTGTTGACTGGTTATCTTCCCCTATCTTCAGGAAAGCCCAAAGATGACTTGGATCTGGCAACTGAGCTAACAGTGTGATTTCCCCATGCTACCCACCCCACCCCGCCCCCAGCTGATTTACAAACACAGTTTATATCGACTATCACTTGCTTTTGACTGAGTTAGGGATTGCTCTTCAGTGTATGGGATGATTCACTTGTGTAATTGGCATACCTGAAGGGTAGTAACTGCTGGTGGGGTGGGTTGTGATGAGTGACTTGACTTACAGCTGAGGGTGGGCATGGATGCAGTAGTCTTGCTCTTGCTGTGTATAGAGCTAGGAGATGTGGTTTTAGCATTAGTAGTGTTTAAACTTTTCACTGCTACTTGTTTGAACTGAAGTTTGGCAGTTGAAGTAATGCAAGTTGAGAAGGAAAAGCATGGGGTTTGGGTTCTACAGAGAGCCTCGTACTACATATCGGTAAAAAGCTCACTGAGAGAACTATATGGAATTCCGTGCAATTCCTTGAATTGATTTTGGTTACTGAAGCCAAGCTAGTAAGAACAATTAAATTCTCTAGTTTTCATCAGTTTATTCTTTAATAATTAAGGGAAATAACTTCCAAAAGAAATAATATTTATAACTTGAGTAAAAAAAATTTAAAGCTAATGTAAATTTAGCTAATTAATCAATTCAAGGAAAATGAGATTTGTAAGAAAAAACTCATGTCCTCCTAACTGAAGGTGCTACTAAACTAAGAGGAATATTTAACAAAAGGAGTTACCTAGGTTTCTTGAATATAAGACTGTAACATTGCCTGGGGGACAATATCTGGCTTACAGAATTGACCAAACAAAATAGCTAATAGCTGTTGCATTTCAATATTTACCATATTTTTTAGTGGAGTTTCATATGATCTGTAATCTGAAGCAGCAGAGGAGAAAGCAGTTCGTAAAATTGATTCTCATTCACCCTAGAACAAGTGTTATCATGACAAGCAATGAATTATGAAAAAGTAATGTCTAGATGTCTAGGCGTTTTAATTGGAAAACACGTCATGAAAGGAATTGTCTTGTTTTCTGCATTTGTGCGTTTCCTTTAAAAATGTGTTTCTCACTCTGTTTAAACTGATTAGAAACTTCAAGTAAAAGATGAACTATAAACTCTTACTGCTCTTTCACAAAGGTATTATTTGTCTGTTTTTCAATACAACCGCTTCAGGTTGCTGTCCTGCCAGCAATAACCATTGAAAATCAGTTGTAAAATAAATAAGTGTTCATTCTGGTGCTTCAGGGTAGAATCTAATCTTGGACCACACATCTTAAGAGAATTTCTACTCTTAGGAACAAATAAAACCACACAATCTAATCCTTCAGTTGTCTTTTAATTAATCCTCATGTTCTGTCTGGTATGATTTTTTAATTTTTTTAAATTTTTTTAATCTTTAAACCCAATGTCATGTTTAATATAATACCTACTACTAGGCCAGGATCTTGTGATAGCTTGTATTCGGTATTAAAGCTTGTTCTCCTGCTTTTAGTTAAGACTAGTCTTAAATATTTCAAACATTGTGGTGTATCTGTTTTGTCTGTTGCAGATATTATTTCCCATTATTTGACAGGTGACAGTGGAGAATTACAGCACTTTCTAAAGGTACGTTTTCCATTGGAAAACCACCAATGTGATCGGTAATTTAAAGGGGCAAAGATTTAAACCAAAATCTTAGTGCATGGAAATGCTTATGGGCTATTGTTAATCTTTTAGCAGAGCTATCTAATCTTTCAGTGAGTTATGTATACCTTCATTATGTTCTGATTTTCTGCCCTTCAATGTATTGAACAACCAGGAGACAGTCTTTATTTTGTGTTGCTTCTCAGCTAAGTCTCAAGCTATTCTATGTCTTCCTAGTACATAGATATGTAAACCTCAGTAGAAGCACATGTACCACATCTTCTTGCTGTATCCTACATACCCAATCCTACTGTATTTTCATACTTTTATTCAATGTGGTTTTTATAAAACCTTACAAGAAAGCAGTGATGTAGGTAACTAAAAAATCATTTTTTTTCCTGTTAGTTTTTGTCATCTTCCCTAAGCTCCCTTTTCTACCTCCAGTAGCAATTTGCTTTTGATTCTTCTCTGTCTGTGATTTTTTTTTTTCCTCTTTTCCTTTTTTTCAGATTTTATGAAGGCTTGTTATCAAGTAGTGGTACTTCTAAAAGGAGATAGTTTATCTGGGTATACCTGAAAAAACAGCACATGATTTGTCTTTGGTATTTACCAACAAAGTGTTTGTGTCATTCCTGGCTCTCTCAGAAATACTGTTTGCTGAGTATATCATTCCCATCAAATATCTGTTTAGACTGCTTTCCTCCAGATACTGTAGTTTTCATTTCTTCCAGACAGAAGAATTAATTGTGCTCTCATGTTAACATAAAGCGAGGGCAACTCATTAAACCAGTGGAACAGCGCAAGTGAGGAAAAAGTCAGGTCTTGCATATTAAATGAAAAAAAGATTGATAAAACTATCTTGCAAAGGTTGCAATGACAAATAGGTTTATCTTGTCAAAACTTAGGGTTATCTACATTGTTTGTGCAATCTTCTTGTTCCCATAAATTATGATGAAGTCTTTATATAATTATGTATTCTTTTTTCCCTACCTTGTTTTAGGAATGAATCAAAATAGCATAGTGAAAGGACTCTGTTACTTCTGGCTCATCTGGAAATTTGAAAAGTATACAGTGAATGAGGTGAAGTCTTGCAGAAAGGGAGGACATGGTCTTTTGATTAAGACAGATTGCTGTTCTGGAAAGTTGGACTCCATCTTTAGCTTCTCACACAATGATTCTAGCAAAGTCACTTGAATATTTTCATAGGTGATAACTAATTGTCTGTTTCTTGGAGGATTTACTCTGAAACCCCTGGTTCAGATTTTCTAAAGTATTTAGTGTTCTTGGATGTTGCTGAAGGCAGAGATTTGCTTGCGTCGTCCATTCTATTCCAGTAAAGAGTTGGCCTATTTAAAAAAAAAATTAAAAAAATCTTTGATTTAAAACCAATGTAATTCACTTACACTGGGGACAAAAGCTTGCATTCACTTAGTCCATTTCTCTGGCTTCTGGTGGCAGCCCTAAATTTCTTGCTCTAGAAGCAGGCATCTCTGCACCCTGCTTCACCCAGCTGCGGTGCTCGTTTCCTTCCCAGTCTTCCAAGTGGGCCCAGACTCATCTCCAAGTCTGAGTGCTTTCCCACCCTAGCCTTTAGTTATCTACTTGCTCCTGTTCTCCTTCCCCAGAGCTCTCATCTGTCTCTGTCCCTTTCCCAGGTTCACTGTTGCAGCATTTTGTATCCTGTTTTGTCCTAATTTTTCTCACCCAATACCCATTTCCTCAGTTTCCCCCCCTGAATCCCCTAACCTTCCCATTTCCCCCCCCAATCCTGAAGATTTTCCTTCCTTTCCTAGCTAGTACCAACTAATGCCATGTGCTTCCTCCCCATATTGTATAATACATATTCTGCCTGTGAGCTCTCTTCCCATCCTGCTGAAGTAGCAAGATGATGAGATCATTGAGAGCACAGGGGAGAGATTTTTCTGGTTTTGGTTGTAACACTCAACGCAGCCCAAGGATACAATACCTGGAAGCAGCTATTATAGCAAAAGGTTGATTTTGCCCTATAGCTTCACACCAGATCATGTTCGGGATTGTTTTGTGGGGTGCGCATTTTTAGGCTTGGCCAAAATTGGGCAGACTTTCATAAATGGCCATAGGTGTATCTTCTATTCTCTCTCCTTTCCCATCTAATTTCAGAAACTCTACTGTAAAGCATTAGAGTGCTAAAAGTTTCCAAATAAAAGATTGTGAGAGCATTTCTCTGAAATGGCTGAATAGTTTTGGCTGGAGTTTTCCAAAATAAATTCAGCCCAAGGCAGACAGCTGGTATGGGAAATTTCAGCTAGAAGAGTTGCAATCTGGCTAAGTTTTAAGAAACTCAGAAAAGATTTGTGAGGGAATTAACCCTGGGTAATGTTTCACGTTTCACCAAATACTGTCTTGTGGGCGATATGCTTTGTCACTTTGTGTGGACCTTCCCATTTAGTTTAAAATTTGTTTTCTATAGTAACTAGCTAAGCTTCAGTACAGTAGAAGAGCTATTTTTATTTGGGGTTTATAGAGTCAAAGAGTTTTTAAAAGAATTTGTTTGCTTCCCCACACTGGTTGAAGTATCTTTCTGTATAGGTGTAGTCTGTCACGGGCAATTGTATTGGAAATATCTTCGTTCTTTAATACTTGTTTATAGCTTACACCAGGGATTCGTGCTAGAGTAGCACTGTCACAGAGCTAGCTCTCTTAAACGGTTTTAACCTACCACTGTCTGTAGCACCATGCTGTGAATCTGCTTCCCTAGTGTGCAGTCTGTATGGTAATAAAAGAAGCAAAGTACACTCCTCCTGCCCAGTTCTCCTTAACTACTTGTGTGAGCCAGACTTATTCATGCTCTTGTTTTTCAAGCTCTGTCATTATTAAACTTTTCTTTCTTCTTTCTTACACACCCCCCCCCCCCAGCTTTTCACTGGGTTTCGACCCAGGCTTACATTCATTACTGCAGGCCTTTTTGGGCTAATTAATGGTTCTTGATTCCTGGTGTATGGCTGTGACCTGCCCAATCTATTCAAAACTGTTAAAAAGCCAGTATCTTCTGTCATGCAAGGTTGTCTTTGCTAGATAGATGTTCCAACCATCTTTATTGTCTCAAAGTACAAACATCATGTACTTTTATCTATCTGGCCTTCCTATACAAGACTTAATACTGCACATCAGGGCTATCGGGAGTTTCTAAACTCTGAACCCCCTAAACCCAAAAGCTCTGCAGAAGGCAAGGAAGTACTTGACAAAGACAAATCTGATCATACACAGCCTTTTTGTGCTCTGGTGGTCCTGAAGCACTCAAACCAAAATGAAAGCAGCCAGAAAAAAAAAAAAAAAAAAAGTCAGTTCACCCTGGAAGATAATTAAGGCATAGAAAGTCTTTCCCCATCTATTTCCTGTTAGCTCCTATTACCATCTGGATGGGTGAGTTGGGATAGAGGAGTGCTACCTCAAGACAATCTCTCCATTGAATGTAATTTCTTGTTTCACACACCTGTTAAAAAGCAGTCTGCTAAAAACTGAGCACTCTCAAATTAATTGATTCATATCATGAATACAGTGGAGTGATTAGAGATTGACTTTATTTCTTTTTTTCCCTCAATGTCTTTTTCAGTACAAGAATGAGAGGATATCAAGTTATGTCCGGAGCTGAGAAGTTCAAAATAAATAAAAGAATGTTGTTCTCAAAGCTGTATTTAAGCTGTGTAGCTCCTGACTACAGCGGGTGGGAGCCATGTAAAGCTTGCACGGTTTCTAAACATGACTGAACAAATTCATGGGAGAAATGTCCACTGAAGATTATGAAATACAAAAGACATAGGCCATAAATTGTTAGCGATTTCTATAGTACTGGGTGAAATACCATTTCATGCTTGTCCTCTTACACTCTTCCCTAGGTATTTGCTTGCTGCTATTGGTCTATACCAGTTCCTTTTTAGGAACAGGATGGTGTCAAGCCCTAGCAAGACCAAAGAACTTTTGCTTGGAAAAGGTGGAAGGGATAAGGGAAGCAAAAGCTTGGAGAAATGAAGTGACTACAGGGGACAACAAATGTGATGAAGGGGTGTTGGGTCCAAAGTATCAAAGCTGGAAAAACAATGGAGTGGAGGGTACGCTGTTCAGAGCACCCTCCAAAGCACTGGGAAGTGCTTCAAAATATCTAAGGACCCGGTAGATACTTCCCAGGGGCTTCTATCAGGGACAGGTTGTTGAACTAAATGGACCTTGTGGTTTTACTTGATGCTGCCATTCGTACATTCTTCAGTGGTTTAAGTTCTTGAACATTTGGCTGTTGGCAAAATTTGCTCAGAAGGTGAAGCCAGCTGAGAGTAGCAACATTGTGATTTGAGAATTAAGCACTAAGCAAACTTTAGAGGGAGGAATGCATTTAAGAAAGGGGGGGCAGAGAGGAAGACCCTAACTGTTTTCTCATTGCAGTATACTGAGAAAATGTTTAGACTGTGTCCTGGTTTCAGCTGGGATAGAGTTAACTGTCTTCCTAGTAGCTGGTACAGTGCTATGTTTTGAGTTCAGTATGTGAAGAATGTTGATAACACTGATGTTTTCAGTTGTTGCTCAGTAGTGTTTAGACTACAGTCAAGGATTTTTCAGCTTCTCATGCCCAGCCAGGGCACCTGACCCAAACTGGCCAACAGTGTATTCCATACCATGGGACGTCCCATCTAGTTTAGGAACTGGGAAGGGGGGGGCAGGGATTTGCCGCTCGGGGACTGGCTGGGTGTCGGTCGGCGGGTGGTGAGCAATTGCCCTGCGCATCATTTGTACATTCCAATCCTTTTATTACTACTGTTGTCATTTTATTAGTGTTATCATTATCATTATTAGTCTCTTCTTTTCTGTTCTATTAAATCGTTCTTATCTCAACCCAGGAGTTTTACTTCTTTTCCTGATTTTCTCCCCCATCCCACTGGATGGGGGGGAGTGAGTGAGCGGCTGCGTGGTGCTTAGTTGCTGGCTGGGGTGAAACCACGACAGACTGATATATAATCTTCTTAGTGTTATGTTCTGTAAAATTGGCAAGAGCTTAGTTCTTAGTCTGAATGCTATGATTGTTTTGAAATTTAAATAATAAACAATTTATATATGTATATATTTTAGCTTAAAATCACATTTTGTCGGATTTGGCTGTTAATAAAAGCTTATGGTGGAATCAGCACTCTGTCCATCCAGTGAAAATATGAACAGGACCACACAAAATGCTTCCACTGTGTCATTTCTTTTACTGCTGTTCCATTAAAATAAACTCTGTGCCACAGAACTTACTTGTCATTTCCCACTTCTCAAAAACATCACAAGTAGTCTAATTTCTAAAGCTTTTCCACTTCGAGCTTTGGTATCTACTTGACGGTATTTGCAGCAGATCCTTTTATATTCGTCCCTGCCGTTCCTTTTCAACCACATACATTACTGGATCTTAAATGTACTGTATTAAATGCAGTTTTTGGCCAGTGCTGCTTACAACTAAACCTAGGCTAGTCAGATAGTGTCATATTCATCTTGCTTTCTGTCATCACTGATTCCAGAAAGAAAGTGCTTTTGATCTTAATCTATGTATTCTTCTGTCCATGTCTACTTTAGCGTTTACTGAGATAAATTCTTGAATTGTATCTTCTTCTGGTTACAGTATGTTTCATCTTTTTCTCCTGGATTTCATAGTTTACTGAGCTGCACTGAAGTAAAAAGTAAGAGACTTTATGGGCATTTGTTGGACTGGATAATGAGCTTATTTTGCTTGTATGCTTGTGCTATCTCCTATAACATGGCCCTGTGACATTATCACGTCTGCTGAGCTTTCGTAAGTCATAAAAACCACGGGTGTATTCTTAATCAGCTTCCTTGATTCAAAACTACTTTTTGTTTCACTTGACAAGGGGATTTCCACCCTCCCACCCCCCACCCTCCTTTTTAACAAAGTGTGAGAGTCATTCTTTAATGTGTGTTTTCAGTACTCATGAGGTTTTTCTAAGTTACTTTTCTGAAGGCAAGTGCATAACTAGGATTTGTTTAGAAAGCAGAGGAACCGGTTTAGTAGAGAAATATTTTATAATTTCTGCTTCATATGCATGAATGAAAATTCACAAGCTTTCTTTGAATGTCATCTTAAAACTCAAAAATGTAGGCAGTGATACCTTCAAATCACTAATGCCCAGCAAGTAGGGAACGGGGACTCTGGAGGTTTAGGATGAGTTGTCATATGAATTTATTATTCAGTACCACCAACTTTGGTATTTCCTTTGGCATTGTATCACCTTCAGAGTAGGTAGATGGAATTACTAAGATGCTCTCCGTAAGACTCAACTATAGCATCATGATTCAAAGATGGTCTCCCAAATGATAGGAATACATGAGACTGGTGTCCTAATAGGGCTATAGTTCTGTTCTGGTAACAGTACACAGTAAAACATTAGATGTGCTGTTAACATCCTTAACAAAAGGTTTTGATTCAAGCATGATTCAGGATTCATTTTAGTTTGCAAATCAACTTACTTTATCTCTTAAAATCCTGGAATCAAATAACAGCACTCACTTGCTCCTACAGTTGAGGAATACTCACAAAAGTTTGTTACATTTTTCTATGCAGTTAGTTTCCAACACCTTCTCTTAGTTTACAAGGGTGTGAATAATCTGCATTTACTTGCACTGCCAGTAGTGTTCACAAGCTGGCAGGCAGGTAATACTAACTCACAGAGCTGTGCTTGAATGCATCACTTCTGCTATGCTCTTGCCCTCCACTGTGCCAACAGCTGAGAGAGCTGTGAGTTTTCCCTACACTCACATCTTTCTGGCTCATTGTCAGTCAAGCCATGCCAATTGCACCAGCCAGGAAAAGCATATAGGAAAAATAAATTTGTCATAGGAAAAGTACAGAAAAGTGATTACTTTCATGCAAGACTACAGTGAAGGCACTGTTAGGCTACACTTTGCTAATGCTGAAAAAATAGCTTTCAAAATCAGGGGGTTTTGTCAGGGATGGTGTGTCTGAGGACACTTCCACTCAAAGGGTTAGGACCAAAACTTGTTTTTTAAAAATGCTGTAATGTAAACATTTTTAATAACTCTATGAGTGGATAAGACAACATGATATCATTGTGCTGTATCATTCTCAAAGACTTCTGTGTAAATAATAGTAAAGGGATGTGCTGGCTGATACACAAGAAGATACAGCAGATGTGTGTAATGAAAATTATGTTTGATGATGAACTGCACTTTCCACAGTGGTTTATTCATTAAGTCTCCAAACATAGCATTTTTCAGGTTATTTATATTGTAATATAAAATAATAGGAAGTAAAACAGTTGCTGAAGTACACTTGTGATTGTTAAAGAAACTCAGCAGACTTTTGTTTTTTAATCTTCCCTAAACACACACTTACCATTTCCTCTTGTTATTATAGGGAGGGGAAATCAAGCTGGCTCCTTTCTGTAGAACTTAGCTTCTAATTACAAATTACAGCTTCAGGATTTGTGTGATTATTTTGTGTCTAATTCTCCCAGAGAACTTTGCAGGACCATGCGGAAGGCACTGAATGCTTCATCTTACGCTTAAAGTTGCTTAGTCTTGGCATACTAATCTAAATAACAACAGTTTGCTTTTTTTTGTTACTCATAAATATTTAGCAGAATCAGTCTCACGAATGTCAGTAGTACAACTAAAATTAACATTAAATAATGCACACAATATTTGTCAGAACTGTCTTAAAGGACTGTTGCAAGTACATCAATTACTTAACTTAAAGAATAAGGTCAATCTCGTTAATCTGTATTTAATATATTGTATTGACATATCAGAGACCTAATTTCTAGCCTGCGCTCAAGACTTGCTTCATGTGGCAGAGATGGCTATTGAGTAGAAAGTTCTTTTTATTGCTCTGGAAATAAGGAGTGCAGGTCATAGAATGGCGTCAGATTTTCTGAAGTCAAAATGTTCAGAGAATATAAAACGTGCTGAACATTACAGGTGCTTAGCTTTGACATTTATGGACAATCTTGTCAAAACTTGCAGAAACCGACCTGTACTGAAACCAAAGACTATATTTTCCATTCTGCTGAGGAGGTTTACAATACCAAGAACACTTAGGAAATAGGAGTTTTCATGGGAAAAATATTCCCTACGTGACAGAAATCTAACTAATTCTGCCTTCTCTTATACCTGCTATCTCCCTGATCCTGATATAAGGTGAGGAAGGGACTATGACGAGAAACCCTTGAGTAAGACAAGGGATCAGTGCTGGTAAATTGCACCATATCAACCCTTTCCTGACATGAAATGCCTTATCAGTTTTAATCTAATGATAGAAAAAGAGTGAGTCACCTGTTGTTCCATTAGTAGTATGTGCATAGCACATATGAAGCTATATATCACTTATCAAAAGTTACATATGGGAAATAAGAAGCCAAGAGAAAAATAAATTAATTTCTGCAATACAAAAATATAATTAACTATAAAAGTAATAAGAAAAGTAATATGAACATATTTAAAGTAAGATACTGTGAAAGGCAGGCTATTACCAGTGTAGTTTATGATAGTCTTTCTTGAGGAGAGGAGACAGTGCTCATTCATTGTCAGGGTCACCATCCCTGGAGGTATTAAAAAAATGTATGGACGAGGCACTTCAGGACATGGTTTAGTGGGCACGGTGGTGTTTGGGTTGATGACTGGACTTGATCTTAAAGGTCTTTTCTGACCTAAATGATTCTATGGTTCTATGATTCTATGCTCTTCTGGCTTCAGAAGATAGGAAGAAACAGAGTTTCTATTAATGGCAAATCAATTTTGTTCAGTTGATCAGAGGATCTTGTCTCGGTGTGCTTATTGTGCATGGGAGGTGAACCTAAGAATGCCAGAAAAATGCTCTGTTTTGCTAGATTTCTGATGGCCCTTCAAGTACTTTCGTTAAAGCTATCTCTTCTCCTGTGATAATTCAGAACTTGGCAGAAATGCTATATAAAGTAGGTATAACAACAGCAGATCAATTTCTCCATCTTTTGGAATGTAGTTTAGGTGAGCAAAATTCCAAGAGCTACATGTACCAGAAAACCTGCAATGATTTTTCACTGGGCTTATCTGAGCCCTGTGAAGCCCCAGGAACTTAAGTTATTCCTATATCTATGTGAAAGCTCTGGCCTAGATCACAAAATCAATTTAGAGGCTTAAATGTTATCTAAGAGCCATCCTCTGTTTCCTAATACACTTTTTTTGATCTTCAGAATGCCCACTCTGTTATCTGGCTGTATCAAAAAAACACAGGACCTGTATTTTCACTGGTTCATTTCCTCTGGATATCTATGGAATCACCCACATCTAATTTTAATTAGTAATTATTATGAGTCACAGGTGTGTGTTTATGAAAAAGAGTAGAGGAAAATACTCTAGTCTAGTTGTTTGGGCATGTCTCTAGGAATGGGGAAAAATTGTATTCTCTTCTCTGTGCTGGCCCAATGAATGTTTCCTTCAAGGGAGTCAGTTTAACATGAAAAATCAATAAACTATTTTCCGTCCTTTGCTCTCCTGATTCTTGCATCCTGTCTGACCTGCCGTGCAAGTGATAGATATGGATTCAAATCACTCTGGATCAGAAAGGTTAGTGAACTCTGGCCTTGCACGTTGGTGGTGGGTGAGGGTGAAAGGCGAGGGAATTCCACTGTCCAGTCAAACCCCAGGGCAGGGTCCTTCTCAAGGATTGCCCCTTCCTGTAGCCCAGAGTTAGGGGTGTAAGAGCATATCTACACTTCAGACTCTGGGCTGGCTCTGTCTGCACACCAGTCCTGAAGTTATCAGGACTGGAAACCACAGTGCACATATTGGTGGTGTAGATTTGCTGGCTGGAATTCTGTTAGCGCTGTGTAAACATACTCTAGCTTCAGGAGAAAAGCAAATCCATCTCCAAGGCATTTGCTGTAGACAGGTCTTACACAGTTCCAAGCTCAACTTGCTCCCTTTGAGGACTCTCTTCTGAAGTGCCTGCCTACTACAAAACATTGCAAAGGGAACTGAGCCTGGGACTGTGGTTTTCACTGGGTGGCAAAACAACAAAGTTTTGGGAGCTGTTTCAGTGAGTACCTTCTGTGATATAGCTCTGTTTCTCTGTGAAAGCTCTGTGATGTTGTATCTTTATGTTTGTTGTGACTCAGGCTCAATGTCGTTGTCTTGCAAGCTCTGGTAAGCTGGGAAAGGGAGACCAATTTGAATTTTCTTGACCCTGTTTTGGTTTAGAGCCCCGAGGAAAGGTGATGTTACTACAGTGGCAAGTCAGCCCTCATCTAGAAATGAGCAGAAGACTAAGCACAGAAGATCCTTCTCAAGGATGGATCTTGGGGATGGTCCTCACAGCCCTATTTGTAGGAGAAAGATATGTTAAAAGGGAAGAAGGAAAGCCCTGTCATAATGTGACTCTACAAAACTGTGCTGTGAATTGGAGTGGTAATTTATGGGCCATGCTATTAAAATGTCTTTTAATAGAGTTCATATATTTCTGAGATCACATTAACAATGGCTGCTTCTCCTGAACGGTAAGCAATACATTCCTCAATGTGAAATGCCCCACAAATGGATTAAGTACAGATTATGAGTTTCATTTTTTACTCCCCTTTTTTGGAAATAATCCTGATTTCTCTTTCAAATTGGCATAAACAGTTTCTTGAGCTGCTAGCAACTTTTCAGCTTACTCCACCCTCTTTCCCTGGATTTCTCATGCTTCTGAAGGGCAGTGGGAGTACAGTTAGCCGTTTAATCACCAAGTATGAGTCTTTTAAGCCCCTTGCTATATGAGGTTTTGATGTAGATAGTTTTTTTTCTTGGACCAAATGGGCTAAAAAAGCTTGAACTTAACAACTTACCATCTGTCCTGGCTCTTTTACGTACAAATAGAACAAGTCTCTCAATAATTAAAAAACCCACTTTCTTGCTGCAGAAGACCCAGCTGACTGAGATTATACGCTTGAATCAGTGGGGATTTAGCTGCATCACTCATACAGAATTTGGTGCATCAATACTACTTAGTCTAATTGATATGAATGAAGAATTCAGAACATGGACTTACATTTTCTTTGTTCACAAGTTTGTTTAATATCAATAAAGTTTTGAGCATAATTGGTATTTGGATGAGCTTCTGTAGTTGTAGATTTTTCTCATTCCCACTTTCAACACAATTATTCCAAATCTCTAGTCAGACTCTCATCTTATAGAGGACTAATATTACTAATAGCTGGAGAATTTTTAAATGTTAATTTCCTTACATACCCAGCAGATATTAGGCCTGCTGATATGCTGCTGGACACTACTGTGGCATACTTTATGCAGCTATAAAAGCTAGATAGATAATCTCCTACGTGTGTACCAGAGTGGCCCCTGCATCACCTCTTCTCAAGTTCTGGTAAGATTTGTTACTGGTGAAAAATGAGATGGTGTGGCATACAGGCACAGCAGTCACCAGCTGCCGAAAAATTACTGGTGGTAGGTGGAGTGAGATTGAATACTTTCTATTTAAAACTAGATTTGCTTCCTTTCTTCAGTTGTGTGAAGCACTGTTCTCTAACAGTTCAAAATTTGGGATTTGGATTAACTAGAGTAATGACCAGTTGTTGAAACTGCAAGACTGAGCTGGTGATGCTACCAGAACTCATTTTCTCCCAAGAGGGCATGTCCTCAGCTAATATAAGCTGACATACTGCCATTAAGTCTAGAATTTGTAATGTTTCTACTGCTTAGAAATAAGAAAGCAGAAAGAGATGTTAAAAAACCCCAACAACTTTAATAGAGATATCTAATATTCTACAGCATTTTTTCAAGCTGTAAAATTTAACAGACTAGTACATTATTCTATGGGGTGGTTATCTTCCTTCCATAGTCTGTGAAGGAATAGCATTCTCCATTTTAAATATAATTTCAAAGAGATTTTTGTAGAATCCTTCCAAAACTGAGCAGGCAGACCCTAAATTAGAGTTCATAATTCATTTTGTTCCTGTTGCCTGTCATAATTGCTAACTTACAAACAAACCAACGTCATTAAATATTAATTTAGGATTTCAGTTGACAATCATAGTCATGGAAACTTTTTGGCGGGGTGGTGTAATGATAGAGATACAGGATTGAAGACACCTTTTAAGTCATCAACTCCAGTCCTCACTTCTCTCTTATATATGCCTATGGAAGTATGTTAATATTATATATACTAATTTAGATAATATCAATTTATACCTACTTGAAGGAGTATTAAGCTAGACTAATCTTCTCACAGTTGATACCAGGTTTACACTGGTATAATTATATTGATTGAAGTGGCTTCATTGACTACAACAGAATTACTATAATTTGCAGCAGCCAAGGAGATCAGGTACAACAGTCGTACTTTGTTGTGCTGCTTATTGCACACCAGTGGAACAAGATTGGTTACTGAGAACAGTGATTCATTTCCTCCAAGAATACTGTAAAACGTCTTTTGAACTACATCGTGTGATTTCTACAATTAGTAAAATACAGTTTCATAAATGGCATTTACTTTAATAGTAGGACACCAATATTAGTACATAGTCTCTCTTTGCTCTTAAAAGCACAATAAAAAATATTGCTGACTGATTTTCTATATGTAGCTAAAGTTATTTAGTTTGAAAGAAATCTACACATAGTCTATTCTCTGAAGTTAGTTCTGCAATCTTAATAGGGTGCAAAATCTCTCACTTAAAGGAGATTAAACCCTTTAAAGCAAAATGTATTTTCCTTGAATATCTGTGTATTTGTTTTTATCTTTGATGTAACATTACTTTTCAGGGTTTTTTTCTGGCAGCTCTGGTGATGTTTTATGATTAACTTTAGCATTACAAATGCTATTTATACATTTTTCAATATGCAAATGGTAACAGTGTATACTGCGCTCCTATGAATCACTGGAGTATGCATTGCTCCAAGATGCAACTCATTGATAGTCTATCTTAGAAAAAATGAACACATGCTTGTGTTGATAAATATACGTTAATCATATTTTAGCACACACTCAAACATCAATTATTTGTACTTTTGCACTCTTGAGAAAATGTTAAGTTAAAGCTGAAAAAAGGTTTCTTTCTGACGTCATTTGATGCATCTCTCTAATGACTGGGCATTTGCATCATATGCCTCTACGCGGTTCTTGACAGAAGGTAGAAAAAGTTCTGCAAACGTTTTGAAGTGTGCACTAACTGGTAACTTGTGAGAAAGACTTTTAAATTGACTACTCAGGGCTGAGCCAGGAAGTGGGATAAAATGATATTGAAAAGAAAAATTCATCTAAGCAGCTCGTTTCTACATTAGAAAAATATATTAACATTTCCATCAGAGGCTTTACTAAAGATGCCATTTTACTTACATGGGATATAAAGAACTTACTGAGCTTGCACTGAAAGTTTTAAAAAGTGGCCTTTCCAACAGAAAGTGGAAGTCAATGACTAATTAACTTCAATTTAATGAAATAGAAAATACCAGTTTATCCACAGATAAGAGAACACTGTGATTGTTGTCTGTTAGGAATGTTAGCAATTCTTTGAGATAACTTGAACATACCTTACTACAGAATTAATTAAGATGTAATAGTTGTGTTGTGCACCAGCTACCCAAATCTTTAGAGCCTGATCTGTCTCACGCTGAAGCTAACATAAGACTTCTCAGCTGACATGAGGTTTTAAATTAAGTTGCTGCGAGTTAAAAGTTTTGAACTATACTTCTCATAATTATTTTATATTTATTTAATTCAGACCGCTCTCCTTTACAGGACCATAATACATTCGTGATCTCCATTGAATTCAGGGGGAATTTTTGTATTGCATTATCTGTTGACTGCGACTTTATATATATCGTGATGAACCGTAAATCTCCTATTTCCTGTCAGGAAATAGATCATTGTAAGTTGTTCTATAGAACTATAAGTAGTACACGAGCTGCAAATTGTTTTTAATGGTCCTTTAGAAAGGGAAGGAGGATGACATGAATAGCCCAGAAACTCTCTAAGTCACACATGACTAGACGTGGGAGAGCGTGTCTGAGAAGTATCACTTACGCTTGCCTGTTTCTTTTATTTTTTTTCCATAAACATTCACCATGACTGCTTTCAGGTAGGGTACTGGGCTATATATATATATATATATGCATGTATATATGTCTATCTGACTTGTTTTGTTCTGTACATTAGAAGACTAACGATGTATTTAAAATATTCAGTACAAAAAATGACATGGACCCTAGAAAGTATCTAATTCATCACAAGCATTACAAATCTTTTAATGTCAACAAAGGTAATTTAAAGCTATTGTTTTGTATATGTAGCCTTCACCTTGGACAGAAGCTTAATTTGGAGCTGCTGGACTGCTGAGAGATAATCATAAAATATTGGTATAAATCACTCTCTTAGCAGCCATGTCAAGAGGTGATTAGGAAAGAAGGCTTGATGGCTACAGCACTGCTATGCTTTTGTACTCCCAAACCAGCATACTGGTTCCTTGAATGCCTTTATAAACTGGTGAAGCTATGACTAGTCCAAAACTATTTTACATTCTTGTGGGAACCATGCTGGCAATGGTCTGCCTAAAGGGTTGAGCAGAGATAACACATTCCCTACAGAGTCCAGCTAGGCTAGCTCCCAAATGGGAGTTATCCAATGGATGTATGTCCGCATGGGTTTTTCCAGGGGTTGGAGGAACCGCAGTGCCTATCGCTGGGTTTGGAGTTGTTGCAGTTCCTGTCGTGGGTCTTATACTGTAATTCTGAAGTGTACATTGATCTTTCAAAACCACTGAAGGAGAAATTGAGCTTTACCGATCACAGGCATTGAAAAGTCTTCAGTCAGAACTCCCAAAAGTAGATGTTGTGAATGCCCCTCAAACACTATTGCACCCAGGTGTCTCTTACACTATATGGTGCAATGGAGAGCTGTTCAGTGCAGCGCAGAGCTCACTTGACTTTGCAAAGAACAAACTATTCGGGATTTAAGAGGAAAAGTCTCAAGAAGAGCTAATCTGGTTTCATTAGGTACGCTGATAAAGCTGGAACTCCTCTTTCAAGGCCTCTTTCAAAATATCATTAAAAAGTTCAGAAGTCCTTCAATCCATGATCACAAAATGATTTTACAGTAGATTGGTAAACAAAAGATACTGGGTAAGTTTATCCTTTCGTATATTACTCAAATTGATCTGGTAGCTAGGAGAGACATAGGTAAGTTATTTAGAGTTTAGATGTCTTCAGCAGCTTTTTTAATACATGGCTTGTTTTATCTCATGATAGCTCTGAAAAATGTTTTCAAAGTTGGGAAGAGATTGTCGTGTTTGAATTGTTCTTCAGGAACAAGTTAGCAACCTAGAAATCACCATTACATGTTGAATTTTTCAGGCATTCACCCCCTTCTCTTTCTCCTGTGCTAGAATTCTCTTACTGATGAGATGTTTCTAGGAGAGGAGGAATAAGCATATAATGCCCGTTACAGAATGGCTTTACTGCTTACAGAGTTTGGGCTATCGGTGCTGTTGGTCTGCACCTTTATAAATGAAAATGTGATTTTTAATTTAGAAGATAAATGCTGGAGAGAAAAGAAGTGAATTAACAACAAAGTGCATGGAAGTTTTCAGTATTCTGAGATAATATCTGTTCACATAAACCACCAGGCTACAAAGGATTTCAGTTTTACAAAGCTTCTGCTCAGCTTCCAGCTGGCAAAAATAACCATATTTTCAATAGTAGGAAACGTGGTGGTTATGCTGTTTTGCATTGCAGAGTGTTCCATATCCCATGTTGTGTCATGTCTCAGAGTAGGTCAGTATGAAATCAAGAATGAAAGAAATGAAACTTTGAAGATATTTGTTTTTTCCAGCTCAGTAACTTAGTATTTCATCAAGGGCCTTCTGGGAGCTGATCTGAATATGCTGCAGCGAAGAGAGCAGCCAGGGAGGAACTCTAATGAGTCCTCAGTATACATTCCTGACTGCCTTCAAACAATTTGGCGGTCATAATTTTTTAAAACATTCCAAGCACTCATCTCTCATTGTCTTTTGTGGTTTGGACAGAGGATTGTTGATTGTTGGACTGGTTTTGAGGTAGTCCCTTGAGTGAAATTGTGGATCCTACCTCACACATTATCATCTACATTTGCATATAATTGAGACATAAGCTTGCTGGCAATCTGCAAAAGGAATGCTGTAGAACTGTTGTTAAATTTTCTAAGAACAAACACAATAGGAATGCCAGCCTAGGATGTAGGTCAAGGATTTGTCCATGGGATGTTCTTTATTAAACCCAGTGAAATCCTCTGGAGATTGTTAGATACGAGTTAAAGGAAAGACCTGTATCCAAGACTTCCTTACTATGGGGAGTAAGATAAAATGAGAGTTGGGTCTCCTTTGCCTCTACACTTGTTTGTTTGAAATGAAAATCATTCCATCATTCCAGGTTTGTTAATTTTTTATTTTTGACCTTTTTTTTTTTTTTTTGGAAAAAAGCACCAAACCACCCCCAAACCCAGGGTGTCACTTTTGTAAATAACATCCATGCATGACAGTGTGTGTGTGTGTGTGTGTATTGGGGGTGGGGAGTGAGTGAGACAGAGAGTGAGAAACCACAGAGGCACTTTATACTGAACATTGCTCCTGCAGCAGCTAGTAGGGTGAGAGGTGACTTTAGCAATGACTTACATTACATAATACCTCCCATCTCTCTGCAGATGTGTGAGTTTGTTTAAATGTTTTATGAGGTTTTTATTACAGTGTAATATAGTCCCAACCCCTCTGCAGTTGCCAGTTTGGTCACAAAATATAGTAAATTTAAAAATACCTAATGCTTCAGCTATTCAATAATTTTCTGACAGGGCCCCTGATGCAATTATGGTACCACTGTGTCGCTGAACTACTTTTGTTTGGGATGTGTAGAATAGCAGTTTTAATTCTCTGATCCTGTTCTACAACATCCCTGTGTTAAACCAGATTTGAATGTTCTGTACACCTGTAAAAAATTACTGTTCTCTGTCCCTGTCTTTCATGTGCTGTGGTACAATAGCAGGCTGTGTAACAGTAATCAGTGCTTTAGTACTCCTTTGGGGTTGCCATGCCTAGGTGATTTGTGGTGTAAGTAGCAATCTCAGCTATGGTGTTTTTCAAGGTTCTGAAACAAACTGAATTCAGGGGAAGCATCTGTACTCTGTGCTGATATGCTGCTTTTCACCCATACGATAAAGTTTACATTGGAGGCCACTGAACAGTAAACACCAATTCATGAGATACCTGAGTACAGGATGGTGTAGTCTTCACTTTATATTAGACCATTACCCCTCAGTATCCCATTCCCTCAAAAATTTTATACATTTTTATAAAAGGGAGGAAATTCAATTTCTGAAAGAAAAAAACCCCAACCCTACGCTTAAAAAATATACTTAATTTTTAAGCAGGTGATAATTTTTAACTAAGTGTTTCAAAGAATATTAAGGGAAGATATATATGCATAAGGGAAGTGATTCCCTATTTCCAGTTTCCACTTTCTAGTTCCAGTGAGACAGCTTTCTGCTAGGCTCTGAACCATCTGTATGGAGGGCCAATGGTCAGCTCTTGATTGAAGGCCAGTTTTCCATTTTGAAATCCCTCTCAAAAAGGAATGGCTCCTTAGATGCGGAAAAAGGCAAATAGAGATTGAGTATTTCCGCAGTTATGCTCCTAAGGAACTTGTGTCGCTAAGTGGGAGATAGACTGTTGGAAAACAGCAGCCTTAACTTTTGTGTGAAGTCTCTGAATTTAGGAAGATGGAAAGAGGCTGCATTTACAGAACTGTGAGAAATATGAAAATTCAGTACAATTTCTTTGTATGATTACTTCTTTAGGGATGACAGGTAGGAATAGGAACCTTTGGTTTCTGGCATTCAGGCCCAAATGGAGACACGAAATTCTAGAAAAGGGAAGATGTGTGGGTTTTTCATAGTTACTCTTCAATGGACTTTCCAGCAGATAAATTACTTTCTTCCATACTAAACTAGATTACGTACATTTCCCTGTTAAGACAACTTCTATTAAAAATATATTGATAAGATGCAATTAAAGAATTCCATACTGAAACACATTTAAATTGTATTTGTGAAGTGCCCAATTGTCAAAGACATCTGTCATGGAAAACAAATGGTCTTACTTTGGCCTGCAGCTTTCTGAATGGCCTTTGTAATAATAGGCTACTTGAAGAATGGATTTGGGTCTCAATATATCTGTATCTTCTATATAAATATTGTCTATTGTTTAGAAATATAAAAGTTGTTTCCCTAACATAGCTCTGTCAATTTTAAACTTATTTGTAAATTCCTTGGATCACCTCGGCAATAACAATATCTTACATTTCAGTCAGAGGTCACAAAAGGTAGTTTTTTACTAGTAGGGATTACTACGGGGATTAATAGACTTTGCTGATTTCACACAATTAGCCAATGACTCAGTAGGGATAAGAACCTAAATCCTTAGACCAAGCTGTATCTTCTGGTCTGTAAAAAATTACAAAATAAAGAGCTTCTGTTTGTTTGGTGTGCTATTTTGTATGCCAGATATCTCAAAATCAACAGAGTAATATCAGATCAGTAGCAGGGTGGGATGTTCCAAAGAACTGCAAGAGTTAGTGTGAAATAATGCAGTGCTGCTTTTTCCTCTGCATCAATAATCGCATGCCTGTGCCCCTTATGGTATCGGTAAAATATTAAAGCATTGCCCACACATTTTGAACATTTTATAAATATTGTGTGTATGTATCTGTGCCAACTAAAATTATATTTTGAATAATTAGATTATCCTTTTGATAACTTAGGTGTATTTCCATTTTTATTCTGCTCCTCCGTGAGGTGTCTTTTGCATGTGTAGTCATTTTCCATTGGTTTATAGCTAGCTGTGTTGATTCATTACCTGCATATTTGTACAGTGTTCTACTTTGGGGATAAAAGATGGCATATACTCACATTTTTTTAACATTAGTGGATAAAACACAATTATCCTTACGTGGAAAAGAGTCAGTGAGATGTTCAGTTCAATGGAGAGTGTAACATAATATGAAACACTTTGGTAATTTGCTGGTTTTTTCCCCCTCTGGAAATGAAATATTAGAAATATCAATCTAAGCTGAGAAGAAAGAATTTTAACTTAATTTTAGCCAGATGGAAACAGCTTATAAGCAAGGGTGAGGTGGGAGAGATTTTTCTCTAATTATGGCTTTTGTGAGTTGGGTGAAGAGCGAGTGTGCTACCTACAGGGAAAACAGCTAAAGCCTACATATCTCACTTTGAAGGCGTCGGGATTGAAGGTACTGAAAGAAGGTTGTGAAGGCACAGTCAGTACCTGGGGGTGGATGCTGGTTTGCAAAACAGATGTGAATGGAGTGAGATATCCCCGTCCTTAGCTGGTATATAGTTCAGTGGGAGTTAACTCCGATTGACATAAGGGTTGGGGGAAAGCAAGGGCAGAGATTTTTGGCTGATGCTTTATTTTCTTCTGTGTAGCTTTGCAAAGAAAGGAGCCTAATTTTGTTAGAAGCTTTCCTCAATTCAGAAAGAGCCAGCCATCTCCTATGCTGCTTTCCACCATCTGAATAGGAATCGGGCAGAGGGCCCAGGAGCCACATTCTCCACCTTAACCCAGTGACGCCTGAAGAAGCCAAGAGCCCTCTTCCAAGCAGTTGCAGTGGGAAAGGGCCAGCAGCTACTTAAGACTGCCCCTTACTCACATCACAGATACTTTGGGGGCTAGAAGGGAAGTAGTAGAAGGCAGCTGGGAGAGCTGCCAAGTGTCACACTTTTGGCAGCTTTGTCACACATTCCTTTAATTTAGGATTTGGCTGTGCCGCAGGAAGACTTGCAGGTTTCTGCTTGAAGTTTTCCTTATTTACCACTTGGGGCCACTGTGGCACTCTTGAGCAGGAAACGTGGAGCATCTCCTCCCTCTTGGATCCAGGAAGGAGCTCTTGGGAGGTAGAAGTTGCAGCAGCACGTGGACAAGACCATTTCCTATTGTCCTTACTGCCTTTGCTTCGCTCCAGGTGACTGAAACAACTGCGAGCATCCCGGGAACTTCCTATCACTCCTCAACTAAGCAGGTTTCCTGGCAGCCCTGGACTAGCGCTGATGGATCCCCATCCCAGCTCCCCACCCAGCTAGGAGCGCCTATTCCAGGTGCTGGGGTTGGGTAGTTCTTTACTTTGCCCTTACCCCTCTTCAGGGTAGGGTGTGCCGACAACAGGATCAGGTATTTGGTCATCGAAAATAACACTGAAGACAAGATTATACAGAATTGTTAAACAGCGAGAGAAAGCCAGGACAGCAGGGCAAGTTAAAAAAGTCATATAATTGCTGTTGAAGATACACACGTATCTTGAGGTAGTGAAGTTCTCTGATGGTGGCAAAAACACTGGAATTCTTAGTTTAAACTATGATCGGAACAGCGTGTTAACTCTTACTTTGTTAGGCAAATGCTGTACTATTAAATTCAATACAGTTAAACTATTGTTTTTTCTATGGCAGTACCTGAAAGAAAGTACCACTTTATTTCTGCCTTACAACATTACTCTTTCAATCTGTAGTTAGGACTGTAATTTTCTTGTTCACTTGCATTTGAAATATTGTGGAGTTCAGGCTAAGTAACGTTCCTTTTTCCAGTTGGATCAATGCTGGTGAGGTGGTTATTTAATTTTACATATCATTAGAGTAGCACTAAATTGGAATGCTGGGGGCGGTTTATACAGTTCTCTGTATGTTTCATACAAATTAAAAAATAATTTGAGAGACTTCACATTGACTCTTACTTTTGTCACAAGCATTAATGTAGCTTCTTTGAGAGGGAACAGGCAGTGGAGACCACTTCTTTGAAGGGCTTGGAGGGACAGATAAACTTGCCATTCTCTCTCGTTTTAATGATAGCGAGTGACCTGCTTAGCCTGGAGCAGCAAGTCCCTGGGGCCCAGACATCCACTGGAAGCAAAACTGACCACAGTGACCCACCGCAGCTCTGCTTCTCGGTTGCAGGGGTGTGGATTGGTATTGGTTTTCAATTTAGACAAGATGTTGTGTGAGTCACCCTGCCCCCTGCCCTCCCACCAGTGCTATGAATAATAAACTCAGTGCGAAGTTGCAAGCCAACTGATGTGCTGCCAGGGCACGGCTCCTTCTCCCTGCGGTCCTTTCCCTCTCTGCACTTTGCTGGACCTGCAGGGCCTGTTGTGGGTGGAGGTGAAACACATCTGGAAGGGGCTGATTCAAATGGCACTCGTAAGTGAAGAAGGAGGTTCTAAATCCGACCCACCCTGGGGAAAAGGGGCTGAGGTCATAGGAGGGCAGAATGCAGAGTATTATTATGATGAAAAAGTGAAAAAAAATTACATCAAATGTTTGTTTAAGGATCAGGAGTCCTGGCCCAGCCCCTTCGGTTTGCCAAATATTACATGAAGCTACATAAAAACCAACTCTAACCTCTTACAGCTCTCCCATTAGGTCACATTAAGCTTTGGCAGGGAAGATGGTCCTACTTGGTGGTTTTCTGATTTGTGGTTTGAATTTGGCCAACCTTACTTACTTAAATTGATTTTATTTTGTAAACGCTCAATGATAGAGTAAAACTCTAGAGTAAACTTGTTCTGGCCAACATTTATTGTGGAAACATTCTGTATTATCAAGAGATCTTTGCAGAACAGCTAACAAATTAAAACAAAGCATTTCAAGCACATATTGAAGTTCTTTTTGTAAATGAAGGAAATGTACTGATGGCTTCAAGCCATCACTTTTGGTTGTTATCCACTTCTAGCCCTCTGGGCTTTTATAGAACTGGTGACTTTTCACTCTCCCCATGAGGACAGCAGTCCCTTTGGCTGTGGTGCAACCAGGGGAATGAATCAAAATATGTTCTCCTCCTTTTAACTTTGTTAACTTTTTAACGAGTTTGTCTTTCCTTCCTGTATGAATACCTTGGTGAGCCTGTTTACTCACGTGGAGACTCAGTTTGCTGCCATTGAATTATGAAGAGCTGATTCCAAGTAGGGATTTTCCTAATCTAAAAGAATATTAAGTACGCTATATCTAAGCTATATTTTGCCCACTGAAAATGGAATATAAAGTATGTGAAGAATGACCTATTCTTCTTTTTGTGTCTTCTGAATGAAAAATTTGGTTTCTCTCTCAGTAATGTTTTCTTTATAGAAAATACCTTAAGAAGAAATGAAAAGAAAAAAAAAATCAGTTGCATTTTCCTTAACAGGACATTTTTGATTTGTTAAAAATAATTGTAATGCTTTATTTTGCCATCAGATTGGTACGTGACTACAAGTGGTAGAGTAATAGTCCTCTTCTTGCTGAGGACTATGATATTGTGACATACCTTCTCATCTTTACAGTTCTTTCTAGTGCAGTTGCCAAGCCGTATCATTGAAATATAATCTCTCACAGATAAAAATTTGTACTGCATGGAATAGCTAAAGCTGTGAAGCACCTGAAGTAGCCTTGCTTATGAACCTACTGCCTTTCAACTCTTACAATTCGGGAATGTTGAAAATTTAATTTAGATGAAAAACATGCAAAGAAACCATTTGACATGTTTGTAATATTTTTACAGAACTTCAGGATTTGTGAACTTTCTTGATCTGAGGGGTAAAAATGGCACTCTACTTTTCTCTTTGAAAAGAAATTTTGCAACTGTTTTCAAAATAAGTGACAGTAGTGCATAGGGAGCAATAGCCTAATTATGATTTTATGTATAAGTTATATGTCAGAAATATGTCTCTTAAATTGTTTTAAGAAATATGACTATAGTATTGACTCAGCAATTACAATTATGTCCTGCCAAAATTCATAATTTTATTCTGTGCACATATCTTGTGTAGACTAGCCTTTCCATTGTTTTGCATATGAATTTAGGCTCTGCACGTAGCAGACTGACAGCCCTGTAATCTGGTGATTGTACAGAACAGGTTCAATACACGTAGCAGTGTTTGTACAGTGTTCCCCATATTTGGCACTTAGCTAGGTTAATCACTCTGCTTTTTGGCAGGATAATTAACCAAATACCATGCTCGCTGATACCTCGGCAGGGTTGTTTCTCATCCTGGAGTTAGCTTGTTGAAACAAGTTTAAATGTTCTTAAACTGTAGTGCCGTCAGCAGTGTAGATTTAAAATATATTATAAAAGTCATTTGAAGAAATATAATTTCTCAGGTTTTTTTTATGCCCATGCAGCCTTTCAACTCTTGGCTGGCTTTTCACAAATACTGGCAACTCTAGCAATAATTTTATTGGTATGTTCAATTATCTGCTAGTTACTGTTAAAACACCAATCTGTTCTACGGGAGTCACTGTCACACCAGCTAGAGGTGGCCTGGCTGGAGGTGAAGAGTGACCTAAAGATGAAATTCCTGTATTCTCTGAAACTCTTGAAACATTCTGTTCAGCTTAAGACTTTTTTCTCTTGATAGCGAAAACACCTTTAAATACCAAAGCCGTATTTTCATAGCTGTCACTGACTCTACAATACAGAGTTGGAGACACTTTTTTACAAGGAGACCTGTCAATAGTATTTGTATTGTTGTTCAGAAGCATGTCGAATTATTAAAAAACTGTAAAGCTGCCGATTGTTGCAGGGAGAGTTTTCCAAGTCTATTCGTATGCTGCACAAATTGGCTGCCATATGACATGTCGTGATTTAACCCCAGCCAGCAACTAAGCACCACGCAGCCGCTCACTCACTCCCCCCCATCCAGTGGGATGGGGGAGAAAATCGGGAAAAGAAGTAGAACTCGTGGGTTGAGATAAGAACGGTTTAATAGAACAGAAAAGAAGAAACTAATAATGATAATGATAACACTAATAAAATGACAACAGTAGTAATAAAAGGATTGGAATGTACAAATGATGCGCAGGGCAATTGCTCACCACCCGCCGACCGACACCCAGCCAGTCCCCAAGCGGTGATTCCCCTGCCCTCACTTCCCAGTTCCTAAACTAGATGGGACGTCCCATGGTATGGAATACACTGTTGGCCAGTTTGGGTCAGGTGCCCTGGCTGGGCATGAGAAGCTGAAAAATCCTTGACTGTAGTCTAAACACTGCTGAGCAACAACTGAAAACGTCAGTGTTATCAACATTTTTCACATACTGAACTCAAAACACAGCACTGTACCAGCTACTAGGAAGACAGTTAACTCTATCCCAGCTGAAACCAGGACAGACATTATTTCCATTTGTTTTTAAAGTATCTAGATAAATTTGGCTATGAAAAGACCTGTACAAAATCTCAACAATTTGTTGGATGGGAAGTGTCTGTCTTGTTCATTAACGGTAAACTTCTATTATATTTTATGATTTTGCATTTATGAGTTTGTAGAGTTTCAAACCTGACAGAGGAGGTAGTATATGATGTTTCTTATTGCAGGGTCAGCCTGTGAATACATCAGTTCCTCCAATTTGTGATTAGCTATGCTTACTAGCTTGCCAGAGGTTCAGATTAAGTGCTTAACCATCATTATGCTAAAGCTCAGAAGAGGTCATTACTTCCAGTTGTATGAATGAGTAAAACTGAGGAGTCTTAATAGAGGTTGTTTGGGTCAGTACTGTTGACTGCTCCCAAAAACTGCTACAAAATAAGTATCTTGTCAATCTGCTTATATTTGGTGTGTTTTTGGCATAGAAAGCTGTATACTTAGCTCCCTCAAAAATTTAAATAGAAATCAACTAGGGAATTGCGCAGTTTTCCCTCACAAATCACACTACACCATTTGCATTATTACACTGTATTTTGATTTCTCAACAAGCTTCTATGACAACAGCATTTATACTCATCTTGGCTTTTATTATGCACTGGCCAGATTTGGACACTCTCGCTTTATTTAGTATAGACTGGCTGATCTCACAAACAGCCGGCACAGTATAATGGCAGTATCCTGAATGTAGATTTATTGTCACTCCTCATCTGTGATACTCCCCAGTTATGAAGAGGTGCTATGTCTTTGCCTGGTCCCTTAAAATTCTCCATAGCTAACCTCTGTGTTACAGTTGCTTGTTGGTGCATAGGTGTAAAAGAAATGTATTATAAGGGTAAATCTGACCAATAATAGGTTGCAATGCCAGGGCTCTCTTTTCTTATTTGACTCCAGATCGGTTAACAATATTCACGTAATATTGATAAAAACATGTAGTCTGTATGTTTAAGTTCATGATACTGAATACAGTATAAATAATTCACTGAAAGAAGCTAAGAGAAGAAAGAAGTATCCCTAAATTATAATTAATGTAAAAATTACAAAAGAACAGCAATTGGTAGAACTGGTTGAATAATGTTGAGTTTGAGAAAAAAGGACTTGAAAAGCTCACCCCCCAAAAATTTAAAATGCCACTTATTCAAGCAAATGCCAAATATTGCATTGACGTTAAGACAGCCACAGAAGTATTCAACCCATTGCATGGATACATTGCTGTGATGATATACATCCACAATTTGAGAATTATTGTAATAGGTGCTGGTTTGTTTACCTGGGAACACTTTTTCATGCTTTTCAACCTCAGGTACATGTATTTTACAGCTCAGTTCATGAGTATGCTTTTGAAACAAACCTCACAGTGGTCTCCACTTGCTGCATTTTTGGTTTGTATCACAGTGAAGTCCCAGAGGACAAAACCTGGATTCCTTTCAAGTGAAACTTGTGCTCCAGGAGTGCACCTAATACATTCCAAATGTTTCATCCACAATCCCAGACTAGAGCAATTCTGAAACAGAAACCCTCAAAAGGCATATGTATGCAGGGGTGTCAGGTCCCTGATGCTGTCAGTATAGTAACTGCTACTTCAATAGATCAATGTCAGTTACTTCAGTAGACCCACTTCTGTGGTACCACACTGTTTGCTCATGCAGATATTGTTGCACTATCTCTTAGTTCTTCCTCGTGGTCTATCTAGTTTATTCAGGTTATGATCAGTGGGGCAGATAAGCTTGACAAATGCACTTTCCTGTGTAATAGTATTTATTCTATGTCTGCTATCATTCTCAAGCAATGATGAGATACCTGCACAATGCTAAGAAATAGCTGGAAATTCTACTGAGAAGCATTCTGCTCTTATATGAGTTATGTATGGTAGTATTTGCTTTTTCTTTGAATGTTGGAGCTACCACTTTTCCCTTTTAAGACTCCCCTGTGGTGACAGTAAGCATTGCCAGTCACATGGCTAAGATTCAGAGCTGGGAGAACTGCCATAGTAAACTGAATTTGAACTCTGGTCTTCCCATGCCTCCACTGGGATCTATAACTGTCTAAAAGGCAGGTCTGGCCAGAAAATTTTTGTGTTGCAAAATTACTTTTGATGTGCAGCTGGCTGTGTAAAACACTTCTTATTTGTTTGTCCAAATTCCAAAGCTGATTTAAACCACGCAGTTTAATCGATAATGCAAGTTCTTTTAAAAAATAAAAATATTTATCTTTTTTATTAGTTGATTTGATGATAACTGAACTCGAGTGTTTTTGAACACTGGATGTAACCGAAGCTCTCTAATTTATTATAGATTGGCTAGCAGGCTGGTGAATCACTGTAAAGCCATGTTGGGGCAATGACAAGCCTCAGATAAGTTGCGCTTGTCAGGGTTTTGTATATAAACCTAAAAAATGCATATAATTTAATTGTAACAACATTACTTTTTAAAGCACAATATTTTGTGCGTAACAACTCTTAGATCTGCTGGTGTAAACCAGTGGAGCTTCATTGCATTCAAGTATTTGTCAATTTAAACTGAAGACCCTGTCCAAGCTGCTTGTTTTCAGGAACTTTGTTTTAGAAACCTGGTAACACAGCAAGTGAAAGAAAAAGTATGAAGGAAAATTTAAATCAATGACATATGTACTCATTTTGATAGCGCATTTGTTGGCCTAATTTTATAATATATATTCTTGGAAGAAATGTGAATAAAATCTGTTGTTAAAACAGATGAAAACCATTGAGATGAACTTATTTTTATTTTGGATGCGTTTTAGTATTCAACTATAAATTGTCTAGTATACTGTCATTTAAAAGTTGTGAAAAGGTTGCCAATAAAGTCTCACAGCTCAAAGAGCTGTAAGAATTGGGGTAAGTGGCATCATCCTTCTACTGGACATGAAAAGAAAGCTACTTGTCAGCCTGTTTACCATCAAATGTGTAGTAAAGATGAACAGATCGTGAAATGCAGCAGAGTGTATATGAAATGCATTTTTCTGTGCATGGAGACAACCATTTGTACATACTACATTTTTCACTATTTCCACAATTTAACAAATGTGGTATTTTTTTAAAACACTAACCAAATTTAAAATCAGTTTGGCAGAATTATAGAGGTTTGAAGGATACCATGTTCCTACAATCTTTGTGGAAATTGGTAACAGGCTGGAGACCACGATTAGCGCTCTCGTTGAAGGACGAGCATTTGTTTGAGCTTGACGGCCATTTGTATTATGTGTTCCAGCAGCACATCTGTACCTCCAAGCCAGCCGTAGTGTGCGCTACTGTTCAACCAGCTAATAATGGAAGTCACCATGGGAGGTGTGACGTACCTCCAGTTATGTGGGGGAGAGGGATAGGAGAGAAAATTTAAAAAAAGCTATGAAAAATGTTCTGAAATGTTTAGGAGAATAAGAAGTTCAGCAAGAGATGAGAAGAAAGTAAGTGATGAATGGAAGAGCAGAAAAGGTATATGAGAGACACAGAGTACTACAGAGCAGAAGGGAAGGGAAGCAGGGACAGGGGGCACAGATCTTGCAGTGAGCAAAGGCTTCGTTTGCTTCACTGGTCACTGAATATTGTATGCTGCATTGGGACTGGGACCTCACATATGTCTGTCACTGGGTTTATTCTCTACTTCTATCTTGTATTGGGTTTGCATGGCAAGGTTTTGGTAGCGGGGTGGCTTCTGTGAGAAGCTGCTAGAAGCTTCCCCCATGTTCCACAGAGCCAATGCCAGCCGGCTCCAAGTTGGACCCGCCGCTGGCCAAGGCTGAGCCCATCAACGACAGTGGTAGCGCCTCTGGGAGAACAAATTTAAGAGGGGGAAAAAGAAAACTGCACAACTGCAGCTGGGAGAGAGGAGTGAGAATATGTGAGAGAAACAACCCTGCAGACCCCCAGGTCAGTGAAGAAGGAGGGGCAGGAGGTGCTCCAGGCGCCGGAGCAGAGATTCCCCTGTGGGGAAGACCACGGTGAGGCAGGCTGTCCCCCTGCAGCCCAGGGAGGTCCACAGTGGAGCAGATATCCACCTGCAGCCCAGGGAGGACCCCACGCTGGAGGAGGTGAGTGCCTGAAGGAGGCTGTGACCCTGTGGGAAGCCCGTGCTGGAGCAGGCTCCTGGCAGGACCTGCGGAGAGAGGAGCCCATGCTGGAGAAGGTTTTCTGGCAGGACTTGTGACCCCACGGGGGACCCACGCTAGAGCAGTCTGTGCCTGAAGGACTGCAGCCCGTGGAAGGGACCCACGCTGGAGCAGTTTGTGAAGAACAGCAGCCCGTGGGAAGGACCCACGTTGGAGAAGTTTGTGAAGGACTGTCTCCCATGGGAGGGACCCCATGCTGGAGCAGGGGAAGGGTGTGATGAGTCTTGCCCCTGAGGAGGAAGGAGCGGCAGAGACAACGTGTGATGAACTGAATGCAACCCCCATTCCCCATCCCCCTGCACCGCTGGGGGAAAGGAGGTAGAGAATTCAGGAGTAAAGTTAGGCCCGGGAAGAAGGGAGGGGTGGGGGGAAGGTGTAAGATTTGAGCTTATTTCTCATTACCCTTCTCTGATTTGATTGTAAATAAATAAAGTTAATTTCCCCAAGTCTGTTTTGCCCATCACAGTAGTTGCTGAGTGATCTCTCCCTGTCCTCACCTTGATGCACAAGCTTTTCATTATATTTTCTCTCCCCTGTCCAGCTGAGGAGGGGAGTGATAGAGCGGCTTTAGTGGGCACCTGGCATCCAGCCAGGGTCAACCCACCACATATCTGTATGACCCTTAGCTTCTCCATATCTTTTACTTCCTTGTGTTCAGCTATTTCAGGTTTGGGGATATAGGACAGGAGAAGGCTGCGACCGTTTTTACTCTGGGAAGACATTCTTGGAAATTACGTGGGACATAAAGAGCAGGTGGAGGCAATTTTAATTTTCCTGCATGACTATAGATGTCTCTTGGACTTGCAATCTAGATTTTAGACTGGTCAGCTTTACTGGGGAAAATGAATTGGGGGTCAGAGTAAACGTGCCTTCTACAGTCAACCTTACTAGTTACAGACATTCTGCCACAGTGGTTTTGAGCTTTCTGGTTCAGATCTATGTATAAGTGGAAATATTCTGATGGCACTTTATAATTTTCCAACAAAGCTAGAGGGTTTTTTTAGTCTTAAATGGAAAAAGTCACTATATAATATTTAAGCTGAAAAGTGTTATCCTCTAATTTTCCCTTCCCAATTACTTTCTTACTGATTTTGTAGGGCAAATATATAGAAACAGAGTATCTTTTCATGAATGATTTTGTTAGAACTCAAAGATATTGGACAGATTCAGGATGGCCTGCTATAATGTTGTGGTCTGACTTCTAGGTTTTAATCATATTGTCTTTGAATATTTTCAGGATTTTGTTTTTAATTTATGAGGTCATATTAAAAAGGGAACTGTGGAAATTAATACTGTAATTTTAAGGTAACCTAAATTATTTTCTAAACTCTGTAGGTTGAGTTGATTCTAAATAAAAAGAGAAATTTTCCTGCAGGGCTAATAAAACCCTTTGCCCATGCTCATGCAGCCTCACTTTTTTTTCCAGGCAGCCTCATGACTCACATTTTTTAAAGCTCTTTATTTGTTAATGTATTTTTGCATTTAGCAAGTAGGAAATAATTGGTGAGCTACCCATGATAGCATGAAGTATTCAAGCATGTTAGGCATAAACCAGTTTTCCTTTTAAGTTTCCAGTGGATCTCTCTTCCACTTGAATACTGTACAAAACAATTATAAACCTGACCCTGCCAGGACCCCTGAAAGGTACCAGCATGACTCTTCAGCTGGTGTTGGAACCAGATGCAATTTGGTTCAGTATAAAATTTGTCCAAAGAAGGTAAAAAAGACATACCCCCCACGCCCTGTAAATATGTGGTCTTAAGAAATGCAGACAGCTGCAGGAAAGAACTGCCAATTAATGTAATTTACAACAGGTTTCAAAAGTCTTGACTTAGATTGTGAGTTGAATACTGGGGGGAAACACAGAAGGGAATGGTGTAGAAGTTCAGGCAAAGGATGTAGTGTGGCAGGGAAAAAATGGGTAAGCAACAACATCTGGAAACTAACTTGAAAGAGGAACCAACCAAAAGTGCAACTAGTAAGAGAGAATCCAGACTACAATAGATTGGAAAAGATCAGAAGTAGCCAAGAGGAGAGCTTTGTGGTAACGTGGCATGCAGCAGGATGTGAACACAATTGTTCCTTTTGACTTGGAAAGTTCTATCACTTTCTTTAAGTATGATACCTGCGTAATTAGTTTGGCATGTTGTGCTGGTTCCAAGGTCTGAGATTAATAGAGGTTTGTTTTCAAAGGTGGGAAGTGGGTAAACTCCACTGCTTTCTTCACAGTTCTGCTATCTGCGATTGCCTTGTGGCTGTAAAAGTTCTTTCCTTACACGAGTATTGAGGTGATTTTATAATCACCTTACTAAACTATGTGTTTAGCTACCATGTGATGTGCCTCTAGAGGAGCATCTTTGGTCGTATACACATAATATATCGCTAGATAAATACTTTTTTTGGCAGGTTGCTCATAAGTCATGTTATCATCACCTTTGCCAGTCATATGGAGCCAATCACAGCTTTCCCTGTTCATTGCAAAAGAATGCCGAGCAACCCATTCAAAGTGGTCGGCTGACACTTGCTTTAACTGTTACCAGTTGCTTTGCTCATCCCTCGTTAATTACGAATGGATGCTCTGGTCCATGTTTAATGCAATGTACATGCATGTGTCTCAAAGCATGTGCTAACTGTGGGGGCTGACAGTACTGGACAACTCAGGGCAAATGTGTATGGAGAAACCATTAGAGATGTGAGGATTAATTTGGTGATTCTTTCTCATTAAAACTGGCTCTTCATTTTAGATTAGGAGTTTTTTCCAGCTCTCACAAACTTGAGGAATGTGTCACTTCTCGTCGGAGAAAATTGAGATGCACGAAGTTCCAAGACACTGTGGATCTGCTTATACTTCCAAAACACTGAATATTCTTATAAGAAGAGCAAATCACCATTTCACAACCCAGCAGCAAAGGAAATTAGTCTTCATGAGACTAGTTGGGCAATTTTGCATCTGCCATGATATTATAGAATATCTTATTCATATTTGCACCTGCCAAAGGTGAAAGCATTTTACCTTTCCAATCTACAAGTTAGGGTCCTGGCAACAAAAGTGCGTAGGCTTTTGAAGACAGGTGAGAAAAAATAACTATCTGAATTTATTTTTTACAAGAAATGACAAAGCCTATTTTCGTTCCCCAGAACATGCTGTATCTTGGGGGGGGTGTGTCACCAGACAAAATCAACCTTCTTTTGCAGGGGTTTCATTTTTACTTCAAGAGTGTGAAGGCATTCCCCAGCTTTTCGCCCAATGGAGCCTTTTAGACTATTTGGCTGCATGGCAAGGATTTTTTTTCTATTTGTTTGGAATAATGAAACTGCAAATCAAATGGAGTGTTTGCGCTCTACCAGAGTATAGATGGCATGGTGATAAAAATCTAACTTATGTTAATTTTCCTCAGCAGATGCTTAATATCCATCCCTGTGATCCTAACACATAGATGTTTTCTCAAATGCCTGGTTTTCCCTGTTATCATCAAACCTAGTCTGTTTTCTCTGGACAAACTACTCCTTCTCGAAGCATAAACAAGCAGAGTTTAACAGAGCAGTGATGGGGCCTGTCTTGGGTCTGTGTTAAAAACCTGCGCGCTGCCATAAATCTCAGACGAGTAAAGCAAATGTCTATACTTATGTAAATGTATAGATGCACGTGAGAATGCACATCCACACACTCACATGTACACATACTTACACATCTTCTGAAAAGACACAATTGTAACAGTAATGTGTTGGACTAGAGTCGCAAAGGATTTCATGCAGTGCTTTCTGGAGGGTAGGTTGTGTTCCTTTGCTGCTTCACTGTTACTTTTACTTAGAACTAATTTTGAAGAAGAGGGGGGAAATGGTGATTCTTCTAAGGTCTATATGGGTCTGGTCTTGTTACAAATGCGTGGTGGTACAGCTGTCAGAGAATCTCAATATGTAACTCTATTTTATATTTCTCTGGACTTCTTTTCTACTTCTTTTGAAGTTTCTTAGGTTTATTGTGTACTGTATCTTCCAATACACAAAATAAAGATACTTAAACTCAGAAAATTTTATGAGAAAAAAAAGCGCACAGTGAAATTACACCTCATCATCAATTATTTTTAGCACCCTCAAGTTCTGTTGCAGTTAGAAAACGGGTAAGGGCACATAACAACTTTCAGAGTCTTTTAGGATCTATGAAAATGTCTTATATGTATGACTCTAAGAGAGATTAATCAATGAGAACTTCATACTTTTAACTGAATATTGTATACAACTCATAACTTGCATATTTTTCAGGCCAAGTAATATTTGTTTGTTCCTTTAATGCCTTCTATGCTGGCCTGTTCCTATAACTTAATACAATTACACTTCATAAAAAAAAAATCCACTCAAATTATAATGTAAGATTGAAAGAATCCATATATTTCAGTATTCAAATTCAAGAAAAAAATCAAATCGTTTTTGATGAAAGGTGAAGGTGATTGGGTTTGTGATGTAAATTTATAGGAGCAATTCACTAGTCCTGCTATCTGAAATGCTGGGGTTTTTTGAAAAATAAAGTCATCCTTTGGAAAATTGCATGTTAAATTAGTCTTTAGACTCAGAAGTTACTCTCTTCTAGATAGCTGAAATTGGATGTTATTTGGTCTCATCTCTCTTCTTCACCCTCCAGATTAATTTTCCAGGCTGTTTCCTAAGGCACATGAGTTACACCTGTGTCTCGTTGTTTAGCAGTGCGTAGCTCTTTTCTCATCTTCTCAGTTGTATACTTCTGCTGGTTAGGGGGAAAAAATCAAGAATTTCTATACTGGCATAAAGTCTCTTGCAGATTCCATTCTTAGCCAGACAGCATAGACAGTGCTGCATTTCATTTCATCTGTTTACGCATTTTCTATGCTGAACTAATTTTGGTCTTGGCTTAGGGTACATGTTTTTATTAACGCGTATTAGGTATTTTAGTAGTCTTTCAGTTAAATTCTAAGCAGAAGCAGAGCAAAGTTGGCAGGGTGGGCTAAGGAGAATGGCTGATGTGCAGGGTGAGAAATGGTAAATGCAAAGCTGTTCTTCCAGATGAGAGCTGGAAGGTTAGCAGAAGGCTTTACCAGACGGCAAAGCCTGCGCCGGTACGGAGCTGGCTGCCTCTGTGTTGTAGAATTTATTCATATGCTCCACTAGGTGGCACGTTTTAGGAGACTTGGTGACGTGATGGTGGTGGTGTCAATACGTCAATAAAATGGTATGGAAATTTTTTTTTTTAAATTAATGTATAACGTGTAAATTTTGCTCTGGGACCTACGGTTATTAATCCTGTATTCTCTTCCACACAAAAGAGGCTACGTTTTCAGAGCAGTAATACATGCAGAATGTGTTTGTATTCTTTAAACTGTAGTACGCTATCCAAATTGAAATGTCAGCTATTTTGATATTTGATCTTTAATGTGAACCCGCTTTTCTTTACAGTCTTCTGAGGCTCCATAGAACTTTAGCAATGCTCCATTTTAGCTTTCCTTCATCTGGAATTTGTTTGAAACAAATAGGTGTATGATAAAGAGATCCAACACTTGTTCCTGCTTTTTTTCCCTCAGAATTTTAAAAAATAGAATCATTTAGGTTGGAAAAGACCCTTAAGGTCATCGAGTTCAACCATTAACCTAACACTACCAAGTCCACCACAAATAGTCCTCTCACACTCCTTTAGCTTTAGATAATTCAGTAAATCTTGTATATTGTATAGGAATTATTTTTTTTTAATCACATCAAGTTAAGTTTTCAAATTTTAGAGAGGATGAATTTTTTAAAATTAGTTCTAAAGGTAAGAAATTTAAGGATTACTATTTGCAAATTAATCTGAATAGAATTACTTGGTATTAATTATCTTGTTGAACCAAGTCTCAGTGCTAAACTGTCACACCATCTTAAACATGAACTTCTATCCACTATATTGTTTTGAGTATTTATATAAAAAAGCCAAATATAATCATCCATGATATAAGAATGTAATTAAATAATTACCCTAAAATGCATACATCTTTTTTAGGAAGTTACACCTCACTGCAATTGTTGATCAGATAACTGGGGAGTAAGTTTTGTTAAACGGGTTAGCTGATGGGTGGTCTTAAGAATATTAATATTAAAAGATAAAATCAAAGAATAGAAGCAGATAGAATGAAATTGGTTAACCTCCCACTCTGTTTAGAGAAGGATTCTGTTTCAGTAGAAGCTAGCTTTTTTAAGACCAGGACAGCTTTTGGCAAATATTTTGGCAAATATTTTGTGGGCATAGGTATGACAAACTTCCACAGATGTTTAGAAAAGCCTGCTGGTTCACCTGAGGTTTCATATTAAACTTAGTGTGAAGAGTAGTGAGGTGTGCAAGCACAAATGAATGCAGCTGTGCTCTGGGGAACCTGTGGAGTGGAGTGGGACAGGCTTCTGCAGAGAAAACGGATTCTTTTCAGATAAAGAGGGGTTGTACCACAAAATCTGTCTGTGAGCAGTGGAAATTCATACAGAACTGAGTATAGAGTAATGATTAAGATAACACAGAGAAAGAAAAGTTATTGGATAGTGCCAATCATGTTTTTTTCTGGAACTATTGTGCACCATTTTGCTGTATATTTTTCAAACTTAGAGGTTGTTATGCAGTATCTGTATTCATATTCTTCCAGTAACAGATATGGTGTGTTTTCAGAGCTTAGAATAGTCAGCATTGAAAATCAGGTTCAAATTTGTTGTGCCAGCTTTATTTTTGTTTCTTTTTCTGTAAGATGTAAGTAATATTTATTATGTATTTAGAGAATTAATTATCTCTTTCAAAGTTATCTGAAACTTTGGGTGGAAGGTGATATAGAGGCAAAAATTATAAGTGTCAATATTTAATTTTAGAACATAAAAATTGGCTCAGAACTTTTTTGGTAGCCATGTGCAAAGGAGAAATAGAAGAGAGACAGGCTAGTCTTAATGGCCATACTCTTGAGGAATACTGTTTATTTCTGGTATTAACAGTAGATTTTATGTGCAGGAGGCAATGTTGACTTGCTATTAATTTATCTGAATAAAGCATTTGTACAATAGCTGTAGGAGCTATTGAGAGGTAATTAGTTAAATCTTAATTTCTGTCTGTGGCTGAGATTTGGGCTTGTTGGCCAATGATACTGTAACCTTGAAAAGATTTTGACAGGGCTCTGTCACTCGCGCTTGCAAAAGACCTGGAATTCATAGAGGTTTTGTCTATTTCCATCTGGGATCTGGGGCAGCAGTCACGTTTTTAAGAGATGAAGGGTATTTCTGACAGTCTCCAAGACCATCGAGAGTGAATCCCTTTCCTAGCTACTAGCATAAATTGTTACACTAATCTGTTGTATTCTGAGTTATTGCCTAATGCTTCATTTTTAGATAGTTTATGTTAAATACACAGTCATCAGAACATCATTTGGCTGCAGGGGAAGCATAAAAACTGTGGAAATACATACATAATACAAGAATACAAGAGGCAAATTTCATTCACCATAAATTGGTGAACTTTTGACTGTAAAGCTTGGCTCAGAATAACTCTTGCATTATTTCTTATATGCATAATTTGATATTTGATTAACGTTTCAAAAAACCAAATAAATCTTAATGTTTTAAAAATATTAAAAAGACTTTAAATAGTAATATCTAAGTTTTCAAATTCCTGCAATATAATTTGATAATGGTGATTTAAAGTAAATGGAATTGTGCTAAACCCCTTCTAATAGATACGAACATCTATGAACAATTAAAAAAGAACTTGTACACAATTAAAATGAACTCCATAGGCTTCTGTTATCATTTTATTGGAAATCAGGTTAATATCTGAAGGATAACAGACTCATATTAGCTTAAAAAAATCTATGGTCTATCAAATAAAACCTAATGAAATGGAGTAAGTGGTTCCTGATTATTGCAACTAAGGCAACAGCCAGTTTCTACAGTTTTCATTCTTGTGGACAGAATTTTCAGTTTAATATTTTCCTGATGGAGAGTATGAGTATGTATCCTTGAATCTAAAGATTTGTTCTACCAGTTATTTTCATGCCGGATCCAAGTTTCTACAGAGCCTGGGATTAATTAGCTAATTCACTAATAGTTTTGGGTCCACCTTCACCTGAAATTATTGACCACATATTTATCATCATGTTTTGGTCTAATGAGTTTTTTAATGAATGTAGCATTACTATAGAAAGAGGCCTACAAGGTTCAGTAGTTTAATGAAGATTGTTGGCTAGGCATCAAAAGAATTTAAATTTCTTCCTTAGTCTTGAAGTGTGATAAATCTGGCTAATGCTGAAAAAAAAAGATATGTCAAAATATGGTGGATACTGTGTCAGTTTTGGAGTACTTTTGTTTCACATTATTGCTTTCTCAAATATTTAGCTAACAAGAAATATTTCTTTCTTTGCCAAATGCCTTTTCTGTAATAGAAAACACTCTGGTGAAAGACTGAGGTAGCTCTGTATAAAGTATTGTGGGCTAACTGCACATGAGTGGTACACCTCTAGCAAAAGCAAGAACTGTTGTGCCAAATTATCTTACAAGGCAGGAACTGGTCCAGAATGGATGTAATGTTAACTTAGGGCAAGAATGTAATGTTAACTCAGGAAGTTGCAACACTACCTTGACCATTGACGAGTGAATTCTTGTTAGGGGATATTTTATTTGATGTACATTGCCTTTTTGTCTATTTGTGAATGAATTTAAAGTAATTCTCAACATTTAAGATATGCTTAAGGTTAGTGGTTGAAGGTGGTTGAAGTGACCAATTTAATATTTTTTTATACATTTAATTCAATTCATGTACTTAAATAAGAGATATATAGTTAAATTAAAGATAATCAACCAACAAATCAGTGCAGTACTTATTTGATATCCTATTCAAACTTAGTTCTGATAGATAACATAGCCAATAAGAGAAATTTCTAATCTACTCTAATGGGTGAATACAATGCTGGGAATCTGTTTTCTTGTTAAATGCATGATTCACTTTCTGGGAATGTTCACCAGTATCTGCTTAATTTTTTTTTTTTCTCTAAATCACTTCTGCAAGTAAAATGCCAGAATATTTGCAAAAAATAGTTCAAAGTCCCCAGCATAGATACAGTAATTCTGTTAGACATTTAAAATTTTAGGTATAATATCCTTCTGCAGACTAATTCCAGTGTATTCATATCTCTTTACTTACGTAATTTCTCTTTTAAAGATAGTGTTCAGTGATTGGGGTCATGCATGGTAGGATAGAAACAGTTGAGCGAGGAAGGCATACATTCTAATAATTAACATAGAAGAGTCATATTTTACTAAGATTTGGATTCTGATAAGAGGGAATAGATAGGCTTATCTAACGGCCTGGATAACTCTGTGCAAACTAGATAAGGGACTCTCAATTGCTGCTGCTGCAACACAGTAATGTACAAAGTAGTACATAGTTTGCCACGGAGGTAGAAACTGCCACCGCCAATGATCCTGACTGCTGTTCTGCTACTGGTACTACCCAATGCCATGCCCAGCAGTGATATCGGCAAAAAAAGTCTGTAAGATGCCTGGGTAGAGATAAGTATTCAAAAGTATTTACATTTATCATATTTACAAATAACTCACAGCAATGAAATATAAGGAAGACTGTTATTGTTCATATCCCTGACTTTGTCTTCAGAGCTCATTATCCTATCAGTCCTTCTTTCATTCTACTTCACTTTTCTTTGCCATTTTTCAGACCCCTAGTCTTTTCCCATCAGTCTGTCTGCTTCCAGTTCCACAGTCTTTTTGCTGTTCTATCCTGTCTTTTTCACTTTGTCCATGGAAGAGGAGCTCAGGCGGAGCTAGCAGTACTCTCTTCTGGAATGAATAGGAGAGATTTTAATACAACAGTGATAACAACTACAATAACAAAAAATAGAAAGAGAAGTTAAAAAGAGGAGCTTTCTCCTCACAACTTCTCCATGGTCAGAAGAAAATGCAAGGGCTAGTCTTGCTCTGCGTTCTTTCCTAGAAATTTTGGAAGGTAGTACAAAGGTTACCCAAACCCCAGATTTCTGAGAAGAGCTGTCCTTTGTTCCCAGGGTGGATGTAGTGCAGGAACTATGTTCAGACTCAAAAGCTATTGTTCGTAGCTTGATAAAGTTGATCAAATCAAGTAATCTGTGAAAATCAAGCAGTTTTGCGCTGTTGTAATAGCTGCCTTGGTTATGACTTGCAGAGAGCAAAGCTATTTAATGGCCATAACTTGCTTTAGGACGTGGACCTCAATGTTGCATAGACACAAAATGCTAAATCATGGAATGTACACAAACTTATTTTCACATTTTATTTCCATATTTGGAGAAATGTCTGTTTCTTTTTCAACTCAGGAATACGAGTTTCATTCACAAAGTCTCTTCTGTTACTGTGGCAGGGATGAGTTTCAAAGTCTTATTTTTATTCAACACATTCCACATACACTGTTAATGAAGTAAAATTAGGCAATAACATTTATCAATTTATTTTGAGGTTTGAATTAATGATGTGGAAATGTTGAGCTTTTCCTTATACTTGGTCTCTTCTGATTTTGCCCTTTTTTGTGTTAAAACAGTACAACTATTCATAAAAAAAAAAAAAAAAGACGACGAAAACTGTCACAACCACATTAAAGCCTTGTTTTGATCAAGACACGACGCATGTGTAAATTGCAGCACTTGCTGTTCTGTGTTCCGAGCCTGCCATCGCTTTCTCCGCTAGTTGAGAATCCAGTACTTAAAATGCTCTTCTTTTTTTCATACATAAAAATGTACCTCCAGCCCATCAAACTATTTCCTTGGGAAGTTGTGGTTCACGACAGCATGACCAAGTTAGTGTTCTAACCTGGAAATGAAAGGAAAGCAGAAGCTGAGCTGTTTGAGAAACATTGGCACGGCAAGGGATTACCCTGTCTCATTTTCCCCAAACCACATTTTTCTGAACTTACGCTTCCAGCGAGTCCCCACCCAGGCAGTCCTTCTCCCAGATGAGGTAAAGGAAGCCACCATCAAGCTGAGCTAGGAGCTGTGTTAGGCTTCTCTCCGTTGGAAGCCTCTCTTCATTACATCACACCTGGCCGTATTTCAGAGATTAATGAACGGCATCTTGTCAGTTTTAATATATCGCAGTGCTTTAGTTTACATTGACGATGTAATCATAAATTCCCCGAGCTGTGAACTACACCTTAAGGACTCGCATGGAGTTCTAAGAAGGCAAGAAAAAGAAATGACTATAAACTCGAGAGCGTGCCAGTTTTGAGAAGAACCTGCAGATTTTCTAGGACATTAGGTTTCAAAAGAAGGATTAGACACAGACTAAACAGAGTAGAAGTCATAAAAATTTAAAGACATCACAAAAATAAGATCCTTTTTAGGTATGACAGAATACTAAAGGAAATTTATACTGAATTATACCACCCAAGCAGACCCATTAATTAATGTAATGAGAAAATATGTTCCATTTCCATGGACCTAAGCATGTCAGGAAGCATCTGACACTTTTAAAAGGGGGAGAGGTGAAAGCATGCACTTCACCACTCCTGAAATTCTCAGATTTTAGCTTATCTATTCACATTCATGTTTGGGCTGCTGAGGCATTTGGATGCGACAAATCAAGAGAGAGGAAGAAAAAATTACTGTAAGTGACAAATATGTCTAAAAAAGCATAAACACATTTTGTGCTGTGTAACTTCTAAAGTTACATCTTGTGTCTTGAATATTGGAGAGATTATCATATCACACTAGGAAAGCATGAGTGAAAAGAAGCTTTTTATTGTCAAAATGATATATATGTGAAACTTTTAGATCCATAAGCAGATGCTACGTGTTCATTCCAACTGCTTATAGTTCTGAAGCTGGCAAGCAGGGCAATTTGCAGGATCAGGAAATAAAAGCCAGTCTTCCAAGGTTGTTCAGACATTGATTTTCCATGCAAATGATTTTTTTAAAAATCAGGTTCTAATTCCTTTTCTCAGAGTTTTATCCCATTCCTGGTATTAAAATACTCCTCTGCATATTGCTTGGAAATTCTTATGCTCATTCCTTGATAGAAGAAAACTGAAAAAATTAGTTTGTCCCTTAATTTTTTTATGATGCAAAAACCCCCTGGGACACTTTCTTTCATTTCGTATCTGTGATGTAATGGCCACTTGATCTTAAGAATGGGATATTTTAGGTAGCATCTTCTGTAGCGTGTCATGTAAATTTTCAGTTTGGATAGCACCTCCCAGATGTTTCCATCCCTGTTCATTTGAAGAATTTTTGATAGATGTGACTACCCTCTGCAGATATATTCTTAGACTTAATATGTTGATCTGTCTGTATTCAAGTGAAGCATTGCTTTAGAGTACTTTGATAAACGTATCTTTTATACATATATAGCCGATGCTGAAGGTTTTTCTAGATTACAAATAAGTACAATTTTTTATGCATGCAAAATTTTGAGAGTTAATTGCATTTGTGTACATAAGTGTGCACATCTGATACAGTTCAGTTAATTCTTTGATTTTTTGTGTTAAACTTTACATTTCTTTTCACTTGTTAGTGGCAGGAAATGGGTCCGCAGATCCCTTTTCTCTTTTGTGCTAAGCAGTTTACATGCTGCGTGTGCAAAACTGCGCTGTAGCCAAAATAATATTTGAAATATTTGGTCACCATGAATCAACAGAAAGAAGGCCAAACCTCATGCTTTTATGACCACATTAAAAAGCAGGATGTAAGTAATAATAACTAACCTATCTGTGTGGTTGAAATGCAAGGTGGCAGTTGTTTTATAATAGTAGAAAATACAGGATAGTTGTGAAGGCAGAAAATGCAGGAGAACTTTATGTTTAATTGAAATGAGTGAAAATATTTTACACAGGCAAAATCCAGTTTATTTACTTCAAGTGTTATCATGCGTTGCACTGTCGTTTTGCAGGAGTGTTAATTACTACCCTGATTATGTTAATCTGAATGTTTGCAATTCAGTGAACATTCATTTTTCAAAAATCTTTTGTCTCTTATAGTTGTTGTGCAAAGTTTATCAGCATTACCAATTTCTGAGGAGAAATTTACTGGGGAAAATGTGCTAATAATCCCATTACAGATAATTGATGGAAATCTCTTTCTGAGCCAGGTAGCTTTCAAAATAGGCAAAGGAAGGAATCTGATTTGCATGGGTTTACTCTTTATAAAAGGATTAATGTTAATTGTTAATTGATCCCTGTTAATTTGAGTGATCATTTTCTGATCTGTGGAAGGTTTTACTTAAGTCAGTAACGATACTAAAGATGACTCTTTGGCCACGTCTGTACTGCGGGTAATAGTGACTGCAGCACATAGCATAAATTTCTGAATGAGGGAGGTGTCCGTAAGCACTTTAGGAGACTGGTCACAGTTAAAAATAGTCATGCAGAGCTTCACAGGCTTACCTGAGATGTTTCTTTTTTTCCCTACACTTCCTGATGCCACTACTAGACTGCTGCTCATACTCAGACTGGTTTAAAGCTATCTTCTCTGTACAACTCAGTAGTCATTAAAAACTTCAGCAAAGGCATGTCTTCGCTTTCATTTCCTTTTATAAGATAGAAAACACTTCAGCACTTTCTGTTATCTGTTCAAAAGAAGCATGAAAGGATTAATTTAATCTTGTGGGATTTGTTAATGTCTCAGTGCTGTAATCTGAACAAATCTTTCGTTTTGAGCTTTTTGTAGGGGTGTTCATTTGTCGGGGAGCTGAAGCTGAAAACTCACAATGATAGCCACATGCTCCACTGAAGCCCACTGCCATCTGAACTTGCCTTCCTAAAGACTCTGTTGACCTTCATCAGATTTTAATCTCTCTGTGGTTTGCTACGTTGGCACCACTGAAATCACAGGCAGAGCTCCTACGGACATCAACAGATCTGGATTTACTCTGTGTTATTTTTTGGCAGGTGGATTTTGAAAAACAAAAGAAAGAACGTCTAGCTCTCAGGTGGTAGTTTTTATGTGGGGGCTGTTTTCTTACCAGTTCGTGTGGTGGCTTTTTGCTTTTTCTGTTTAGTCTTCTCTTCCTTGTAAATCTATGCCTGTGGTATGGACTGGGGCTTTTATCATTTGTAGAAGATTAATAATGAAAAAATCCCTGATTATTCCCTATAAACAAACACTTTGGGTCTTGCCCCTAAATTCTTTCACAAAACTTCTTGGAGATTTCAGAGATGCTCTGCCACAGTGAGGAGTAAGTGAAGAAGTGCAGAAGAGGCATTCTCAGTGCCGCCTGTTGAAAACAGACCAGTTGGAAAAGCAGAGCAGAGAGGCAGAAAAGGGAGTTTGACTCACCTGGAAGGAGGACGAACTGAGGCACTGGGTCCTGCTTCCTGGAGTGTGCATAACTAAACCGTGAAGCAGAACTAATTTAGTGGGCCTTTCCACTTTCAAATAAGCTTTCTAGGCCAGAAGATTCTGACTCCATTCTCTCTCTTCTTTTGACCCACTGATTTTTATCATTTCTGGCTGCACCGCAGCTCAGATTCAACCAGAAGGACTGCAGTCAAAGCAATTTCTTGGGAAGTAACCAGAAGAGTTAGATCTACCTCTTTCTGAATTGTAGTAGTGTTCTTATTATTAAACTGGCACCACCACCCATGAAGTTAATTGAGGTGCTGACTATGACTAACTTTTCAGGATTCTCCAAGGTCTCAAGCAAGCTTTGGCAGTTGCATGTCTTATCCTGGATTGCTTTTAGAAGGAGATAAATATCTATCTCCATATTGTTTGGGTACTTCTGAGGATGTATGCCAGCCAGAAAAATTTCTAGCCAGATTAAAAGGTACGTAGTGAGTTCAGGTGCCAGGAAATTTAAACAGTACTGGAAATTGGGTAGCTGGGATTGCTGTTTGGGACTCAGAAGGGTTTACGTGCTTGGGACACACTTTGGGTAGACATCAACAGCATGCAGTCTGAAACCTGCTATCTTCTGGAAGAAAAAGTGTTCCAAAACAAAACAAAAAACCCCAGTCCAATCTGTGTGTGACAGACCTTAAAAGTAAGATATTAGGAGTGTTCCATCTGGGGCAATTTCGGGTGAATTCCATACAAGGTCAATCTGCAGTCCCAGCATTCACTGCTATCTTAGTATTATGTATTTTATTTCCATGCTAATAAAAGAAGTGAAGAATTTGCAAGACAATAGTAAGTTTAGAAAATATTAAAATGACAGTTTATCTGCATACTGAAAATCTGATAATTCCATAGAAGTTCCATCATAAACAAAAAGCTGTAATTAAAAATGCAAAGTAAATATGATTCTAGTAAATCACAGGGGACCTCTTAGTCACAAATTTATCTTACTACTAAGGTATTTAAATAAGTAAACCCCTCAAAATGTCAGACAGCTGTATTCTTTAGAATAATTTTAATAAGCTAACATGGTAATGTGTTTGCTGGTTGCAGCCTGTTGCCTATATTCAAGTCTCTGTGCATCTCAGTCACTTCGCTATGGTTTTTCTCTTGCATAACCATCTTAAAAACTACCTAATCCATTGTGTACCTTTTTATTCCTTGTTTGCATTGATCTAGAACCAAATAGCTGTGAATAAGTGCACAAATGATGCATGAGGTATTACGCATGTGTGCGTAGCTGCAGGTTTCTGGTACAGATATATAATAAGCACCAGGTATATGTAGACTGTACGGTTATGCACCTTGGAAACCTCAGGGTTAGGCTGACATAAGTGCCTTCTGATGGCTTGCTAGGTAAGATCTAGCATGAGGCTCTCTAGGGATGAATTTCTTAAAAAAATAAAAGTGAGATCGACCACATTTATTTGATATTACATTCATAGGTGTAAAATAGCAGTTTATAGTTTCACTTGTCCATTTCCCTTGCTCTGGATCTGCCTCCCTGATCAAGAAATTCAATAGCTATTAAAGGCTGCAGCTGTACTAACAGTCGTATGTTTTATAGGAGGAATTTTGCAGCTATTACTTTAGAACAGGCGTTCCGTGCCAGTACAGATGTTGCGTCCACCTTTTTCATAAGCACTTTATCTGTACCATGGGCATTGCATTTCTAATGTTTGCTTGGAATTGCTAAACATGCTCCATAGCTGTAATTTATTTGGGCTGGTGTAGTTTAAAGACCTGAAAGCTAGACCTGCACCTGTTCTATTCATCTGACCAGGAAAGCTCTAATTCCACTGCATGAGACTTTGTAGAGTTTGGATCTCTTCTGTATAAATCTCCTGAAACAAATGCAGCCCTTTGATTCACACATATGTTCCCCTTCCCTGAAGTAGAAATAGCTTGCACATATATCACCAAATTTCAATTTTCTAATATAGAAGGGAGGACATACCACTTGATCTAATGGAGGACCAGCATACAACTCCTACATTCCCTCCCTCAGTCAATCCGTCTCTGAGTAATCAAACGTACATACTGAAAGGTGAAACATGTAGAACAATGTGTGTAACTGGAGCAAACTCTGCTAGTATGACGACACTGGTTTCATTGTGGAATGATATGACAAACACTTCTGAATGTAATGTATTTAGAGTGATATAAAATGAGTGAGAAGGAAAAGCAACTACTTAACGTAACTTGATTCACCTCCTGACAGCACTGATATCAGTGAATTTGTACTTTTGTAAGACAAGCAACAGTTGAAGAAGGCTGCGATATTGGCATTAGCCTAAGTAAGAAATGACAAATTTTAAATATTGAATGTCAAACCAGTATAAAAGCCATTCATTCAACTGTTTCAGCCCAGGATTTTGGAATTCAGACAAAATCCAGGAATGGTCCTAGCTTTGAAAGACAAAAAAATAAAAATAAAAGAAAAGAAAATAAAAAAAAAAAAAAAAAAAAAATCCCCCCCCCGAAACCACCCCAAACCAAGCAAATAAGAAAGCCACCGTTCAGTGAGGTTTTACAAAACCAAAGCTATGTCCCACTTTGCCCAATTCTGCCAGAGATGTATGTCATCTGTAGACATGTCATCAAATATGACTCAAACCAACCCTTCCCCCAAAATAAATAAATGCAACCACATAGACCGAAATGATTCTTTGGCATTTTAAAGGTTCTACCCTACTTATTTGTGGTGCATTTTTAATTTAGAGTTAAACCAGGGGCTGATCCCTTACTTAGTGTTTTTGTTAAAATAAAACAGAAAAAAAAAGCATTTGTGCCATAATCAATCCTGTTAAAAACTTGTAAATATGTAGTAAATTTAGCGCAATAGAATGGAGAAGCAGCATCTCTATAAGAAAACAAATAAAGAACAAAAGACTTAAAGAACAGAGCTGTACGTGGAAGTAAAGAGAAGGCAATAAAAGGACAGAAGCTTATTCAAAGTATGTATTTTGGGAATAGTGATTAAATACTAAAGCTAAGATATTATTAGTAACTATATTACTAAAATGAAATGCTCCAGAATTGTGCATTTAGGCTTTGAATTCCTTTTGAAAGTTCCGATGACTTTGACAAACCACACAAGCCTCATTCAAGAGCCCAAGAATACCTCCTCTGATTCATCTAAAGGCAGAGCAGAATTTGGCCCCCCAGGCCATCAGAAGCTCTAGATAGAATTACAGTCTTGCTGTACACAGCTGAGTGTATATAATTCTTTAAGTAAAATTCATGTCTTGCGTGTTGTAAAAGAAATGAAAGGTAGCTGTTAATTCCAAGGCTTATAAATATGTCAGTGGGTTTTCATAATGTCTTAATAAATTACAAGAACAAACTCAATGACTCATGATGTCACCAGAACTACATGCTGCACTGTATTTATTGTAATTATGTACTGTACCTCACAGAATTCTTTGACTTTCTACATGAATATATAGGTCCCACTAAAAAATTAAAACCATCCTCATTGACTTCTTCATTCTTTTTTATTTGCTATCTTTTAGCTGTTTCCTTGTTCTGAGCCCTTCTTCAAATGAAGAAAATTTTTAAGTAAATGTATTTAAAAGAACATTGCTGCAACTGCTATATTTGTTCATTGAAAAGCTGAAGTAAAATACAGTTTTCAAATATCCTCAAATTTGGGTGAAGTTCAAATTTTCCTTGGATCCTAGTTCTCTGGCTGGCCACTAGCCCATATCACTAATGGTATAACTAGCTGAAAAATGGAAAAACAATTTCATGAAAATTTCAAGATTATTTTGGCTTAGATCTGAAATGTAGAGATTGCATCAATATCATAGTGTCAGTAATGCTTCATTCTTTAGTCTAAAAAATAAAACGCAGGATGGCCTAAACAGTTGAGGTAAGTGAAACGTGTAAGACTAATTCAACAGCATTTCAAACCCGTTAAGGTAAACTTAGTGTGTGAAGAAGCTCTTGGCTCTTTAGTGCTCCCCCTCCAAACTGGTTTTCACTCTCACAGATGTAAGCTGGCAGTGTAGTTTGCGTTTAAGTGTTGTGATTAAACGTTCTTTTGCATCAAAAAATATAGTGAGTTGATATATTGAGTTGGCACTGCTCCCATATATATGCTTAGGTATTGATTTCAGTGGAACAGAACCTGTTACTTAAGATGGGTGAAATAGAAAGAATTCTACAGTGCATCCATTTTTTATGGCCCTTCTTTAAATCACTGGAAATGGTACATCTGAATTTAACATACATTGATTTGATGACATGCTTCTCTGAAGATATTAAATAAACAAAACAAAGAAATGACCCCCAACTTTTCTCCCATCGTTACTGAACTATTTCTCCAAGATATCTATACTTGAAAAGCCTGTACATGAAATCCCCTTGTTCAAGCTGTAGGTGCATTCACATATTGCTTGCAATGAAACAGGTATCTTTTCCATATGGAGGTCTTAATTTTCACTCTCATTTATGCAGAAGCAAACGGGAAACCCCATTCCAAACTTCCCATTCCAAAAATAATAGCAGTGTTCAGTCACATTTTATGAAAGCATCTTAGAATTTATATAAATAAAACTAGTGTACATTTCAAAGAATATATAAAATGCTGGCGTTTTGCTTTTACTGCAAAGATCAAAGAGCTGATTAAAATTAAAATTTCATGAATTTTAAATTATGCATTTAGTCATAACAAAAATATTAAAACCAAAAAAATTTAAAGCAGCAGGTGTACCTTATATAGTAAGATAAAGTTTAATATATTTTATTAGCTTAAGGGACACAGAATAACTATCTATCCAGAACTTCAGGCATGCATTTACATAAATATATTAAATTAAGAAAAGCAATTATACACTTAAACATCCTTTTGTCTAGAAAAATCATTAAATCCACAGATTAACAATAAATCCAACTCTATGCATTTATCACTTCCAGATACAACTGTTCCATTTCTCAGATATTACACAAATACATTTGTTAGAATTTATATGCATTATACATATATTATATATTACATAATAGTGTGTATACATACATGGTGTTCAATAATATAATAATAATTTGTACTTTTTATAGCACTTTTCATTTGAAGAGCTCAAAGCGCTTTACAAGGATTGATTTCACTAATTTTCAGATGGAAAGTGGAGGCACAACGATGCAATTACTTCAGGTTATATAGAATTTGTGACAGACAGTAACTGAATTCTCTTGTTGTGAGCTTCAGCCATGCTATCTCCCTAAAAAGAAATACACATATAGCATATGTAGTCTACGTAGGTAGACCTGCAAAGACTTGTAAGGTCTCAAACCAAGAAAGCACTTAATTATATTAATAATGTTAAGCACATGACTTCAGGGAGACTCATATGCTTAAAATTACTTGTGTGCTCCAGTGCTCTGCTAGATTGGTGCCTGTATATGCTTAGTAGTATAATACAGTTTATAGAAGATACTTAAACATAGTTTGAATGATATTTTCTAAGCTATTTTCCCACATTTCAAATGTACATACAGTACCTGACAGCTACTATAAAATAAAACTAATTGAACAGAGGAATATCACAACAGTAATGTTCTCAAGTGACAGAATTTTCTTATTTCCTTTTCCTTTTCTGCTTGGCTCCCATTAAAATCTAATTGTTCTCAAAAGAGAATTGAAGTTTTAATTCTGCAGTATATTTTGTGGGGGACAGCTAATAGCATTTCTGGGTAATTCACAGGGTAGGGTTACTGCTTCTGGTATTAATGGAGATCACTACAAGATACATCTGGTGACTTAATACCAGATGGTTTCTGGTCGCACTATATCTTGGTATGAATCAAGTTCATTCTGCGCACCAGTTTTAACTCTGCCTAGAACATTTTCCTTTTAGCCGCACCTCCTAGGAACATTCAGAAAATGGGATTTGTTTGTTACTACCTTGAGATGCAAATCGCCTTTTCATCCTACAGTGAAACGCATCCTAGATTAAAAACACCCCTCCAAAACAGCCACCTCTCTCTGCCTCCTTCCCACCCAAGAATATTGTGAACACAGCCACGGTGTGTATTCACATACTTTAGCTGGCACCTTCTTTCTGAAATTTCCTGGGAATTTAAGCAATTTTTCATTTAAATATTTTTTCACTTTTGTTTTCATTGCAAAATGAAGATAAATAGGAAAATCTCATAGACTCTAAAAGGAACTTAACTATATGATACATGGGACCCTATTGATCACTTATAACAGATGGAAAGTTGTTTTTTATCAGTAGAAATAAAACTCTTCTCCAATAATGCAGCTTGCTGTTCGTGCATATTCTTAGCAATAATTTCTGACATTTTTGATTGTGGAAGCCAGTGTGTGTACAGTAGGCAATAGGTAAAGACACACATTAAACGTATATAACACAGAATATTATTTTTTTGTGAATTCCTATAGCATGAAATGACCACTAGAATGATATATTTTCAGTACTGAGAGCTCTGGTAAGCAGGTGTGTCACTTGGCTTTCAAATCAAACTGTACAGTGTAACGTGAAGAAAAATTTCCTATGGAAGCCTATGGGAGTTTTCTTTGGGTTATGGGACTACATGATAATCCTTTGCTAATATAAAGACCAAAGTAGTAATTATTAATAACTTATGAGTGAACTGAAGGAAAAAGGTTGATGTGTCAGTTGAACCACTTGTACAGTGCTATAAAATAGTAATGTTTCTCTTTTCCCAGATAAGGCGTTAGTAATACTCTCTGATTCGTCAGTCTGCCCAGTGTAAAGCTATACAGAATTAATTGCTGTGCTAAGATTGTTTGGGCGTTGTGCATTTTATAGCACGATAAATGCTGTGTGCAGAGTTGTAACTGAAATCAATGAGCACCAAGGCAAGCGGCTATCCCTTTGCCTAGCACGCATCTGTAGAATGCCTGCTCATGTCCCTCCCCAAAATCGCTTACGCCTGTCATTTCAGTACTAAGGAGTCTCATCGCTTTCGGTCGTACTAGTCTTATTAGTAAGGGTGACAACAACATTTTTTTTGGATTAGGATATAGTCTTGATTGAAATATTACACCATCCCTATTAAATACAGGAAGAAGGTCTTGAAAATGTGCCTAAGGCTGCTGAAATCAGCCTTTGTAATACTGGACTCAAAACAGTCGAGGGAACTCTTCTGTAGATGTTTGTGAGCATCTGTGGGGGCAACTCTGGGCCCTGTCTTACTATGGCTATTTCATAAAACGGGGCCACTGACTTGGTATTTTAATTACTTTCCTGCTTAGTGGCATATGCTTACGTATTTGAAATAAGCATGTATGTGTGAAAGAGAAAAAATGTGAGCTAATGCTCAACATTTTCAAAGAAGCATCAAGAAGCCTGGCAGATTTAATAGACCCCTTGTGTAACTGTTGGCGATGCCTATAAGGAAACCCAAGAGGATCGGATACGCTCCGTACATCTTGAAGTAGGATATGCTCCGTATGGCTTTGCACAGGGCTGAATCTGCAGTCTTATTCCAGAAAACCTTGGTGTGTTTAATGACTGCAGACGCAGACACAGAGGGGTCATGTGTACACTGATGTCTGAAGGTAAGATCTTCTGCCAGCTAAGTGGATATCTTTTAAGGACTTAATCCTATAACTAATGAAGTCAATAGGAGATTTTCGGTTGACATCAATGGACTTTGAGTCAGGCCCTCAAAGATTAAAGTAATCCTGTACTAAGCTTTCAGGTGGCTTCTGCTGTTTCACACCTATATCCTAAAAAGTACATGTGTCTTGCTTCACTGAATTACTCTGCCGTTGAAAACAACGAACATTTTAGCAAAATGGTCCTAATGTTTTTTTTCAATGTTTCCACAACATTTTGCTCTGAAACTACTTATGGAAATATTTATGAGTTTTTTGTAGCCAGAACCCAGATTATTTGGTACACATTTTCTGCAAATTTGGATTAGAATAAATTTAAAGGGTTGATTGCCTTTTTGGTGAGATTCTTAGTTAATTTTTTTAAGTGACAAAAATAAAAAATTGGTCAATTTTTAATATTGCAAAATGGGAAAAATTAGTTTTTATTTACTTCATGACTCCTTTTTTTTCTGAGAGACAGATCACCTTTTCAGTTGGACAGAAGATCAAAATGGTATCATTCCTAATTAAACTGATACACAGTTACATTAAAGGATAGTAAATTAAAATGCATTAATGCCTTTTAAAGGATTTACATAATTAAGGAAAAATAAGCAGAGCAGGATATCCTCGGAGTTGTTTTTTCCATGCAGGCCCAATCTTATAAATGCCTATTTCATTTAATGCAAGTAGAATTACGTGTACAAATATTGATTTTCACCTTAGTGGGGCTTTACACCTGTGAAAAGTTACTTGTTCGTAAGTGTTTTCAGAATCTCCATTTTGCATCTTTGTACCTGAAAAGGTCGCCTTTTCTAACCCCAAATTAGAGAAAGTATACACTGAAAAGCAGCGTTTCGTCATCCCGGGAATATTGTTCTGCTTTTCACTTGAGGTGTCTGATTAATGCATTGAAATCAGTAACTTTCTGATAAGCACAGTGACTGTACAGTGACCAAGTGCTTTCTCCCTTCCTCCAGCTTCAGTCTGAGCTGCTTAAGGCTGGTACTCCTGAACTGTAAATGTCCAGCTAAGATGCAGTATTAGAAGTCACTATAAAATAACAAAGTTCTGTGGAATGATCAAAAGATAAAAATCTTTGCCTGCTGGGAAGCCTCTTTGATGCACACGTCTATTAGGCAGTTTCAAAAATAATAAGCATCACCTGCAGCAACCAGGGATTATTGACGTTTGCTGTGGTTCTAGAAAGGAAGGAGCTGCAAAGTCAAAATGTGGAGAAGTGAAAGAAAGAAGGAGATAAACAGAGGTGTCATGTTGGTGATATAGAATTTATACTCTTATTTATACCTGACTTACAGTTTGCATGAAGTAGAACAACCTGTGAGGATTTAAAGGTACAAAGGGTTTGGCATCTCTGTCCCTGACTGTTAACGGAAGAAATTTATTTCCTTGAGGGGGAGGGTTTAAGTTAAGTTAATATTTCCTATTGGACGCATTAGAAAAATGAGTTTACTGTTTTTCTGAAATGGAGTGAAACAATTTGGAGCTGATTTTACATAACATCTTTTCGTCTCCCTACCTATCTATGGAGTAAAGGCGTTTCTCCTAAATTCCAATAATACGCCTTCTTTCTCATCAGTGGCATTTAAAAAGAGAAAGATGAAGGTTTTCTGTCCCAAAGTAATAAAATGAGGGTTGAAAACTAGCAGACTTTAGGAACAGAGTTATGTTTCTTGCAACAGGTATGTTTGCTGTCTTTTAACAGTAAAAAGCCTCAAAGAATGCTTGAAATGTACAATGTGTTGGGAACAGAGAGGCAGTATCTCCGAATAAAGGAAGAAATGAATGGAATAAAAGATTAGGAGAGAGAGACAGAGACAGAGACAACTTGAACACATACATAAAATCCCTTCTGGAGGCCCTTATCTAATTGCCTCATTTATCTAGTTTCATTTATAAGCTCAGTTTTATTCTGGGACACTCTCGGAGGTTGTGTGAGAATGGCTGCAGAATGACCTAACTGGCAACGGGCTTTCTACAGACCCCCCCCCCCCCCCCTTTTTTTTTTGTATGCCAATTCTCAGGGCAATTACTGCAGTTGCCCTTTTTATATTAGCATCTTGGGTGGCTAGGCCTGGGGTTTACTCACTCTTTTTAATAGTATAATTTCTTTTGATAAATAAGCAGCTAGGATTTTTTGTCTTTTTTTTTTGAGAATACTTTTCCACTGGGACTTCCTATGTACCCATGTGGGCTTAATGCAGATGCTTGCTTTCACAAGATATAAAAGATGATTTAAAAATGAAGCAAAACACTTTCCACAAACTATCTCCCCTCTCCCTCTAATCTTCACTTAGATTACTTCTTAGTGCTGAAGTTTTGATGGAATGACTCAAACAGAAGTTGTTTTTTTTTAATAAAAATAAACTGAAGTATTTTGCTTAAATTTTGAAAGTGATTTTCTGGGTGCAGCACAGCTGATGTGAGTTTTTTGCCATAATTTGAATGAGGCCTGAATTTAATTCTTAGCTTTTACTGGAGTTTTATTTTCTGATTTCACTAGTAAACTAAATTGTCTTTATTATTAAGATCAAAACTCTAAGATCATTGTTATCCCTTCTCTACATGACTATGGCATATATATATTACTGTGGATCTTCAATTTAGGTACCATCTGTGGTATTTGTTAAGTCTCCAGGAACTAAGCAGTGAGAAAAGAACTGTCACATCTCCCCAGCTGGTTGTTGAAAATAATGCGTCACAGTGGAGTTAAGTTGGGTTTATTTTTAAATACATTTCATTAAAGAAAGCGTTAAAGATATTATCTCTGTCAGATATTTAAATGTTGCTAAAATACTTCAGCGACTTTCTTGCTTTGCCGATTATGAAGAGTGTAATAAAACTGCACTATTTGACAGATTTAGACAGCTGGCTCATTCATGAGAAGTTCACATTTTTGTCACCCACGTTGAATAAGGAAAGATTAGATGCTAAGGTCAATTTACAAAAATGGTTGTCAGGACATTTTTTAATTGTAAAACTTTTTGTGATGGAATTCAGGGAAAAGACTAAAGGCAGAAAGCAGCGGAGACAAAGAGCTGCTATTAACCTACAGATGCTACTGCAGGGTTCATTTTAAGATTGGTCACACTGCTTAGCCAATGAAGTGTTCGTGTGACTATAAGGGACCACCCTTTTCTGGGGTGAGAGGGCAATTTGGTCTTCATGCTCATTTAATCCCAAGACGTCTTTCAATGGACTGTCAGTTGAATCTACATTGTGCAAAATTATGCATGCACTTTTTAATGCAGACCATTGTTCGCTGAGCACTTAACCAAGATTTCTCAACCAACTTCCATTTGGCATGAGGTCACTCGAAACCCAGGCAAACATATATGGAAGGCAAATGTAATTTTCTGTTCCTCTGAGCTGGAATGTGTAAGACAGAGAAATGCAAGTATCAGTCAAGCTGTACTTTCAGATTTAATACTTACTAACTGAAGACTGACAACTTTCTATAAAGGAAAATTCATTGCATGTCATTGCCCTGGAGAGGTAATTTTGCTACTGGAGAGTAATATGGCTAAAGTCTTTTAGATCTTATTGCCTAAAGTGTTGTAAATCGTTGACGCATGAACAGCTACTTATAAGAACCATAGGATGTGCACACTGTGGCTACTCTGCTTTCTTTTCATAGGCAAGGTTTTATAAAAGCCAGGTAGTGCAAAGGAAATCTGATAGTCGGTAAGTAGTGAGCAAAGAAACTGCCAATAACGCCGTAGAACTGAAGATAAGAGGGCACCAGTTCTGAAGAAAGATCTATTTAGACTATTAATACTTTAGAAAACCTGACTATAGCATGTACACCATATTTATTGATACATTTACAAAGACTCAATTTTACGTTAGCTCTTCAAGGACCATTTACATTTAGAACCACATTTGGCGAGAATCGTTATACGTTTTGTACAAGTGACATCTTACACAGCCACACACGCTCATGTGAGCTCTCGTCCGGGGACGTTCCATTCAGTGTGAAATTGGCAGCAGTCTACTTGTGTATGATCTGGCCTGTCCTGTTACAGTGAAAATCACTTTATGAACACTTTTAACATATGCTGGAATTTTATTATGATTGGTTGGCAGTTGTTTTTTTCATCCGTCGTAAATGAATACAAGTTGACACAAGGATACATTTCTAGATTAGATCCACAACACATTAAAGAGTGTGTTTGCTTTCTCTTTCCCCGTCTTTCCAATTAAGTTGGTGAAAAATGTAACTTTAGTATTTTACAGGACATGGTAAAGCTGTCTCATCTAGGTGATGTCTATATTATAAAAATAAAATAAAATAATATAAATATGTAACATGAACCCAGTGCCCATCGTTAAATAAAATATATGATAAAAAGCAGACCTTCTAGGATGACTGGTTTTGAAATATGTGAATATAATTTAATTATTAAACACTTTAAACAATCTTGATATTAAGCTGCGATAACCAGATTTTTGCATCTATGCTAGATAAAGAAATGCGTAACATTCTGTAATAGAGTTACATTGATGAAGGTGAAGGTTACAGTCTTACAATGAATTGCCTAGACAGGAATGCATTAAGGAGTTCTGAAATATTGTCTCATGATGTAGTTCAGTTCACCTTAGAAACTGTTACAACTGGATTTTATTAAGTCCAGCAGTTTATACAGCGATGTTTGAAAATTGCTCTCTTATTGCTATAATCAGATAGGTACAGACACGAGATTTCTGGGATGTCAAAGAATCCATTAAGACATCATGGAAGTCCTTTGATGAAAATGTGGTTTACAGTGGAATTACTTTGTAAACTATTTCTCATGAAGAAATAAATATAAAAAAAAATTCCACTAGCTGCAAGACCGTATTTGTGATAGTGCGTGCATGTGTATGTGCGCACGTATTGGATATTGGTACGTCTGTGGAGACGTACAGAAATATTTACACACATACAAAGAATTTATCTGCACATTTGTGGATATTATACTTAAATTAATAAAGTAAATCAAATCACCAGTATTTGTTGCAGGATAACAGTCTTTTAAAAATGACAGGATTCAAAACAAATGCCCATTGAAAGTGTAGTTTCCAAATAGTCCCAGAAACTATACAATATAGCTGGTTAGATCCAGCAAATAGGATGTCATGTCTAGGATCTGATCAAGAATACCTGCCCTTGTCACTCTTCGGATGTTTCTATCCACTTGTTCACACTGGGGGCCGAGATAGCCTTTTTTACATAAGCATTTATTAGGCCTTACACAGACACCTCCATGTCGACAGGCTGGGTCACATTTTGCTGTGGGTAAAAAAACAATGATTTTCTAATTTGTTTAGAACATCACAAACTGAAAAGATACAGTACACATTCATTAAAAGACTTTCAAAACTTGTAATGATAAAGCACAAAAAATAAAAACAAAATAGAAAGGACAAAATATTAGAAGCTTTGAAACCACATTTTTTAAAGTTTTAGAATATTGGAGGAGGAAGTAATTTTGTATGTCTGAGAGGATGCCACCTAGGACACACTGTGAAACTCAAATAGCAGATTTTTGACAATGTCCAATTCCTAGGTTCATGCTCGATTGTGGAGTGCATAGAAGACCCATCTCAAAAGATTTTAGGCTCCAAATGTCATATCATTTGAAAACAAGACATACAGCACATCTAGATCTTTAAACAGTGGTGGTCTACCTCATCCCATTGCTTATGCAGGCAACCCAAAAAAGTCCTAAAGTTGGTGAGACATTTTAGCACCTGGCCATCTCCAAGCTAGCAAGTACTAAATCTCAGGTAAACTCCTGTGTACATGCAGAGTTCTGCACTACACTTTCCTTAACAGAGAAGACCACAATTGCCCACAGAGATGCACTCCTTTGGCTCTTGAATCATTTATGCTTGGAACAAAATTGAATTCCCTTTAGAAAAAAAAGAACCAGGGTATTTTTTGGACAGCTTTTATCAGTTAGTTAAGTTTCCAGGTTTCTCCCTCTGATGCCTGACTATTTACCTGTAGAGTTCGAGGTTAATCAGCTTGCTTAAGTTTTTTGAATACAAATGCTGTTTTAAATTGTAGCCAGTGTTAGCTAACAATCAATAACTTTAGTTGTGGAAGTATTTTCTTCTGGGGTAGAGTCACAGCGCTGTGATAAATATAATGTATCTTCCTTTTTGCAGACGTGTTGCTGTTTATGTTATCTATTACAATAAAACTATATAATTCATTTACAGAGATTTATAATACACTATATAAAAACAGGTTTCTTGATTTTATTCATGAGTCTCTTAATTACACTCGGAGGAAACTGATGGCTCATATGGTAATTTTTCTTATTTAAACTATAATAGTAGCTTGAGGTCCAACTTAGAACACCTCTGTTAAGTGCTGCGTTGGATACAGGGAAGAAACATCCTTAGTCTACATATTTTCTGTAGCTTTCTTGTACATTGCATCTATCAAATTATCTATCATAGAGCTGTAATTTTTTAAACAAAACATTGTTCAAGACCCATTTATGTTCACACTGGAGGTGTTTTTTACTTTAAGTTCCACTTGGACAAGGGCTGTAGAATGGGCCTCATTCTCTAAATGTAGGAAATCTCTGACTGACAAGTGAGGACAATTGAAGTTGGGCTATTTGGCCAGATTACCTCATCCATTTCTCCAACCTGCTTTTGTCGCATGGCTGTATGATGGTCAGCTCATGAGTCTTGTCAGTAAGATATATCATTAGTGATTTCATTTCATTCCAAATGAAGTCACTCCTGCTCATCACCAAAAACCCGGAGGTTCCTGAAATTTACTCTCCAGGCTATAAGGACCTTGTAGCTGACGCTGCTTCAGCAGGGCCCTCCTGAGTGCCCTTCCAACCTGAATTATCCCTGGTCCTTCGTGTGGTCCTTGCTTTGTCTTACTCTGTAATTCTTTTACTCGTTTGAGTTCTACTGCCATTATGTTAACCTTATCTCTTTGTATGGGCAGCTGGTCAAACTCGCTGAGAAAATACGCTCGGTCAGAAGGCTGTGCTAATGCACTAATAACACCTCCTGGTACCCAGGCTTGCTCTGGAAGATCTGCATAGGCCAGAGTTATACAGTTCAGCCATAACCACAGCCTCTGTGAGACAGTGGTAGCACAGCTGTGGCACTCCAGGTTCATTCAGCTCACCCCTTTGGTGGCATACCAAATATCTAGTTTGATCACAGTCACTTTTTCAAATGAGTTTTAGAAGATAATGCTATGGCAACAAGATAGGACTTAATAAAAGCACTGCAGTTAATAATGGATTACAATAACATTCTGATTATTAGCTGCTTTGTGATAAGTTGTACATGTAATTCTCTTTAGCAAACTGGAGCCATTTTATTTTGTAGGATCAAAAGTAAGAATGTACCAAAACTAAAGTATTTACACTAAATTAGCAACGTGCAAAATATGCAATAGTGACCTGCAGGTCTGATTGATCATCTTTCCTGTCAAGGTACTCCTATTTGACACTGACAGTGATAATACTGCAGGTGGAAGCTGAATGTCCAAACACAGAACATGTATTGATTGCATTTCCTTTCATTTTACAATCTTGGTGAAAAAATAAGAATTCTGTTGTCTGTCATACTTATGCTATTAATTGCATTCTGTAATGGTTCATGTTGCATTAGATGTTTTAGCTGTTGCACTCATCTAAAGACTTACTGATCTCCTACAACTCATGAGGTCAGTATTTCTTTAATGTTGTCTTAGAACTGATGGTCAATGACATATATTGAAAGTTTCTCTCAGCAAATAATTAAAAGCAAATTATGACATGTCACTGCTTTTTTCACTTGTTGCTATGAATCTATATACAAACCAGTTCTGCAGAACTCTCCTTCCCAGCCTTGATTACAGCAGCATTTTCCTGTGGGAGTGCAGTGCCCATTCCGACAATGCCTTGAGCATTCAGATGTCAGTATCTGTGCCGACTGAGCTGTTCTCTTGCATTCTTCAGGGACTAAAGGCCTGAATAAAAATATACCAACCAAGCGGATAGTTAAAAGTCAGTGTTAAGGAGAAAAACTTGGGTTTTTTCATTAAAGGCCAGATTCTCTTTTATAGTATTATCAGTGGGAGAAATCTGTGTTCTAAGGGGATTGCTTTTTTTCTCAAAAACACCAATAAACATAGAGATTATATGTTACATTACAGAAGAATACAGTGTGATTTGCTATTCTTTCATGTAACTGCCTTCAGAGATCTTCTACAAGATTAAATAATAGTCCTTGAGAATTCTTGAAGCTTGTATGTGGCAAGACCAGCTTACTGAAGAGTTTATCGCAGGCAGCATGTATCTCTAGATAATATCATTATTAGAAATGCTAAATTCTACTGCTTTTGTGGCTTTTCTTTAGAGAGCGCATAGTCATATAATTCAGTCCAGAATCTGATGGTGTCTTTTTGCTTTTCTAGCTGATTTATATCTCCAGTTGTATGCTGGGAAGAGTAATCTGAACAGCAAGCTTTATGTCGCACATTATGACATGCGTAATAATTTTGCGCAAGTATTACCTCTGTCTATGAATTCAGTTTGACATTGCAGATTTTGTATTTCCATATTTTTGTGAAATCATATTTGGATTATGCATTCCAGATGCTTATTTAAGCGTCTGAATGTCAGGAAAGACTTTTTCACTATGAGGATGACCGAGCACAGGCACAGGTTGCCCAGAGAGGCTGTGGAGTCTCCATCCTTGGAGATATTCAGAAGCTGTCTGGACACGGTCCTGGCCAACTGGCTGTAGGTGTCCCTGCTTGAGCAGGGGGGTTGGACCAGATGCCCTCCAGAGGTCCCTGCCAGCCTCAGCCATTCCGTGGGTGATTCTGTGAAATGTATGCATGAAGGAAATTCTAGTTCAGCTGACTTAAAATATTTCTGATACTGTTTTTTTGTTGGGCTTCTTGGTGTCAAGTTTTACGTGATGCAATTTTTTCTGTTGGTCTCTACAAAATATTTTGGATGTCCAATAGCCTTTTTTATTTACAAAAGCAAAGCATTATCTTCCTTAACAAAGAAGGAATGGTAGTGTTCCTTCTGTAGTGTTAAGTGTGTAAAAAACTTAAGTGTTATAACTTAAGCGTGCCCTAATTGTTGATACGACTTCCAATGCTTTTTTAGATGTTGGTTTTTTTGTTGTTTTTTTTTTTTTAATTTAGCCGTGTGTCATCATACTGACCACTTATTTTACGTGCTGTCTGAGTTCAGCAGCTAGAGACTGATAGATCATCACAAGGCTACAGGTTGCCAGTAGAGGCACAACGTTTTGTCTCTGCTGTGGGTTTGAATGCACAGGAATAGGTTTAGAAAAGAATGGCAGGGTCTCCCAAGAGACCTAAACAAGTAATTGAATGGGAGCATCATGGCAAATTAAGTTAGTTAGTGACAAATACAAAATTGCTCATTCACAAGGAAATAATTTCAACTACTGCCATACATTCCTAAGCTTGAAATTTGCAGCACAAAGATTCTAATAATTTTGTGGAAAGCTCAGAGAAACCTTGGCTAGGTGTCCAGCTAGAATCCAAACAAACCAAAACAAAATTGTATGAGATAGAATAGAATAGAATAGAAAATAAAATTGTTCATTATACTGACATCAGTATTACACCCCCAATTATATGCAAATAGCTGGAATAGCAATTTGTGCACTGATCGCCCTGTCAAATATTAATATCCTAGACTGGTGCCCCTGTGTGGAGCCAAGGATACAATCTGTGGTCTGAGAAAGAAGGGCTGTCATGGGGGTGTGGAAAACAGTGACAGAAAAAAGAGAAGGAAAATTGGGCATTCTTCTTTATCTCCCATTTCAATATCAGAAGAAAAATCGAGGGAAAAAATTAAGCTAAAGAAAATAATATTAACTAGTTGAACTTATGGCTTCTAAGATATCAATGAAGCCCATGTTCTAGTAGGATTTTAAAAAGATATTTCTATGCACAATGGGGCTATTCAAAGTAATATTAGATAGGGTAAAAATAATGTTTAAGAAAAATAAGCACTCATACCTAATGTCATAGAAGTCCCTCACCAGCTGACTGGGCTTACACCCCCCCCCCCATTTTGGCATGCAGCTTGTTAATGGTATGTTACAGGGTTTCTTGCATTTTTCTTTGAAACAGAGTAATAGAGTATAGACTCGCTGGTTTGTTTCACCGTAGCACTTTCTCTGCTCAGTCTTAAATGCTGCCATGATTACTTAAACATCCATACAGAAGAATTGGTTCCCCAAAGATGTTAAGGACAGAAAGAATGTGTAGATGCATCTTTAGTGTAGCACCAAGTTCTGATTTCAAAAGCATTTCTGAGAGTCAGACTTAAGGTCCTGTATTATTTAAGGGCTTTGAAATGTGTTTTGACACCTTTCGTGCAGCACATTTGAAACCCTTTCAGGTTTTGTATTTTTATATTTCCACGGCTGTCTTTTAAATATAATGCATTATTTTTTTGACCTGTAAGGAATTCCAGTTCTGTAGTAATGAGTGTATTACATATGGTCTGGTTAAGAAAGTTCCTACACTTAAAATATGCAAGATTCACAGGCATTGCTGTTTTGGAAACAGTTCTACAAAATGATATGATTTTCAGTGGACACTTGTTCAGATTTAAAGTAAAAAGATCTGTCTTCTAATTCCTACCTCTGGAAAAAAAAAAATCTAAATTTGAGGTGATTTCTTTATAGCCAGCTGCATAGGAGACAACATTCTTTCTTCATCTGTCTCTGTTAAAGTCCATTTCTTTCAAGTTACTTTAAATGGCAGTCTTCTCTTTTTCTTGCTCAAACACAAATACAGTACTGTGTTTAGCAGGAAGCATAACCTCAGGCTCCTGGAGCATCTCTTGGAAAAGAGCTCCAGTGGCATATCTTTAGCAAAGAATGACCTCATAAGTCACAGAGATATTTTATTTGTGAAGATAATGATTTATTTTATTAATAGATGTAAAGTCTTTATCTACTATAGTGCTGGAATATATGGTTCTTTTTTTATTTGTATTTAATTAGGGAGGCAGAAATCATACTTTTTTGTATCCAGCCAAGCATGACTGGTCAATTTTATGATTTAAAGTTTTCTAGTGCTCTTGGTACTTGTGAATATAACCTTGCCTTTTATTCTACCATCAATCAATAACTTGCACTCATCAGCTTTGGATAGTATTTATTAATGGTGGGGTGGAGTAGAAACAAAGATGGAAAAAATTCTGGTTGGCAGAGTGCCTTAGGAGAAGAGGAATACAAATGCAGCTGCAGCAGAAGCCTTCCTGTGTGTGAGAAGAATCACTGGTTTTCCTTAGTTGTACTATGGGAAAAGCCATGCTTCTTTCTCAGGATTTGAATGCCGTTATGGTACCAACACGTATTGAGAGAAAGTCTCTGCCCCACAATACTTACAGTTTGCATTCTTAAGGCTTTAAAGGGGTGGAAATTTTCAGGCTCAGCATAAGTCGAACTGAATCTCACAAAGATAACACAAGTCTTGAAACTGACTGTTGGGACTTGATCTTTCCAGCACTTAGAGAAGGCTACGATTTTGTTTATAGAACTAGTGCTTCGCTGTGTCTCTTGACGTGGAAAATGGAGGGGAATAGATGGAGCCACACTGTGGGCTGGAGAGAATTTTTTTCCTTGTCTCCCTCAATCTATAAAACTCTGAAGGGTACAGCGTGATTACTCTTACAGTAAGCACTATTTGGTCCACAGAAAGTCAGCCAAAAATGTAGCTGATAATGACTATTTATATGGTCTGTACAATTCTAGTTATCTTAAAGAGCTGTTCATATATACAGTACAGTACAGTATATCTTGCTTGTTAAAACATGCTTTCATGAAACTGTATAACAACTCTAAATGTATGGAACATGGAGGAAAAGTTGTACTGGGGGCTGGGGCCCTCGCTGGGTCCCTTTGCTGACATGTGCAGTGCGCTGAGAATTCTTGACTGTACGATGTGTAAAATAATCTTTGCTGCATTACTGTAGCTAGTGTAAGAAAGTAGCCTCTACTGTTCATTTAGAGGCATATAAACGTCTAACATGCTTTAATAGATTAAAACTCATCCTGGAACTGCTTAGGATTTCATGCTTTCTTCAGTGCATCTCTTCACAGTTCCACTAAACGCACAGAGTGATTTAGTTGCTAGATGCGCTAGCCTGTAACTCAGACATACATAAATCAATGCAAATGGAGGGTCAAATTCAGCAGTAATACAATGGTACTGAACAGAAAACAATTCCTCCATCGTGCCTTTGACACAATATAAAAAATTGCTACTTTCCCACTAAAGTGAGAAAAAACCCAGACAAAATTCCTGGATGTTCAGATTTGAACAAGAGACACGGCCATAGAAATCCTGATTGTGGTAAAAAATGTATGGAAAGAATGTTATGCTTCAATTAACTGCACACAAGATATTACGTATTAGAATGATGCTTAAGTATATAATCAAAATTTGTGCATTAGTTGTTTGGTTTTTTCCTTTATAAGGGAAAATGTCAAGAAAAAATAATTTTGTTTCACTACTTGTCATAGACTAAATTTACTACTTGTCATAGAATAAATATAGCATCTCTTCAGGTACAGCTTCTAAAATTAAAAAGTATACCTTTAGTCCTGGGAGAGATGCCAAAAGCTCATTACTTGTCTCCAGATTTACTACATGGGAATAATGTGGAAAAAACTCATGGCTTTTAAGATTTAAACTCAGCAGCATATCAAATTTATTCTTATATGGTATACTTGTTCATGACCTCTAGTCTTAAGAAATTCTGTCATGTTTGAAAACTAGTCCCTAGTGAAGCCTGTATCAATGTTAATAGCTAAGAGGTCAATGCAACTGCTAAACAGTTTGTATTACTGTCAGGGTGGTCATGAAAACAACACCTGCTGCATGAGCACTTGGCAGCTGGGTCAACAGGCACTGTGGGAATTTATCAATTTAGGGGGCCACTTGCATAACACTTTGACTGATGAATTGGGAAAGACTGGCTTACTGGGCTAAAGCTGCTCTATTATGTATGACTTTCTTTAGGATGGCAGAGGCTTCCTGCAGGCTCCAGAAAATAAGTGAAAGATAAACTGAGCTGTTTTTTCCTTATAAAGCGATAAAAAGTGAGAACTCCTTAATAGCCAATGCTAGAAAGACTAAAAAAAAAGGGGAAAAAAAAAATCCCAAACCAAAACAAAAACTTTTACAGTCAGTGAGCTGTGATGTGATTGAAAAAAATCCTTAGGTTTTTCCATCGTGGTTACAAAGGAGTTTTTGTGAAGTACTTCTGTAAAGTGAAACTCTCTAGACTGGTATTCGCAAAAAGCTCTAATTTCTCTTTAGTGTCTCTTATGGGAATAGTAACTGCATGTGGGTAGGTAAATGAGATAAGAATTTTGCATGCTCCGGCTAAACTAAACATAATTAGACATTAATTCTGGCTTTCCATTCCCTCAAATGACTTAAGGGATAGTAACTTTCTGAACAGAAAGAAATCATATGGCCCACCTGGGTTGGTGAGAGCATTCACCAACAAAATTGGCTCATTCTACAGAGAGTTACCCCTAGTAGCTTCAGATTATATCTATAACCCATCAGAACTGAGTATCTTGATGCAGATTAGTCTAATACCATATGTTTCCGAGTTTCCATTTCCATTATAATTAAAGTGTTCAAGAGGGCTATGCTTTCATAAATGCTGTTTTTCTATCATACCATCGAACACTCTTGACTAATACTAAAAAATAAAATCTTTGTAAAGACCCCGAACAATGTCAAAATGAAGTATGACCTAGATATTGTCCCTTAGTGTTTGAAATCAGTCTGTTTGGAAATACTCTCCTATAGCGGAAATCCCAGAAGGTGATGATGAAAAGGATGATAAGTGGAATTACATATGACGGAGGGGCATGAAAGAGGAGTGAGATGCTTTGAATCAAGTTCAAGTTTCAATCCAACAGAAACCAGCTATTCTGGCTGTTGATGCGAAACATATTGAAATCCGGATCTATAAAGTGTTATAAGGAGAGGAAGAGGAATTCTTCTTACGTGTGCAAGGACACTTACTGAAGCTCTGCCCTCTTTTGTAAAAATCACCTGCTGGCTTCAGTGAGCCATCCTGGTCAAAAGAATTATGCATCCCCTTTGGAATCACTGTATCGACAGTGGCAAGCCCTTAAAACTTCACAGGGGATACAGCACGGTGTGACTGTCCTATAAACTTTTCTGGGTTTAGACTCGTCTTTTAAATGGAAATCTTTTGCATTGTCCATCAGTTTGTGTATTCTTCTCCGAATCTTTTTCATTTTATGCTTGACTTGCTTAGAGAGAAAAGTGATCAAAATTTAAGTGTTCTAAAAGAAGACTTACAAAGCCACATTATGGCTGTTCTGCCACCTTCCAAAGTTTATTTTCTTACTTCTTGGTCTGTCTCTGTCTATGGTTTTCAAAGAAGAGCTGGTAATAATGTTTAAATTACAGCTGATATGAACCTATCAACAGATCTTTCTTATTTGAATATGCATTTTTAATACTGTCCACAGCTGATTTTCTCCTCTCATCATGCTAGAAAATGATTACTTTTTCTTTTCTCATGGGTTTGTCTCCTATTTTCTCTGTTATTGACTAACCGGAATATTTGGACCTATACACATTTTCTACATCACTGTTTACCTAGTTATTTTTCCTGTGCATTCATCAACATTTTTGTGATTGATATTAGTATGTATTTGAGGAAACAGAAAGCAAGACAGAAAAATTATAAAACAGAAAGTCAAAAAATAGAGAATAAAAAGGGTTTCTTTTTTGGTCAAAAAGACAATTTATAAAATGCTAGTATTTGCACTGATCTTCAGGACGTCTGACTAACCCTACCTTTTAGTTGAGAAGTACGTAAGTCTTTCTCCCTGTATTTTCTCATTAGCTCCTAACCCTGGGAAGTAGTTTACTTGTGACAACATTTTCTTAATAATCATCAAAGAATGGATAAATTTTTCAAAGACAAATTTTTAACTTAAGAAATTTTTCTTTTATCTACTAGTTTAACTAATTTACCTAATGCTGGTTTTATGTGTTTGTAATTCTTAGGGTTTCCCACATCTCCTCCAATCTCAAAGCTAAATATGCTATTACCTATACTTTTCACTCTACTCGATTTTGGTAATAGGTAGTATATGTGTATTTTGCAGCACTTCACATACTTGGATTTTACATTCATTTTTAACTTTTCTGTTTCCGATTTATCACTTTGCTGTCTAAGAGCTCCCAAGTACTAATGTGTCATTATAACAACCTTGTTACAAAAAGAAGGATTATTTAATTCTGTGCATTTGATGGGAGGCTTTTTAGTTATTGACATGAAGTATTTGGATGAAATGAACAAAAGTTTCCTGTGGTACTTTGAATTCGATGTTTCAAACTGATGGAGGGATTGAGAACCTCTGTGTTGATCATATTTATCAATTTGTCATATATCATCTCAGTTTAACACCTCATTTTTATTACATGAGAAGGATTGTTTTAGGATAGGACTTTCCCATTGCTGAACATTGAAGATAAATGCAAAGGGTTCTCTGGATTACCCTCACCCTCTGATCTTCTAATGTTTTAACTTGCCCACTTGTTTTGAAATTTTTTCTACTGCTAGCTATATCCAAGTAGTAGGTTTCTTTCTTAAGCTATATTTGAGACAAGGAAATCAGGGTCACGGTTATGTTTGAGAACAATTTTGATTATGCAGTAGTTTTCTACAAAGATCAAAAGAAATCAAATCCTGCATCTTCATGTAACATTTATTATTTAGAATAAAAGAACAATTTCATAAGCTTGCAGCAGCTTACGAATGACCACTAGCTGAAGAAGATTGTGTTTTGCATGAAGTTATTAATTTCCAGCAAGGGGCTACCACAGGGAATGATAATTTTGTTCTTTTACACTGCCCCATGCATGGAAGGCTCTCTCTGCAAATTGATGAGTCTGCCAGGGGCCACCTCTTGCAGGGTTTTGTTAGTAAATAATGAATCTCTAAGATGTGACAAATCAATACTTTGATGACTTTATTTATACATGATGCTCATAGCCCACCTGTAGCATCTTTATTTTGTCTCCTGGAAAGTTTACTGTGCTAGGGTTTACACCTGTATTTGATACATTTGTATGGCACATACCATGGGGAAGACACTAAAAGGAGCAACAAAATATTAGCATGCAAAAAAATGCATGTGAATAATAATTAATATGAATAGCAATTACATGAACATTTATCAAAGCTATGGAATTTTTATGTTTTTTACAAGTGTAATGTGAAATTAACATAAAATGGTAAACAGAGCTGCAATGCTCTTTTGTGGAAGTAACTCATTATCTTTCACTTAAAAGCTTGCAATGGTGTGAGATTGAAAAACAACAAAACTCAGAACTTTGCCTGAATGAAAATTATCCCATGTTTCTAAAAAGTGTTACCAAAAACTATATCCCTTTGCCACAGTCTGTTTAATTTCAACTGTGTGCCAATTTACAAAAGTATTTTATAGTTTTCTGGTTACTTTCACCAGTAACCAAACACAGTCTTGACCCTTTTCCATACATGAAAACAGCCAACCGTGAGTGCAGCAATGGGAGGTCTGGCCTTTCAGGTATGTCAGCTGAAGACCACCCTACTGGAAGAGGTAACAAGAACAAAAAGCCGAGGTCAAACAAGGCAGCCCCATGTAATTAGATACTAATAGTGGATTTAGGGTGTAAAATTCACTTAAAACCATACACCAACAGACTAAACAATCCCAGTAAGAATGGCAAGTTTTGTTCTAAAAAAATGTTTTTAATACCAGAAAGCATAAATAAAACATACATAATAACCTTGACTGACAGACTGTACTAACCTGCAGTAACATCTGCTTCAAAATTATTTGCTACAGGTTTGGGATAGTATAATTACAAAGCACTGAAACTCTACTGTAACTTATAGTACAGCATGCATCCCATTTCATGAATTTATTATTGAATTCACTTGTCCCAATAACAATTTTTAGAATTTAAATTCTGACAAGTAAATAAATTCCTTTCTTAAACAGTCAACAGCAAAACCAAAACTCTGTCTGATGCTAATGGGGAAGCATGCTGAAGTAGACACTGAACAAATGGGTAGTTGCTTTTGCAGGGTTTGATGGGGTCAAAGTAATTAATACAACAATCTTCATTTCTGTTGGCCGTTTCATTTTGTGTTAATTTCTGATGCTTTTGCAGGATGGATGTGGTAGCTTTACATGCCACAGACTTGGTTGATAGAGCAGCAAGATCCATCAGGAAGAAAATGGTATTTCTCCGGCTAAAGTGAGTATCTGCTAGTCATCTGCTCTTATTGCTCTTAAGGCATCTTTTACCTGTACTGGTCCATATGGTTCCACATTAAATATGTCTACACTTCTATGGAAACATGCAAAGAATGTGAATCTAGGTGGGAAAGTGGGCAGCATTTAGCATAATGTCAAAGAGTAAAAATTTCCAGAAGTTAGCATTGGTTACACCTCTGTTGTTCTGACATTCACTTTCTATGGGACAGTGATTACTCTTAGTGAATCTATTCTGCTTGCTGCTGATGGTACATTTGCTTTTAAGAAGCCCCCTGCATTGAGAATTTCCCTTCTTATTGAATGTCAGTATTGCATAATTCAGCTACATGGAAAGAACTAAATTTATCTTTTGGTTTTTAACCTGTTGAAGGAAAGACTGATCTCTAGTGAGAAATGCGATGCTCACCTTTTTGGGTCAATGATCTTGTAGAGTTTTCCGCTGTGAGGCTGTGTCATACTTTTACTGCTTGATAATATGTAAATCTCACCTGTTAAAGAAACCAATGCAATAAATTAGTTCTCCTTTCCTAAGACGTCAAATACATGACTTTTGTGATCTAGCTGTATTTGCAAGATGAGATTAAAAAAACTTCGGAAGAAACACTCATCACTGAAATATACAACAGAATCATTGCTATTTGAAAATTTAAAAAAGCACTTTCCCCAAATTGATGCTAAAATGTGAAAGATATTTTATCATGAATGTTTTTTGTTTCATATTGTATAGAATTGGTTAAAAAAAATAAAATTGGGAAGGAAGGGAGAAGAAGGGGCTTGGTCTGCTCATGCAATATCTTTGCCCCTGAAGACTGTAATTTGGGAAATAAAAGCAAGTACATGACACATTGTGTCATAGTGAGTGACACAGTTCACAGAACATGAGAGACAGTAAGGACCTTTGCCCCTTCCAACAACCCATTCTCTTCTCGGTTCTTCTTACAAGGTGGCTAAGGTGTAGCTGAAAGCAGCGTAGACACCTTTGGCAAAGGAAAAATAGCTTTAGATTTCTTCTTTTTAAACATGTACTATAAATTTGAATAGTTCAGCAGGCATTACCAATAAGGCTTATGATTTAATAACATTTTTATTTTTTTTATTTACCTAATTCGTCTTCACCAAATCCCAAGACAGGGCCTGAGAAGAAACCTCTACATGAACCAGTGTTGCCAAGACAGAGGGGTTTCTCTTGCCACTGTTTGGTTGCAGGACTCTGTTGCAGTGTTAAAAAATTTCTATATTCAAAAACACATAAAGCAAATTGTTATATTATATTTTGAATACAGTTTTCACTGTCCAGATAAATAAGTAAAGTATAAAGAACTGCTGCAAGTAGTTCCATAGGTACTTCTGTGCAGTTCATCATCTTATGATTTCCTGCCTTTTATTTTTCAGATGCTTAAAAAGCACAGCATTTCCCTTCCTGTCATTCAAACATTGCAAAATTGGCTTCAAGCTATACTGTACAGCCGTTTGTGAATCTGAGCTATTTGGCATGGGAAAACTATGCCCATTTTAAAAAAAAACCATATTCATTTTGCTCCATCAGTGATGTTTCCATAAAACCCCAAAAGTTTTCAATGTCTTACCATTTAGACCTGTTTGGGAAACAGTTCCATGGTTAACATTTATTCCCATCATAATGTAAATGATTCACGTAAGTGTTTATAGAACTAAAATCTTAAGAGCGCCATAATGTGAATGTCTTTGTCTGTAGTTTTTTACCAAGGATCAGGTATGTTACATATGTTGCCATTCATTAGAATGCTGTGCTATTTTACTTCCAAATATAGAATTTAATCTGCATTGTCACACCACTAAATTGGCAAAGTGACACAATATACAAGACCACTGGTGTTCCTTCATACAGGAAGCTCAGTAATGAAATATACCTTACATGCATTTTTGTTTAAGAGTGAGTTAGAAAAAACCTACCCATTGCGGTCTCCAAATACATAACTTCCATAGAGTCTTTCAGACTGGCAGCCTCGATAGACAAATCCACCAACCAAGGATCCACTGCTGAACGGTTTGAATTCTAAAAGTGAAGGCTCACTTTCTAAAAAGGAACTACCGTAGCATTAGATCATATGCAGTTTCATATTTTGATTTACATTTATGAAAATGTTATAACTTCAAGAAAAGAGGTTAATTCCATTTAAACATTCCTTAAAATTCAAGATGTGTTGCCGGAAATGAAACACTAAAAAAATCAGAAAATTACAACAAAGGCTGTTTGTGAAACAATCGGTTAGGGATTTAGATAGGAGAGGCTATAATTGCTTTCTTCTGTGTGCACAGGTTGGGAGAATAAAACTATATAAAGATTAGGTCGGGCTTTCATTGAAGTTGATGTGATTACGGCTATTAACTTTTATGTGTCAATACAGTCTGCAGAAGGGATCTCCTGAACTTCAGGAATACAATTAAACCCCCTTCACTGTAAAGTCCTTCCAGTATCTAAGAGCAGAAAGTCCGGTGATTTTCAGCAGAACTTGTTTTCAAAGCCTTTCAGTGGTTTGAGAACCTCTTTCAACATCACAGTTTTAAACACGGTATGTGTGTTACATCCCATAAAACACTAGTATTGCTGGCCGTAGATTCTTGCGGTAACTTATTTTACGCTGCTGTTGTAGTTGTAGTTCCTACACATATTTTTTTTTTTCTCTTTTTTTGCAAAATTGCAGAGTTTAGTCATATCAAATAAAGTCTTCAAGGAAGTTTCAGTGTAAATGTTCCTATTTATGCGATCAAATACTGCTTAGGGTAAAGGTAGGCTCAACTTGACATGCTAACTGAATAATTTTAAATTAAAGCCACAGCCAATACACCTTTTTGTTTTATAGGAACTTGTTTTAGTCAGACGGCTATCTGCAAGCCTTTGATAAATGAATTTCCCAGATTATTCTGCAAGAGTAAGAGCTCAAATTTTACATGGGAGAAAAGGATGATGAGCAATTGAAGCGATTGACCCAGAGCCTACTATTAATATTGGCAAGCTGTTCTGGGTAGACAAAATATTGCTTAGTTTACTCTGCAATAAAGATGCAGTCAAAATTCCATTGGAGCAGTGGTTTACCAAATATTATTCTTTGGTTTGGCTTTTATAAAATGAACACAGAAAATACATGCAATAACTGAAGTAGAACAATTGCATTACACTATTGTGTACTATTGTATTAGCCAGCACAGCTGCTTTGCTTTTAAGTAAAATACAAATGGGTGAACTAGGGATGTGAATAAAACCAGAAAATGCTACGTTCCAGGAGATAGACCAGTTCTTGATGCCTTTACACACCTTTGGCATTTATCACTTTTTACCGCTATGAATTTACAAGCTGCTAAATGGTCAAGAAAGGTAGATGATAGCTCAGAGTAACTGTCACCTGACTTGCCTGAACTAGCAAGCGATCTTAGTGAGTATCAGAGTTAAACATTAAACTAAAATCACAACTGACAATCATACTGATCCAGAGAGAACATGAAACACTTTAAAATTTTAAGTTCCTAATTGAGTACGTTTATCTTTTTGTAATCTAATCTAAGCTAGTCGTTTATTATGAAGTAGTAGCATTGTGCATTTTTCATTAAGTTTTTCATTTTTAGTAACATTTAAACAGAGCTCTGTCATTTCCCTGTTTGGTTTTGGTCTGTTGTTGTCTATCTCACTTTTTCCATTATAGGAGGCACATTTCATGTGGTTTCCATTCTGTATCTTAAAGGGTTATTTGTGAATGGCTAAGAATACATTTTCATCACTTCCTGATATTCCAAAATCTTTTCTTTATGAGCCATCATATGCAGCAACAGTAAGATCTTTGACAGAGTAGCAAATGGCATATTTCTTAAATCTTATTTACATGATATTCTAGAGCAACAAGAAGAAAGTTGAGTCATTTAAATTTTGTTTTGTCTTGCATCTGTTACCTGCTTGTACCATACTTTTCCTAAGTTCTAGTTTTTGTAGGTTACCTATCCTGTCTAAGCTGTAAGTTACCTATCATGGCTATACAGTCCTTTACCTATTTTCTTCTGCTTTCTGTTTATTATTCCATGGGCATAGAAACCGACTGTTTCCAGTAGCTTTACCCTGGATGGAACTTACCATAGTCTTTACCCTTTATTATTTGTAAGATTCTTGCTGAAGATCTGTTCTTTGCATTTGAATCTGAGCAAAGTATAGTTAAATTGATGTTTACATCTGTTGGGTGGCGGTCCACAGCACATCTGTAAAACAAAAAATATAAGAAAAACCATGAGATAGATGAGTTCATAATGTGTAATCCTCTATCAACAGTATGAAGCATCACATTTTGAAGGATTATTGTTTCTTTGTGATGCCTACTCATTTGAGGCACCTATTTCATGCTAAGCCAAAATATCTAAGTGCATCAGATTTGAATACAAGAGATAATACACCTTTCCCATCCCTACACCACATTTTATATAATGTGAAGTAAACCTATTTTTTCCTAGTGATAAAATGTACTCTGCTCAATAGCACCTGAAATGAATAGTGCTTTAACCAAGCTAAATGAGCTGACTTATATGGTATAGGAATTTTGGACTGTTCAGAAGTTCAAGAATCAACTCCTTATCTGAACAACTTGACTTTCTGAATTTTTTCAAACCATGACTTTAAATGTCACTTCAGTACTACCACCCACCTAATTTGCTGAATTATGTGTTGTTTGGTTAAAGCTTTGTTCTCCTCCTTGTTATTGTTTAGATATCACCAGATGTTCTCATTTGTTTTCCACGTGCTTTTTTTCTCAGTTGAGATTCCCATCTCAGCTGTACTTTACCAACTCTCTGCTTTAAGTTCTCTTCTTTCATAAAGGTAATCATTTTATTATTCATTAAAACCAAAAATCCTCTACTTTGTTTCTGTCATTTCACTCTTGACTTGTAATAGTTGTGCATGCTCTTCTCCTTCCCCCTTGCCAATGTACATTTGTTTCTAACTGTGACATATGAGTGGAGGTGGAGGAGTGGAAGTTTTAAAAAGTTCACGAGTGCCTTTATTATTAAAATTTTGTTACCCGACTGTATAAAAGATTTCTGGTTGAAAACGGTATCTTCTCCAGAGTTTAACTTCAGTTTAATTGAAACTTACTTACCGGCCTGGATTGTGGAGTCCATGTGCAAAAATCTCGGGAGGTTGGTTTGTGCTATTAAAATGTGGGTTGCTCCGTGGTATGGAATAAGGGACATTGCACAGGTCAGTATTTACGTCGAGGCGCAATACAGAACCTGTAAAATCACTGAGAAAGTTGGAGGATAAAATAATTGTTTTTTAAAAGTATTTTACTGGTAGATTTAGTCCATATAATACTACCGTGAACCAGCAAAATAAATCACCCACTTTACTGAATAATCACATATAGATTGGTTTTATGGTACGTGCAAGTCCAAAGAACAGTAGCAGAACCTGTCAAAGATTCAGTTGGCCGGTATGTTGCCTTGTTATGTCCATACTACAATGCCTCTGACCATGCTGTTGGGAAGCAACTTGATAATAAGAGCAACTTTCCATACATCAATATTGTTTTATGGCTTCAAACATAAGGCTATTAACTCTTTTATACTGCATCTCTTCTAGAGTAACTATGGATATAATCACTATGTAGTTACAATGCTTTTTGCTAACACTTTGAATCCTACTCTTGAATTCAATGATTTCTAGTCACAGTACAATCCAAAGATTAACTATACATTAATTAAAAAAAAAAAAAGTAAGTAATTGTATTGGTTGAATGGAGATGTTGGTATTTTTTTGTAAAGAATCAGAACTTTTCTTGTTACATGAAACAGGACAGAGTGAAATGTTTTGCCTTACATTCATGATTGTGATGGAGGAAGGGAGAAGGACAAGAATGTAGAAGGAGTAGAAGAGCATCAAAACTCTTTTTGCAAACATGAGAAGATGTGATATTTAAACGGATTCCTTTCTGTCTTTCTTCATCATGAATCTGTTTCAGTCTCTCATGTTTTACACGAATTTAAAATCAAGTATTATTGCTCTCTGGTCTTGGTTTTAAGTATATCCTTACTGCAAAAGGCAGGAGCACCTGCTATTCTGCTGAGCCAAAGAGGCCTTTGAGCATAGCAATTCCTTTTAGGTCTGTAAAGGCTCAGTATCACACTTTCTCTAAATTAAGGCAAATGTTGCAACTCTAACAGAGCATAAGGAAACAGAGGGAAAAAGCAGGTTGAGAAAATTGTATAGGTAGAACCAAAGCAGGATTGCTTCATATGTTCTCTAGACATTTTCCTAAGTGATAGTGTTGTTATTGACTCTGGTAAGTGTTTGTAGACACTTTTTTAGAATGTTTGCTCAATAAAGTTGTCCTGTTTGTAGAATAATAGTTTGGAAAAAAGAAGTCTAACCTGTGCTTATATACAATTGCATCTGCTGGTGAGGGCTCCAATATTTAAATGGTTTGATAGCACACAACTACAAGAACATGTATTTAAGCAGTAAGACTGTTCTGAAAATCAGCAGTTTGCTAAACACAGGCACTGAAAATAGTAGGATTATGTAGTAAAGGAAGAGGGAGTAAGATTTGTCCTGACAACTGCTGATCACTTTTGATTCTGACCTCAAATACTTTACAGAAACAGAAGAAAATAATAGAATTCTATCCATTGGCAGTTTCTGTACCTTAAACCATCCATCTCCTCCATATCATCTAGAGTGATCATGCCATCTCCAAGAAAAATGTATAGGAAACCATCTGGGCCAAACAGAAGCTGTCCTCCTAGGTGTTTTCGATGTAGTTCTGCTACTTCTAAAAACACTCTTGCTGTTCTCATATCAACTTGGTGTGGATTTTTCCTGCAATATAAAGATATGAACACAGTTTTCACAATTCACTATCGTTCGTCTTTCTAAAAATAAACTTGAGTCATTCAAATTATACTTTAAGATATGGATGCTGTAACTTGGTGGAAAAATGTCAAACAATTATTTCTGAGAAATTTCAACTTTCCAGCATTCACAAAAAAATATTTTGCTGCCTATACACAATAGGAAATTACTATAATTAAAAAATGACAGAATAACTAAAAAAAGTCTTAAAGAGAATAAACCAGTGTACTTACCGGTGTTCCAGAACTACTGTTTGAAATAAAATCAGCAATAATTTTTCTGCAAGTGCCCAAGTATACACATTGTAAACCTGATAGTTCATTTTAGAAATTGGAAATACTAAATACTAAAATGAAAATGAAAAGGTTGCTGAGAAAGAAAGAATTTGTGAATTTTAGACTTCTACTGATACCTGGATACTGTGTATTCTACGACCCTAAGGATGTGGTCATGAGGTCCAATAGCCCACCGTTCTTGGTTGGTGGTATAAGACACATACAGCTTTCCATTTTTCTTGTAATTGGGATGGAATGCAAGGCTTAACAGTCCTCTTTCATCTCCTCCCTGCAGTCAAATGAAAAACACAAAGAATTGTGAAGTTAATTATGTTCTTTATTGTGTTTCAGCTGGAACCCAAAAAAAAAAGTTTCTTTCTTGTGGATAATCTTTGCCCAAACTCTTTTATTTCTTTCCTGACTACTGCACAAAAAGGATTATAAAACATTTCACTTTGGGGAAGTCTTTAGGAGTTAGAACAAGACAATTGTCTTATGTAGTTATCTATGCACAAGTCTCTTACGCCACTTTTGTGGAGTGATTTGTGTATGTAATCTTTGGGAAGCCATGAAGACAAGTTTAAGTGCTGTGAAGGATTCTTTGCTGGGTTACTAGGTTGCTTGTAATTCGTAGAAGACAAATAAAAAGGTCTATAATCAGCAGTCACTTCTAATCCAAGTATCCAAAACCTAAAACACAGTGCTGGCTGCCAACTCCCACTGTCTTGGCAATATGTTTAGAAAACAGTTAAATTGCTTGTGTAATATGTAAACCTTTGTTTTACCCTGGAGGCAGCAACATCAGTTGTCACAACTATGGTGGTCTGTTCATCATAGCCAGTATACTGTAGGTAATAAGCAGCCTTGGTCTCTGTGCAGAGAAACCATAGTTTTACATGTGGTCCTTCAATGGAAAGGTTTTTGTTATTTTTTTAAAATAAAAATAGAAAAATCTCTGAACAACTTTCTTTTGTTATTATGTTTGCCACAAAGATTAGTACAGTTACATGTTAAGCATCAAATTCATGTAATGTACTGTGACAATGCAAATACCCTGTGTACTTAAATAGTAGGCAATTTTCTCTTTGGCTTCTAAAAATGTATGTAATATTACTATGCCTAAAATTGTATTTGTATAAATGAAGAATGAAACTTAGATTCATTTGTTGCTCTTGAAGAAATACAGGGCATAGAAATAAAGAGAGTACCTAATTAAAAATGCAAATTCAATTCATATATGTGATTATTCCCAAGCTGATAGTTGTTCTGGAGTTTAACTCAGAGTTTACCAGCCTTTAAAAACTAGTGACTCTGTTGTAGATTCAAGTGCTCCAGCTCTGCACCCATAAGGAGACAACGTTTTGCAACTCTAACCACACCCATGATAAGTAATCATGAAATTTTAAATTATAAGAGAGAATGAAGCTTTTAAAATGTATCTGCAATTCAGAGTAATGGATGGGCCTGTCTTCCTGTTGAAAGACGTCCCACAAGAGGCTTAATTGGGAAAGTGCACAGCTTTAATTTATTTTAATTCAACATGATTGCCATACTTCCTTTTTAATCACAACCACCAAAGAGAAACCTGAGTCAGAAACGGAGATGTAAATAGGTCAAGAGATTTCCATACAAAGAGATTTGTACAATGAAATCTGGATCCTGCTAATTTAGAGGCAGCCAAAATTTGCTAGTTTATTTGGTAGAAAAATTCAGTTTCAGGGGGTTATCAGAGAGGTTAGTTCTGAAAGTCTAGTTAGAGCTGCCAGATCAGTTGCAGTCATCATGGATGAAGGGACTGGTAATCTAGCTCTTTCTCCTTGACGAGCCAAAAATAATTCTGCAGCTGAGTCTGAACTGATTGTAGATATTATTGTATGAGTTTCTAAGAGTTTTGACCAAGTTCCTCTGATAAAGTCTGAAGCAAAGGGAGGCAAATCAGTTGCTTTGGGAACAGTAAGGCATATTTCAAAGATTCCTGATGAATGATTCTATCTGCTGTGCCCAGACAAAGACAGTCCTATTTCTTCTCCTGAGAGATGAGTTCAACTCATTTAAGGGCCCAGGAATGTCAATGAGTCACACTAGGCCTGCCCTTCAAGGTGAGTTATTGTGAGTTATTGAAAGTATTAGTAAGAAAAGATGTTTCTGTTACTAAGCTGAAGATTTTATTTAGCACTTGATGTCATGGGAGCAGTCTTAGTGTGAAAGTGAAGTTGTTGAAAGTGTAAACAGGTGAAAATTAAATTAAGAGCTTTTAATGAAGTACACATGAAGCAAGAATTTGACAAATGAATGAAACACAGGACCTGCAAGGTAGTAAGTATGGCAAGTTGTATTCATAGGATCAGGCCAGTATTTCTACTAATTGCTATCTTGCGTGATTCTATTAGACTGCAATATATTACTTTCTTTGTTTGTAGAATGTATCTATTGCTCCCTGAAAAGTCACACTGCTTTCTGTTTTTCAAAGTGAGCCAGACACACTATGTTCTAAAAAGTCTATTTACTTGTGCATTTAATAAAAACTTTGGAAATATCCCTCTAAGATACTGAAATCAGTGCACTATCAAGCCTTTAGTTGGGTTATGGTCAACTAGAAATCCAGCTGAATTTTTCCATGCTTATTCTTTCTGGTTTTGGAAAACAATTGTTCATGTGTACTTTCAGCTTTATCACTAACTGGCAAACGTGTTGTTTCCAATTAAATCACTGCCACAACTTCCACAGCTTTTGAAATGATCTCTATGGTGCCAGAAAGTATATAGTGTTCTGTAGTGTTATGTCTCGTATGTTGTGGGGTAAATTGAGAGATATCCAGCAAAATCCCTTATGAGCAGTCATTTTGGTACTGTCAAACTGAATAATTATGTACCAAATTTCAAAATTTCAGATTTTCCCTATAGAATAACCCTCACTGTTATGTTTTATTAATGCACTTTTGATGTCTACTGTGAAACCAGCAACCCAGGCTTTATAGCCTTGTCTTGTAGATACCATGAGTCAGATATCCATAACTTTCTCTTGGCAGCTTAATAACTTATTGACATCCTTTTCTTTTTAAGTTTCCCCTTAAATGAAACCAGCACCAACAAACTGTAGATGACATAGTAGCTTGTATGAGATTCTGCACTGCACTATTGGATGGAATAACCATTAACGTTTGTCATTTGTATAAGGAAGGGCAAGAAGAATGAGACAAATCTTTGTATTCCATTGGGATGTCGAAGACAAAGAATGATGCTTGGCTGAAATGAGTGTTAATTACCTAAACATACTGTGGACTGGGGCCAATGTGAAATCTCTATCGTAACTAAACCTGGAAGCTCACACTTCCAATGTCTGCCTATGCAGCTCTTTAGCTTGAACACTCCTACCTTCTACTCATAGTAATTGCATGTTTTGCACCAATACCACACTTATTTCAAAACTGATTTTCCTTGGGCCAGATTATAAGCTTCAGCTAAGGAGTTCTGTGAAAGGAAAAACATTCCTTTAAAAACCAGTTTGGTCTAGTTTAGGACCACAAGCATGAAAATAATTTAATCAGAATTATATTATCTTAAGTCAGTACAAAGGCAAGTAAAGATTAATTGTATGCATTAAACTTAAAGTGTTTCTTTACTTTTCATTTTGAAATGGTTAGGTACCTTATGTCAGTTCTGAAACTATATTACACCAGTAAGTGTTCTCAATTGAAGTGTATTCTTAATATTCCTTTTTGCATTGTAAGTTTTGTTGTAATATATTTACACTTGTAAAAAACTGAAACAACTGCACAACACGATCCACTTTGTATTTTGACCAACACTAAGAAGAGTAATTGTTGCATGCAAATACTGGATTTTTATAGAATGGTGCTATTTTCACATAAGCACTCCTTAGAAGCGGGCTCTACTTTCAATCTCTGTTTCCAAATGTACTCTGGTATATCTCTGATACTATATACAGAAGTATTATTTTATTATTATTATATTTTTTCTATAATACAGAAACATGCTGCCTTTATTTTTGAGACGTGCTGCCATTTCATTACATCAATATATGTACATCTAATAAATATAGAGAAATACCTGGGAATGCCTTAACTGGTATTGTTAACGAGTTCATTTAAAGGACATAATATTGTAAGCATGACACTTAATTATGTAACCTTAATAGTAATTAATTTTAGTAAGCAAAACCAGACATGACCATTTATTTCCATTACTATGTGTGGCTTAATAGTAAACAATATAGGTAGCAGGTTCTGAGTTTTCCTTTAAAATTGGTTTCACAATTCACTCTCTTATATAAAATAGTGGCATTTATACTTAACAGCTTTTTCATCTGGACAATACCACTCTCATGTTAGAAATTAGGAGCAACATTTCTAAAAGGGGTTGTGCTTAAAACATGTACATTCAACAGTCCTTTGTGACTTAAAATATTAACTCTAATGTAATGTCTTTATATCATTTGCTTACATCTATTATTATAGAGCAAATGCTAGGTAACTTGTTGAGGTAGTATGATCACCCTTAATTTAATTTATTTCCTATGTAATAAATACCATAACTAATATGTATTACCATGTGTTTGATCTTAAGGAGTTTTATTTGTAAAAAACATGGGGAAAGGGGTCATGGAACATCTAAAATTTCTTGTCAGGCAGTACCATATGAACTCTTCAGAAAGGGAATTCTAATTAGGAGATCCCCAAAGAATCTCTGTTTCTGTGAACCTTTACCGGATCTTACTGTAGGGCTGAAGATCAATGTCAGGTATTTTTCTCAGTGGGAAGTGTTTGCTTAATTGACATGTTTTGGAAATTTGGCCCCAGCACCGGATAGAAACTTGACTACAGCAGAAGTAGAAGCCAGCAAAAGGTCTGCTGCAAGGGCACACCTTGCCTTTCAAAGCTGCATCAACTATTTTGAGAAACACAAGGGGGAGGTGTCTCTGACAGGTGAAAGGGGACAACAAATAGAGAATGAGAAAACCAGAAACTGATTGGGCTGTAGGTATGGTATAGGAATAGAGCTCCTATGGACCTCTTGGGTGTTGAGAACTCAAATGCTTTGCTATCTGAACATCTGTGGGGCCTGAGGCCTCTGGCAAGGGAAGAATTTGTAACATAAGACATTTACCTTAGGGAAAAATAATTACACTGATGTCATGGCTCAGTATAGTATACACACTAGACCCTATCTCCAAAGCATTTCCTTTTTCCTGTTGTGCTGCAAAGCTTCATTTTTTCCCCTCATTTATAAAGGGCTTTGCAGTTATCTAAGGATTTTTTAAAAACATTTTCAAAATTTTTTACTGATTTTAACAAATGCAGTATTTTAATAGTTGACTTAAAAATAGCTTTAGATACAGGAATGCTTTACAATTAAATTTATACAGGAAAAATACTTAGAGGGCCATACTCTTACTTTGAATTTAAGCACAAATCATACTGAAGTTAAAGGTGGTTTTTGTACGGTTAGGTGCAGGGCAGGATTTGGCTGAAAATCATTGATGGCCAAAGTGTACCCATCATAAAGTTGTCTGCTCTGATGTTTGCAGTGATATTTAAATGCTCTTTTTTTTCACAGGACAACTGAACTCACAATAAATTAATGATGCCCCACTCCTTTAGTGCCCAGTGGGTCCAAAAGTCAGACCTATCAAAAGATAATAAGAAGGTGACTCATAAGACCAGTTCTGCATGGATTTTGAATGGGGTTTCTCTGCACCTAGGGAAAAGTCAGAGTACCTATTTACAGGGATTACACGCACATATTTATTATGCAGCATAGTTTTCCAGCAAAAGAACTCTGGATTGGCCATAACTCAAACAGAAATAAATAAAAATAGTTTGAGATCTAAAGATAGCACTGGAACTTAATACCTAATTCTTTTTTTCTTCTTACTTCTGTTGCAGCAAAGACAAAATTTTGACATGGCCTTGATCATTTTTTATTTTCCTTACCTTCATAGTCCTTTGAAGATACCAGTCACTAAATGCAGGACCTTTCACTTCTAGTCCTAGTCCTCTGTACTTATTTTTTTAATTCCTCAACTCCAGATTTTGCTGTTCTGCTGGGCAAGTCTTTAGTTTAATCCAAATGATTATCCTCGTCCCCTGATAATACAATTCTTTCTTCCCGTCCTCCTAAAGAAAGTATATGAAACTTATAAATGCAGATACCAACCCAACACAAACCCACAGCTTGCCTCCTTCACACTCTTCTAGTAAGACATGAATCCTGCTTTGACAACTCTCCCAATTATTGGTTAGAAGTGGCTAAAAGCTTTGAGACTGCCAAGAGCCAGCCAATAATTGAGAGGTTTTGGGCAGAGTGACATATGACTGTGAGTGTGCTTGCAAGGAGGTGGCCATGAGCCCATGTGAGGTCTGCATCTGGACTGAGAAACTTTATGTACTGCACTACTTTAGGAGAATTGGAATAACAGAAGACAGTGGAAATCAGTCCCGGAAGAGGGAGATTCAAATAAAGACCAGATGATTATTGCATTCAGTAAAGCTGGCTCAAGAAGGTGTGAATTACACACTTTCCTGCACCACAGAGGCCTCTTGAGCTCTAAGCAGCATTTATCCTCTGGGAACACAGGTGGTGATTCCACCTCTGTCCCCAGCTGGATTTATTTTCAAGGAAGCTTTACATTCCACCAGCAATTCAGTGAGTGGTTCACCAGCGGAGGCCACTAAGGGAAGGTAAAAAATAAGCATGCTCCTTCTTATTTCCCTGGCATGCCTCCACTTTCTGGTCTTATTTATTTATTTATTTGGCATATCTGCTCTCCTATACTTCTCCTCTTCGGCATTCTTCCACTAGACTGTCTTCTACTGACAGCTTTTCAGCTGCATTGGTTTGAGGTCTATTGTGTTGTAAAATTAGCCTTCTAGGAAAGCGAGAAAGATTTCTTCAAGTGAATGAGAATGCAGTAAGTGTTAAGAAATTTACTGACCATGAAAATCCTTCATTAACAGAGAGAATAGACTTGATGACCTCTTATTTTTTCTCCTTCTTCTGTTGCTTTTAAGCTTTACCCACCTTTCCATGCCACTTCTGTGATAAAGGCAAATTTTACAACTCTCTTTCAGTGGGCAGTCCAATAAAATTGGCTCAGATGATACCCCAAACAGAACAGACTATGTTACATTAACATTCACAAATACCTGATATGATGACAAGAGACTAATAATCCCTTCTTCATTCACCAAAACCATGACTTTACCTCTTCCAATCAAGAACGATTTTTTTTTTTAACTTAGACCCCATTTTAATGCTATCTAACATTATTTTTCCGTAAACACACAAACAATACAAATTAATCTTGTTAGTGATTTACTGTTCTACCAATGTGCTAATTTGACTGTGGTCCTCTCAGACTTCTACTCTGGTTTTCTCATGTTCTCATTCCCTCACTATGTATATAAAACTTATCTTTATTTTCCAGTTGGATGTTTCATAAAATTTTTCTTTTTGGTTAAAATACAGATCGAATGGCAGAGAGTTGTCAAAAGAGTTTAACAATTATAATTCAATATATAAGTTGCTTTTTTATGGCATGACATTTCAACCAATCACTCCTGCTTTTGTCATTGCTAAAGATAAAAATATGCTATGGAAAAATAAAAATCTTACTACAGTGCAAAGATCTCCCTGGGCTGCTAAATTAAGACTTTTCATAAATGTCCACAAAAAAGTCTACAGCACTTTAAAATGAGCTGTAAGACTTTTTTTTTTTTTGTGCTGAGAGAGGGCAAAAAAAGAGGATGTATGGTGACACATAGCAAATTTGACAGTGCTTATGTAAAATGAACCAACCTACAACAAATTCTATACTCCGATAATTGAAAACAAATTCATGCTGTTTTACCATGACCACTTTATATGGAAATTTAGGGATATAATTCAGAACAGAATAACAGTAATTATCATACTCTCTGCATTGAATTAAAACCAGAAATGTTGATCTGTCTAATTGTAGGCATTAAAAAATAACTAGTTTCAAAAAAGAGAGATGCAAATGGAAGGATGCCCTGATGACATTACTCTGTCTTACAAACAATTCTGCCTTTCTCCTTTGGCTCTCAGTAGTGAACTGTTGTCTGTTAAAGTAGATACTTGCTTTTTCTGGTTGCAAGGGGAATGTTATATTCACACGTGCTATGTCTTTAAATATTGTGAGGCGGGGGGAGAAAGCAGCAAACCACACCCAGCTTGAGGGAAAAAAGCTACAGATTTCTACTTGGATTGGTCCCCATGTCTTCAGTGTTGCCTGTATGCTAATGGATATTAAAATTTGCTCAACAAGTGATAAAAGTAAGTTGCTAGCAGTCTACATCTTGCAAACCCCCCCCCCCCAAAACTAGAGGTGCTTCATTCAGTCCACACCATTTGTGCTTTTCCCCAAGCATTACTATGGTAATCATTCATGTTTGCAACATAACCTAGATTAAACTGTGGGCTTTTGTGAGCCTGGCTCTGTCAGTGTTTTAAGAGAAGAGTGAGTTCAGTGGCTTATCACAATGGTATAAACTTCACTGTAAAATATAAAGGTAGTCTTATTGCTGAAAGTTATTTCTTTAGCAGATTTCTAGCTTTAGTCACTAAGGCTCTGAAGGTACTTAGCAAAGGTTCTAAAGTGTTTTCTGCAAGATATCTAAGCTCGGCAGCCACCACGACGGAGGCAGCCGCCCAGACAAGCGCTCCGGTGGGAACGCGCTGCCAGCCCGGCGCCGGGCCTCAGGCCGTGGCCTGCCCTTGCGCCGGTGTGGGGCGGCTGCGGGGAGCAGAGCTGGGGGGTGCGCCCAGGCAGGGGCACTCCTCCGAGGAGGCGAGGGGGTTGAGGGGCACCAGGGAGTGCGAGAGGACTGCTGGAGTCTCACCCCACCTTCCCCGAGGCAGGCCCGAGGCGGGCAGCGCCCGCGACGCGGAGGATTCCCCACCCTCTCCCCGCCTGGCTGAAGACAGAGACCGAAGGGGTAGGGGGCAATGGCGACGAGGTCCTCCTCCGCGGCTGCCCCACCTTCCCGGGTGCCCTGGCGTAGCAGGCACGAGGCTCCGCCAGTGGAACCGAGCGGCCGCGAGGACGGTGGTTCGTCTCGCGTGGAGGCGTCGCTGAGGTCGAGTCGGCCTTCGCCCTGCGTCAGAACTGCTTCCGTACAGGAAAAAAGGCGGGACACTGCAGAGGAGACTCCCTTCTGAAGGGAGCAGAAGGCCCAACCCGCAGACCGGACCCCCTTCTTAGGGAAGTCTGCTGCCCCCCGGGGGCCCAGGTTAAAGACACGAGGAGGAAACCTCCCACCCCGGTACGGCCCTCAGATTATTGTCCGTTATTGGTTCTTCACGTAGGCGGCGATGACGTTGCAACAAGAAGTGCGAGGGCAATCAAGAGAGACTTCCAGGATGCTGGGTTAAGGGATCTGGAGCACAAGCAGTGTTCTCCTCTATCCTTCCAGTTGCAGGGAATGATGAGGGAAGGAACAGGAAGAGCCAGCAGATCAATACCTGGCTCCGAGCCTGGTGTCACTGGCAGAATTGGCGGTTTTTTTGATCATGGGTCAGTCTACGTGACACCAGGCCAGCTGGCAACAGACGGGGTACTCCTGTCTCAAAGGGAGAAAAGGAGCTTTGCACAGGGGTTAGCAGGGCTCATTGAAAGAGCTTTAAACTAGGCTGTGGATGTTGTTTATCTGGACTTTAGTAAAGCCTTTGACACCATTTCCTGCAGCATTCCCCTGGAGAAACTGGCTGCTCATGGGTTGGACGGGTGTACTCTTTGCTGGGTAAAAAATTGCCTGGACGTCTGGGCCCAAAGACTTGTGGTGAATGGAGTTAAATCCAGTTGGTGGCCGGTCACAAGTGGTGTTCCCCAGGGCTCAATATTGGGGCCAGATCTGTTTAACATCTTTATCAGTGATCTGGACAAGGGGATCGAGGGCACCCTCAGTAAATTTGCAGACAACACCAAGCTGGGTAGGAGTGTTGATCTGCTTGAGGGTAGGAAGGCTCTACTGAGGGATCTGGATCGATGGGCTGAGGCCAACTGTATGAGGTTCAACAAGGCCGAGTGCCGGGTCCTGCACTTGGGTCACAGCAACCCCATGCAGCGCTACAGGGTTGGGGAAGAGTGGCTGGAAAGCTGCCTGGTGGAAAAGGACCTGGGGGTGTTGGTCGACAGCCGGCTGAATATGAGCCAGCAGTGTGCCCGGGTGGCCAAGAAGACCAATAGCATCCTGGCCTGTATCAGAAATAGTGTGGCCAGCAGGACTAGGGAAGTGATTGTTCCCCTGTACTCTGCACTGGTGAGGCCGCACCTTGAGTACTGTGTTCAGTTTTGGGCCCCTCACCACAAGAAAGATGTTGAGGTGCTGGAGCATGTCCAAAGAAGGGCAGCGAAGCTGATGAAGGGTCTAGAGCACAAGTCTTATGAGGAAAGGCTGAGGGAACTGGGATTGTTTAGCCTGGAGAAAAGGAGGCTGAGGGGAGACCTTATTGCTCTCTACAACTACCTGAAAGGAGACTGGAGCAAGGTGGGGGTCGGTCTCTTCTCCCAAGTAACAAGCAATAGGATAAGATGAAATGGCCTCAAGTTGCACCAGGGGAGGTTTAGATTGGATATTAGGAAAAATTTCTTCACTGAAAAGGTTGTCAAGCAGTGGAACAGGCTGCCCAGGGAAGTGGTTGAATCACCATCTCTGGAGGTATTTAAAAGACGTGTAGATATGGCACTTAGGGACATGGTTTAGTGGTGGACTTGGCAGTGTTAGGTTAACGATTGGACTCGTTGATCTTAAAGGTCTTTTCCAACCTAAATAATTCTGTGATTCTATGATTCTATTTTTCAAATTGCCTTCTTATTTTAAGAAACTGTAAAATCATATTATCTGAATGGGTTTTGGTAGGGGAGTAGAGGACAATTTGAAGGATAGAAGTTCCGGTGACATAAAAACACAGGACTGAGACAGGAAGCATAGGAAAGGTTAACTGTAATTGATGCTTATATTCTACTTATCGTCTTGTCTGGGATTCTCCCCTGAAGGCAGAGCCACCATGTAGAGTGTGAGCCTTGCCTGCAGGCAATGAAAGATGGGAACGTGTCACCATTTTTCAGTTGCCAAAGAATGTGTGTGCAAATTCTAGAGATAAAGCAAATGCTATTCCGTTCCCTAATATCCCAAGAACTTTCGGACTCTGAAGTCTGGATGCATGGAGAGGCATATTTCAGCCTATATTTAGCATCAGCATTCAGCATAGTCTTGATAATGACGTGTTGTATCTTCAACGCAAATGCTGGTTGCATATGTTGCTGGTTTTCTCAGTAGATGATTATGCTAAACGTAATATGCAAAATCAGAATTTGTATTCTTAGAAGCTCTGTAAGTATTCTTCAACGTTTTGCCAGTAGACATACAACAGATCTACTGGATGAAGGCTAGACAACTATGTTATGTCTATTTACTCTAATATTAAAATTGTTTATATCTATGTTCTTTGTCCATTCAATTGTTCCAAAACGTTAAGTAGTCATGTCTTATTGGCACAAATGCAAACACAAAACCAATTTAGAGGTCCAGCATCTGCTACTGAGTTTTAAGCTTCCACATGTGAGCATGAGCATTGGAAGTGTATTTCTTATCCAAAATCAAACTGTTTGAAAAACAAGGACTGCACTTGTTGGAGTCCTGATACAAAGGCAGCTAGAAAAAAACCAGAAAATGCTATTATTGCATTTTTTTCAACAAAAATTCTGCATGTGCGTCATGTTTATACCTGGGTCAGAAATATATTTAAGCAGTGCACCCTCAGATTTCTGAAAAAGCACTGAATGGGAGCTGGGAAGAAAAAAGTGTTTTAATTTCTGATACTGCCCAAGCATTTTTCTCACTGGTACTTTGCCAGTCCCATCAGCCTCATGGTGCCCCAGGAGCTGTGTAGCCCAAGGGCAGAAAGGCTAGTGTGCAACTTATCTGCACTGCTGCAGTTAAGCAACAGCTTGGATTTCAAATACTAACTCGAGCAATCAAATAATTTGAGTTCTTTCAGTAAGTCTTACGAAGTATATGTAATTTGCCAGCTACCTGAAAACAAGGAGTAAATAAATCCAGAAAAATCCAGATTTTTCCACAGACATTTTGCGAACACCAGAGGAAGCTAAAATAATCAAGCATTTTTGTGGACCACTCATATAGATCTTGTCTTTACCTCTCAACTAAAATAGTGAAAAAATATTAATAATTTGAAGAGAGACATGAATATTTTTATGAAATGTGCCAAGTGGAAAAATTAGGGTGGTGGAGGATATACGGTTTGCTCTTCATGACTAGAATCTGTATATAAGAGGAGAATGATGGCAATCCACAGCCGTGTTGACAATTCAGACATACAGGAAATACCCTTGTAGGAAACTAATACCATCTGGGTTTGGCCCAAGATGTGTGAATGAGAAATATGTTTCTTGTTGAGAATGCAAAGATAGTTTTGGACATTGCAAAGAAGGAATGCGTTAAGCATGCACAGTTATAAAAATGAAATAGGGTGAGGCATTGCATGCATATGGAATAATTAGAGGAATATGTTTGTGTGCGTCAATAGCTGATGCAGACTTAGAACTTCAGAATTCATTTGTCCTAAGACAACCAGTAAACTACTATGAAAAATGTCTTCAGTATAAATGGCCAGGAGCTTTCTGAATAAAGACAGTATTTGAAAATGTTGATTTGTCCAAGCCACCACGTTTCCTGATAGAAAGGGAGGTTTGGTTGTGACACATGTTGTATTTTGGGGGAAAAAAATTAAAATAGTTTTGAAATTATTGAAACTTCCAGTTTTAATATTTGTAAAATTGGGAATTGTGATTATTTCAGCAAGTTGTTTTCAGTTTAGAGATTAGTTTTACTTAAAAAAATGTCAACACTGAAATGGAATATTTCATTTGGCCCTTCCTGAGAACCTTTCAGTCCACACTTGGTGAGAGTATGTTTTCAAAATCTCAGAATATTCTCACTCCTCTCTATCCTGTTCTTGCATTAACTGTCTGAGATTTTAGTGTCTGTTCTTGGCATAGGAAGGCTCTCTGGTTTCTAACGAAGCCATTGCCAGCATTCTGAGGTTCCTGAGACTCGCTGCCTGCGGGATGGATTTTTGCCTCTCCCTTGACACCCTCATCTACTTGTGAAAGCCCCAGCAGTGCTGATTTTTCTGTTATTTGTGAGGCTAATGAATGCCTTGCATGGACAGGAAAAAGTTCCAGGCTCTCTTTTTGGTGCACATTTGACTTGTTCTCCAGACTAGCCTTTAGTACTATCATCCTTTCTCCAAGTTCAGGCTCTAAATGCTCTTTTTAAAGAAAATTACTGAGAAGACAAAAGGTTTTCTAGTCTTTCATGTCTGTCAAGATCCTGGATTAACCCTGTTCCAGGTTCAAAGACACTCCTTATACAAATTAACTGTTCATTAACTGAGCAATGCTCATATGATGACAGTAAATTGTCTGTCATTGTATCTTGGTCTTCATTTATTTTTCAGCCAAATTTTGACATACCTGAACAGGATTATTCTTATCACTGCTAAACACTGCTGGAGACATTTATTTAACGTGTATTAATTGTTTTAGTGCTTACCCAGAAGGTACAATGCAAAAAAAGATGGAAAATTAAAGTGGCCATTTTGATTCTTTTATTTTCCATTCTTTTTTAGTACGCATTGAACCTGCACAGCACTTGAGATCTTTGGACAGGATGATCAAAGTCTATTGAATCAAATGTTAATACACTAATGGCACACTATCGCATATCTTTGATGGATGGATTACATTCAAGTTGACACGGGCTACCTGAAGAAGCAGGCAGGCTAGAGGTATGAACTGCAGCCCATTACAGAGTCCATTGCAACTGCAAGTTTGAGCAGGTCACCAGGATTGAGTTCTGTGCTTGCTAGCTAATAGACTATGCATATGGCTTGATGGCAAATCCATTCCTTGTTCTTTGAAAATGAATTATGAGTACCTCTTTCAGCTTCATTATAGAATTGTGTTGTATTAGTTCATCCTTTGCTAGGCTGTACACACAAAGCATGGCCTTCATTTTCATCTACTGTGGAACGTGCACATCTGCCTTTCAGGTGAGAATTTATGACTGTGCAAGGCTTGAATTTTCCAAGCTGTTTATGCTTATGTGTTATGCCTATACTCACTATGTACACATATAAACATACACGTGTCCAGCATTTAGGTGAACACAGATTTTCTTGTTCCTGTAGTTTAAATTCTCATCAAATTTAATTCTTTTTTGTAGCCCCAAAAGTGGAACACGAGTGGATATAAACAGTGCACACATGCTTGATTTGCGTATCTTAAGGCTTAAAGAAATGGTGTTTGAACTACCTAGAAGACTTTATTTTATAGTATAGAATAAGTTAATATTGTTATGCCTACAACGTTCAATTCCAATGTTGGGGGAAAAAGGGTTTTGAAAAATATGCATTTCATGTATGTGCCTGTGTTTTTTAAAGAACTCATTAAATTATGGTTGTACTACGTATTTTAAATATTGACATTTCTGAGTGGGGTTTAATTTTTATTCTGCCAAGCGTTGTAAATTCCTGCTTTGGATCCTGAGGATTTCGGTGGAGGTGGAAAACCACTAATAATTTCTTCTTGTTCACGCAACTTATATTCACTTGCATGTTTTAACTTGAAGCAGACCTTTTCTGTTGATGCTGATAACACTGTTCTGAGTACAAACCAAACTCCTTTGCAGTAGGAAAGAGTAAAATTTCCTGTAAGTAATGTTACTGATAATTACCTTAATATAAAATTTTGTTTCATAAGGCCCTAATTGAGCAAATATTTAGGCATGTGCCCAAACTCCTCTGATTTTTTTCCTAGTGCAAAACAGGACACCATGAGGCAGCTGATTCTCTCCACTTCAGAGTTTACATGACTTTTGGTGTCAGTAAACGGGATCTGATACAATAATGATGAGGGAATTTATCAATCAAAAATACTTCTGATTGAGGGGGCAAAAAATTACTGGAAAAAATTGAGACTTTCTCTTAATGACTCTGACCCTGAGATTTCATAAAGGTTTTTTTATGGTCTGTAGCTAACGTGGTGGTTATGCAGCTAAAGGCATTATCTTCACATCATTATAATGAAACATAACACTGGTATCCTTGACTTTATTAGCCAGGCTTCATTGGTATCTGATGTTATATATTTCCTATTATAAATCTAAATAAGAACTTACATTGACCTGCATTAGACCAAACATTAAACAATTTACTAAGATTACGACTTTGAAAGGGAACTTAAAAAAAAAAAAAAAAGTCTTTCAGACCACCAAGAAACAACCATAAATTTAAGGAAATATGAGGTTTCCACCATGTGACTTCCCCTGCAGAGTTATGCAACAGATTGCTGTTACTTAAAGGTCATACATAAAAAATTTATGGTACATTTTTTAAGAGATTTATAGTGTTTCTATTTATACAACTTATATGTCAACAATTTAAAGGTATAGTATACTAAAATAACAAATTAAAGTCTAATCCCTTTGAATCCTTGATAAAATAGAATGCTCTAATGTAAGTCATATATAAAAGAGGTTTAATAAATGTATCTATATTAATTGATGTGGTATATGTGATGCAATGATTAGCTGTTTATTACCTATTACAGATCATTTGTTCATTTTTATCCTGAAAATCATTTGCAAGTGGGGTTGATTAGGGGAGCAGTCTTTGTTGCATAGGGCCATTATGTGGTGGCGTAACTCTCTTTAGAAGAGCTCTGCAGATCAGTCTAAGAACTAACTTTCTTTCAGTGTGGAGATGAATGATGCCATTGATACTGTCTAGGCGTCTTGGTTCAGGATACCTTTGAACTCAAATACGTATCATTTACCCATGATGTTGTTGGATTCTCTGGAAGTAAAAATTTGTAGCACTGTATGAAGGTACCACTCCTTAGTTATTTGCTGAACTTTATTTGCTTTGCGCTGAATTGAAGTGAGAGCAGCTATACAGTTACTCAGCCTTAGCTGAGGCAAGAGAATGACAAAGAAGACTGAGAGGGGGTAATTTCTCAAAACACTAGAGCTGCTCTACTGGTAGGGTTTGAACTCAGCCATAGGAGTCACATTTTCAACCCTGCCTTTGCACACTTGACCCATATACTTATGTATATTTATGTGGGAGTTGAGACTGCAAATGCATCATTTTAGGCCAGGAGTTGGAGCTGTATACACAGGTCTGGCAGTGATTATTGATGCTAAATTCATCCCTGAATTTTGCATATTAAAATAATACATGAACATGAAGGCACCATTAGGGCACAGTATTTAAGTACCTTAATGTGTGTAAGCACTTTGACACCATAAATATTCATTTCTCATGAAAAAAAGTCTTCATAGATAAACAAAAGTCCTATGAACACGCTCAACCATAAACACTTTGATAATTCCATTGCCTGAGGTCAAATATAAACAGTGCTGAATGGGACAATAGCATTGGAGAAAGATACTAATATGATCATGGAGATTTGTCTCAAGCTGGTACTGTGGCCTAATCTTGTCCTCAGTAAAGAACCTAAGAATGCAGTCTGGTGGTGGTGAGTTCCTAAAAATAGGGAGGGGAATTCTCCACAAGAGACAGCCTTTGAGTTGCTGTGCCACCCACAAGGTTTTAGTTACGAGTCTCTACTGACTCAAATTGTCATATGTAGTCCCTTGATGACTCTCACAGTATTCCTGTAGGGATGCCCTTTGTCTGGGCTTGAAAAATGTTTCTTGCCTTGCTGTGGGAGATACTGTTCTATTGGTCTCCTTGGCTACTGCTATCTCCAGCTCTGAAGATAACATACAATGCCTGAATGGCCCTTCAGGGCTGGAGCTCCTACAGTACTTATTGGTAAGAGGTCCTCGCAAAATTACCCAATAGACCTTTGCAAAAAGTACTTGTGCAACTTCGGATTACTGCATTTTTTGCTGTTAAATAGTGTTATACTGGTTCTGCGGATTTTGGATGTTTCTGAAGTTGTGGCACCCTGTGATTTGCCTTTGCTGACTGAAGAAACATATCGCTATTCCTAAGCTGGTCATCACCCCTTCATCAGCATAATTAATTTCCATAGTAAGAAACTGTTGTAAAGAAATTTGGCTACAACTGTTCCAGCAGAGTTTATAGGTTCATAGGCCAATCCAAGCAGCAATTAATTTAAAAGAAGATGTGATCATTTCCTATCTTTTATGAGCATTAAATAATACTTTTTTTTTTTTTTGACAAAAAATATTTGACATGTCAAATGACTAGAATAAGAGCTGATAGTATCTGTGGTATTTTTAATTATTAATATCTTTTACAAATAAGAAAACCACAAAGTGTTAGAAAAGAATAACAGGTAAGGCATTTTAAAAACTGTTTTTCTTTATAACTGTAAGTCTAGAGTTTCAGAGAGAAAACACTAATAAAAATTAGTCAGTCATCATTATGATGTCATTCTCATAATTTCCCTTGAAGTAAACTAGCAAGTACAAATAATATTTGTAATGTCTGACATCATCTATGTAGCTTTCCATTGCTCAGACTTTGGGTTAAATTTAGTGATGTTTCCCATTTGTTAGAGAGAACACCTTCTGGGTGGAATGGATTCCATTAAGAAAATCTCTCTGAAGTTAAGCCATCTTTGTAACTTGTTTGAAACAAAACAAAACAAAAACCCCCAAACTGGCCAGGAATGATAGGAGTTCAGCAGTAGCAATTTGTCAAAAATGTGATCATCTGTAAGAACCAAAGCTTCAGTCCTAAGACTGAGTGCTTACATGAAAAGCGGAACCATGCTTTTCAGTGATGCTCTCTTTAAAAAGAAATAAGCATAATCATAATTGTTTTACTCAGGAAACAATATTCCCTTCCACGTTATATATGCCCATTTATCATAGTTTGACCTGCAAAGACTTCTTAGAATCACTCAGTCTTTAAAAAATGTTTCAGAATAGCCATGGACTCATTTTTTGTTGCTTCTGCTTTGAGATGTTAAGCGTTAAAGGACATTTCTGGAAGTGATTCCTTGTTTTCAAGGTTTAACTTGAAACAGCTAAAAAGTGTATAGGAATCACACACAGAAAGAACAATCAGTATTTCCTCAAAACTAGTCTCAGATTGACCACAAGCACTAACTCACATTTGAAAATCTTAAGTCTTATATTTACATTAATTAGAATACTGTCTATTAGGTGATAATTTATGCGTATAGAATGGCCAGCCACTGTCTTTTATCTTCCTTTTTCTTTTCATACTAAAGTTTTCTACAATTTTTAAAATGGGAATTTCATTTCATTATTGCTGTCTATTAGTGACAGGAGATATGCGAGTACCACAATATTATTGCAATTCTATGCAATAGCATATGCTAATAACACATGTAGAAGATGATAAAGTTGTATTTCACATGAAGCAAGTATTGTTCCACTTGTGGAATACAGAGTCTTGCTTTTTCTGTCTCTTGCTCACTGTGTCCTTTCCCAGATGTAGGCCAGTGATGTCTGAGCCCTCTCTCCACTCCCAGAAAGGATCAAAGGAGCAGGAGAGATGGTGGTGAGACATGATCCCCATTGCCTTCCCCAAATCATCTGTGCTGTTCTGCTCCACAGCATGACTGGCTCATCAGCATTTTTGTCCTTAACATACTTCCGATCTAAACAAATATGTACCAATTGAGTTCATTTTTAATGAAATTATCAACTGGAATTATATCTTTCTTTTCTAGTCATCTTTCAGATATATGCAGTACACAGATCCTACGACCCCTGATAACTTTTTTAGATAATACATTCCTTTACTTAATATAAACTTGAAATTTAAGTAAGTATTATTCATTATTCCTTACTTTTTTTGTTGTTGTTGGAAGACTTGGGCATCTGTTTTAAATGGTGTCATTATTTACATGTGGTGACTTCTGCATTTGAATGGACATTAGCTAAATGTGACAGTTATTCTAATACAAAGTAGAAAAAATTACTAGATTTGTCAGAATGTTGTGATATACTGTTGCATTATTCTTTGCTAAATGCCAAAATTTTCTAGTACCCTCCCTCCTCCAAAAAGGAGTAAGGAATTCATCCATTTACAATCTATACTTAAGTACTGAATGGAACATTTCCTGAAAGAAAAATAGCTAACATAAACATAATTTCTTCTTTAGAAATAGAGGGTATGTAATAATTAGCAGAGCCTCACTGAGCTACGAAAACCATATTCCCTTAGGAGAAAAGGAACAATAACTACTGAAAAAAGTGACAGGCTATACACAATTTGTTATATCTGAAGAATACAAATATAACTGCTTAAACATATTTTAAAAGTGCTAAATTCACTTCCTCTACAAATTCATAAACTCACAAATGTTTCCTTGCAATTGTTCTTGGAACTGATAGAGGAAAATCTCCCAGGGACACACAAAATGTAATAAGTGTAATATGAAAATTGCCCTTTCTCATACAAAGATTAAAACAAAACAGATATTCTCCAGAAAACCAGCAGGTTCCCCTATTCGCTACTCATATGGGCTCTTCCCACAGTCTCACTGCATGAAGGACTTACGAACTTCGTCAGAGCTGACTGTATGGAAGGAATGTGGACTCAAACATTTGAAGGCATGCCACAGAACCTCAGCAATCCAGTCTCTTGTTAATTACAACTAATATTTCATTATGTTGGGGAATTTTCAGCTACATAGATGTGTGTACACATCGTAGTATGTAGCGTAGCCAATGCTTGCAATTATATAACAAGCCTTGCAAACTCTAAGAGGTGTATTGAAAGTCGAAATTAGTAGAATAAAACATTGCAGTAGGTTTTCAGCTTTTTAATTTGGAACCTTTAGATTTCTTGATTGCAGGAAGAAGTCTGAGAACACAAATCAGGCTAAAAAGTAAGGAGGCAGTGAATTTCCACTCCCACTCTTTCCAAATGGATTTTTTAAGCCCATGGCTTTTAAGCCAATTTCATGATTTTGGAGTCTGCCTCATGAGCATCTGAATGGACAGGATTGAAGGTACTTTATATGGCTTATTTAAAAATAACATCCTAACCCAAGCTATAAATCACGATAAGTGATGCCTTATGTATATAATAAATATTCAAGTCTAAGTATCTGGTTACAGCAGTGATCAAGAGTTCTAAAAGTCAACCCCTTAAAAGACACTCTTCAGTGGAAATGCTGTTAGTGGTGAGGCTTCTTTCACACGCTTCTATGCACTTGTACAGTTCACAGCTATTAAGTCAACAGCGTGACAGCATCTGTTATTTCTGAAGTGTTGTGCACGTCTATACACTTGCAAATCTCACTTGAATATTGGTTTTTGAGAAATTTAAAAAATTCTTAAGAGAGAGAGGAGCCAGCCTGATATGCAGCTCTATACCTTACAGGGGTTAAAGCAACTGGATGGGCTTTATGGTGGGAAGAGGGACAGAAGGATAAGAAAGATATCTTAGGGGAGGCTCTCTCCAGATTAAGGTTTTAACGAGAAAACTTGATCTTCCTTGAGTTGGCAAAGAACCACCTCTGGCTGCATAGCCACAATCAGAAGGAATGAATTGGAACTACAGCTATAGATTACTGCGGACTTTTTCTTTTTCAAATCCTATTACATTTGCAACAATACAGGCAGGGGACTGACTGGCTGAGGACAGCTCTGCTGAAAGGGACTTTGGGGTCTCAGTAGACAGCAAACCGAACATGAGCCAGCAGCGTGCTCTGGCAGCAAAGAAGACCAACAGCATACTGGGCTGTATTAACAAGAGCACAGGCAGCAGAGCAAGCGATCATCCTCCCTTTACTCTGCACTCACGAGGGTGCATCTAGAATACTGCATCTGGTTTTATAGGCCCCTCAGTACCAGACTGATATCGATACACCAGAGGGAGTTCAGTGAAGGGTGGTTGGGGCTGGAGCACTTACCCTGTGTGGAGAGGCCAAGAGAGTGAGGTTTGTTCAGTCTGGAGAAGGGAAGGCTTCGGGGGCTTGTTCAGCAAGTGGGGCCGGTAAGTGTGGCAATGAATACAGAGAATTACATTACTAATGCTAGTCTAGGATTTTTGGCAAAACATTTCTGTGAAAGTTATTGTTACAAAATCCTAATCAGTAAAAAAATCAGTTTACACATCCCACGTGAAGGTCTAATCTATCAAGCTATTGGTTATGTTGTTATGGACTTTCTCGCATTTTCTTTTTCTGTTTTGACTAGCATTTCTAGTCTTGACCCGAGAAGGTTTCCAAACAACGCTTTGCTTAAAATCGGAAGAGGAATTCTGCACTCAATTCATGGCAAGGAGTACAATCTGTAACTTGCATACCCTGAATAACTTCCCTGATCATCTATGTAGAGCAATGAGTCTCTTTTACCAGATAGTATTTATACACAGTAGCACAGCAGGTCTTTTTATGAGCAAGTACCCTTGACTTTAGATGTGCCTTTGGAGCTGCTTCTCTGAATTTCGTCTGTCGTATTGTATATTGTGTCCCATATTTTAAAATTTTATAACTGTCTCTGGAAGTATATCTTGACAACCCTTAGTCACTGTTGAATGCCTTGGAAATTATTATTGCATCCAGCCCTGATATAAAGTAGACTTTACATTTGAGTCTGATTGATAGCCTAAATGAGTTCCCAAGTCACCTAGCTTTGCAGCATATTCAGAGTTTCACATAAAACTGAGTTGTCTTGGTTCTGCTCCACACAGAAAAGAAAGAAACAGACATTAACATGAGGACATTTCTGGACAAGGAATCTGAAGCAAAGATTAGAGGTGATAGTTGTAGAGACTACAATATCAGCAGACCTAGAACCTACCTGCACCCAGTTTTATTGGCATATGACCCGTTTCCCTGTCAAGAAAGCTACACAGCTGCTGTAATTTTTGCAAACAATTGGATAATAAATTATAATAGTAGGAAAGCTACAGGCGAATCCTTCATTAATTGGTGTTGAATCAAAACTATCAAAGCAGCAGCATGTAACAGACAAGTGATTATGTTGCTCAAATGTCATTCCTTTTATGTGTGACAATTCAATTTGTTAAACTTTTTCATCAAAGAAAAAAGAGAATGAAAAGGCGATATTGCCTTCTCTGAAATTTATTGCTTCACCTATTTTCTGCTAGATCTTATTTTTCCCAAATTAAATATATTTTTTAGATGCCACCAAGGAAAAACCCTTTTCAACACTATTTAATCCAATTGTGTCTTGCTGAACTCCTGAGGATGCTGCTGGGTTATATAGTGACAGTGTTCATTCTCCAAAGTACTTCAAACCCAGTTTTAGGTACTCCTTAATACACCCCTTTTTATAGTTGGGTAGCTACTTGGAATTGTCACAGATGCTTCTTAAATATTTTTCAGGACAGAATAGAATAAGGTGAGAGCTCTTTGTGTGTTTAAAGATTCTTCCTGAGGTATGTTATATTGAATTTAGTGTGCCATTTCATTACCTATATTTAGAAAATTTCTCCAGACTCCCTAACAACGTACTCTAATCTTGTATCACCAGCAAATTCTGCCACTTAGTTATCAAGAACTCTTCAAAGTAACAGCTGATTTTCTGGAAGCCGTTATAGATTATGCATATAAAATTATTTTCAAGATATCGGTTATTTATTTCTTCTATTTGTTTTTCACCTCCTAATTTAGCAGTATACTGGAGCTATGCCCAGAGGCACTGGTATAAAGCAGTTCTTCTCTGAGTGCAGTATGAACCACAATAGGTTTTTTTTATTTTATGATTAGCAATCTCTCATACTACTTTCTTCAGAGACGCTGTATAAAACCTTCTAGAAATGTAAACTATTTTTTATTCATTATCTTACTAATTCTTTGACAGAATTCTCTTTGTGGCAGCAAATTAACACTTACACAAGATGCTTTTTTGACCTAATTTTACAATTCCCTTGATTTTTCTCACCTAGGATTTTTCTCACTTCTCTGTAATTTGCAAGGTGTACTTCAGAGCCCTTTTATAGCCAGACTCACAGAAATTAGTTAAATTTTGTAAAAATACACAGTACAACTTCATTATTTCAACTACTCCAATTTTTAGTTCCTTTAGAGCACTTATTTTTAGGGCAATTTATGCTGGTGCTTTCCATCATTTCTTTTCTCCCTCTCTGTTTTTTTTCTCAGCCTACCGGTGGAGAAACAGAAAATGTTAAACACCAACTACAGGGTGTGTCTTTCCCAGTCTCTCTTATGCAAAGAAATCAAGCTGTATCTTTTGCTTTTATACTCTACTGGTCTAGCTAACCAGCCTCTGCCAAAGACCATCACCTAGCTTAAGGAAGTTCTTCTTTTATCACAATGTATTACAAATTTCTCTGTATTCTTCCCTATTTGTTCTTTAAATTTCCTCTCAAACCTCAGAATGTTGTTCTACCATAAATGTTTATGGGAAACTCCTACTTACTTTGCTAGTGAAACAATGGCAGGATATAACCCTAACTCTGGTGTTCTGAATTTATATTCTGCTCTATTAGTGTCACTTGAGTTGGATTTCCATTTTATTATAGGATTATTACTTTTTGGGGGCCTGAACATTCCCTCATACGTTGCTATATTTCTCACCTTCTTGATTCCTAATTGTTCCAGTATATACATACTTTCTCTGAGTCTAATAAGGTACTTTTAAAGAACCTCCATGCTGCTTCTATGGATTTTAATTTCCTAACTTTCCCCTTCAGGCTATTTCTAACTTCCTCAATATAAAAATCTTCCTTTTTTGAAAAGTACTGTAATATTATTACCTCATGGTAGGATCCCATGGGAGGATGTTGAACTTAATTATATTATGGTCACTTTTATTTAGTGGCTCAACCACGTTAACTTCCTGAATCAACTCATATATTTCACTCAAGACCTGCATCAAGACTAGATTCGCCCTTGCAGTATTCCAGAATTCCTTTAACAAATGATTGTCTTTGGTTTCTACACACTATTCAAGTATTGTACTGAGAGGCCTGTGATATACATGATATACACCAGGAAATACTTGTTTATCCAATGCACTTTTAAGAGTGCCTAAAGCCTAAAGGGCTTAATTGTCAGTGAAACCACATGGACTTTTCTAAATTCAAATATTCCTTCTGTGTGCATGAATCAAACTGTATGTTTGGGAGGTTAGTTACACATCTAACTCTGCACGTGTTGCAATTCATGTTTGTGCAGTGTGAATTCTTGCAGGTTAAATATCCTATGGTTATTTAAAATCAGCAAATGCAAATTACTGGTGCTCCCACGGCTTGAGAGCCTAAGCCCATTGAAACAGCAGTTGGTTCCTCACGTTATAACCCCCCCCCCCAAACTATAAATTAATGATTTTGTGACCTGTAGTAAATAGAAATTGTGACACAAGTGAAAGCACATTATGAGCTACAGTAACGTATCTGAAGTCATCAGCTGTTGTTAGACTAAGATGCAGCTGAAAACAAACTTTAGTAATGAACTATATGGTAGTTTTGAAAAGCAGATTGAAATATGGTTTGTCTTTGAACTACACTGCTTCTCTGAACTTATAAACATGACTTTGAAAGAATGTACACTGTTTTCATGATTAGAAGTCCTTTTTCTTTTTTTTTTCCATTACTCATTTATTTCAATCCCAGTTTTAAAATCTAGCTCATTAGAAAAGCATTCTCAGTAACAGAAGTTGAAACAAATATAGACATGTGTATCCTTGTTCAGCACAGTGCAAGACAGCTATTACAATTACATGTTATAAGAACACTAATATTTGTCTGTACTAGACTAAATTTCTTTATTATTTTAAATCCCAAAGTGATTATTCTTAAATCTAACTTTTTCTTAAATTTGCCAAGTGAGAAATGTTTGCTTCATTAATGTTATAATTTGTGGTTCACATTTCTAAAGAAAGCTAAAAATAATTTCTGAAATTGTGTGTCTTGCTGACATAAACACAGTTAACTTATATTTTTGCAGTTTCCAGGATTCTTTCACTTGTATAAAGCAGTAAAAGTATTCTGCTCTTTCCATTTTTCTCGTACTATAAGAACCAAGAAAGCAGGAATTTGTTTAGCTCATTGGCTCCATTTATCCTGAGCCAAGACCATGATCTTGGAAACCCTGTAACTTGGCTGAATCCAGTACAAAGTTCTTTGCAAAAAGGCAGTGCAATTAGAACAACACAGTGTATGTTCAGTCTCAAAATTAAGACGATAAAGTTTCAAACAGCTAGAACTGAAACACAGAGTATCATGGGCTCAGACCTTTAATCAGTTAAACACAAATCCTAATTCCACTAGTTTTTGATCAAATGAAGAATTGTGTAGTTGAGGACAGCATTAAGAAAACACTATTCTACCTTTTTGCAAATGGGCAGAACACAGAAAACAAAGAAACATAGTGGAAGAAGTGTAAGTTTTATGCAGTCCAGCCTTGGGAGCTTCTCTAAATACTCCAGACAGAGTGACACTATAATACAAGCAATACCCTTCAACACTTTCTATTTTATCACTGGTTACGGCCAAGTGATAATACACACTTGCTAACCAAATTGGCACATTGGAGAGTCTGTTTTGAAATCTGGTGCTTCATTTTTGAAGCTGTTTTTTTCCAAAAACCTCTCCTTCCCTGCATATCTAGTACATCAAACAGATGAGTAAGATATTCTCTTCATTTTCTATGAAACATCTGTAATTGGTATTTTGATGAATTACAGCACTTAAGAAAATAAAAGAAATCAAATTCAGTACTAAGGATTCTAGTTCATTATGTTTCATTTCACCTTCTAAATTGTTCATTGGTTGTTGAAGGTACATTTTTGTTTTATTGAACAAAGGTAGGAATTCTCAGGCCTTATTAAAAGATAATTTTAGCAGTGCTCAGATTGAGAGTAGAATACTAGTTTCAAGCATTTTGTTTGGGGCTTTTTTTTTGACCATTCATATAAAGTGATTTCAGAAGTTAGTAGTTGGTAAGTAGCTAATTAAGTTAATTTCCTTTAGTCATTTGCCACTGGTTTTTCCTTAGAATACTTACTCCTGGACATTGAAATATTTATGCAGATAGTCAAATACAATAAAATTTATACACATTGATAAAACATTTTATCAATGTGTATAAATTTTATACAAAATAGAGGATTGTATGAATTGTATTGAACTATGTTCCTTTTTTCTTTTATTTGTGCCACATACATATTTAACATACTATTTATTTCAAAAGCAAAATTATTAAAAGGTCCATATAATTTGTAAGGAGAATGTATCTCTACAAGAAGTGCAAAATGTTGCAAGTTGCAAAATATTGACTCACTAAACTACAGCAAAAACACAGTTTTGAATGTTTCTGCTTCAAGAACTGAAATTACTTTTAAATTCAGTAATCGATTATACATTTTTTTACCAAGAATTTGTAAATAAAGGGTTTGATCCAATTTTATTTGTGGTCTTCTCAGCCCCACAAGCCTTTGGAGAAACATGGACACTGTCTGTGAAATAGTTTTGGTTTGTCCCAGTGAGGGGCAACCTAGCAGAGGGGGTAAAACCTGACAGAGGATAGTTTCTGTTAGGCAGTTCCCTAATATTCTCTACTTTTGGATTTGTCTGTTGCTTCAAACTTTTGACATGACATTTGGAACTTCACTGTATTTGGCAGGGCTGTGATCTGTAAGTAACTGTAGGGGTAAATTTGAGTAATCTCATAGGTGGCTTGTTAAGTTTTATTTGATCTTACTGACTTATTTACACATGCACACACATGCTTGTTAGATGAGACCACTGACTCGCTCTTTCCCTCAAAAAGTCACTGTAGCAGTAGTGTCCTGATAATATTGTCCTGTCATATCCTCTAAGGCAATTATGAGGGAGGAAAATAGCATTAATGGAAGCTGCCAACATTTTGCATTGCCTTTCTTCTAATCCGAAATTCTATTTATTTGACTAGATCTTTAAAGTGTTCAAGGTTTAGTGCGTGCATTAACATACCTAAACATTGTTTGATACCTCGATAAGGAGAGTCAATAGTGCCTAGTCACATCTTCAACTAGGCTCCTATGAGGTGTACAATATTATTTTACATTCATTAGTCACAATTAAGCACTCAGTTTGTAATAGAAAGGTATGTGTTTTCTTTAAGGTAGAGCTTGAAATGATGTCCTGAGAGGAGCTAACTGCCTTCTAATGTGGTTCCTCATGAAAAATGATTACATTTCCAAAAAATGATACAGATACTTCAAGTTTAAGTAAGTATTTTTCTTACGTAGTTTGATATATAAAAATTTCTCTTCTCCTTCACCCTACAGTGTGACTCAGATCCATTCACCTACTAGCACTTCTGGTATGTTGTCTCTGGCCTGTTACAGTGATTGAGAATCTAGCTGATAGAGATTCACAGAATTTTTAGGAATGTCAAAAATATAAGGTTTTGATCATTTACTCCCTCTTTTATTTCTTTTCAAGGCATTCAATGAGCATAAAAATAATGATTATTACATAAATTAAAGTTGTTGCAATTCAGCTGTAGGGACTCCGATTCAATGCCAGTGAAGATAGATCAAGGTTTTAAAAAGTATCTGCTGTAAATTAAAAACAAATGGTTGAAAGTATTTTGCAGACCTCTCTCCCACAGATTGTATATTCCATTTTCCAAATTAAATGAGAGAATATTACTTTATTGAGATTTATGGAATAATTTCTTTAAAAATTCCAGCAATATGAGAATGCAGGCAGACACTGACAGTGAACAAAAATAAGTGTCAGCTACTAAGTGGTTTCAACTTTTGGAAGTTTTTTTTTTTCAGTAATGGGAAAAATTAGTTCTGACTGGTTTTTAAAACTAAAATTATATATAAACCATTAAATTAGGGACAGATCATTTGCCCAATTTTAACTGCAAAGGGGTAATATGGGTGGAAAACATGATAATATACCAGTGCTCCATTGGAGGAAGTGTTCCTCCTGCAATCCAACTTGCTGATCCTGTCTAAGGAACAGGACTTAAGAGCTTGTGAAAAAATGCGTGTAAGAGGATATAGAGGAAAATTGTTCTGTGGCATCTGGGGGAAGTATATATAGGAATAGCAGTTGGGCTGTATTAACTATGAAAGTATATATGTTATTCAATTTTTAATCTCTTTCAAGGCAAAGACATGACCCATTTTCTGTATGGCATAGTACAAGGGATATAACACCAGAGGAAATCATATAGCTATGATGGACAGGAAAGTACGTAGAAGCCTCAAGGACATGGTACTGTTTTTGAGAGCTCCAGGACTTCATGGGTTCCCTGAAGTATTCTAGGACCTCATTACAGATTTTGGGGTGTCCAAGAGCTTAAAGGGATGATGAATCTTGGAGCCTTAGTGGACTGTTAAACCTCCTCCCATTAAAGAAAAACATGTGGTTGAAACTGTGTTGGCTAAAACCCATGGAATTTTCTGCGTAACTTTATTCCTTCTTTGCCATTTTGTGTTGGATATCATGATCTGCCTGTTATATTTCAGCAAACGCAGTAATTTCCTTTTAATTAGATAATTACCATGTTATTCATTGGTTTTGATCACTTCTAAATTCAGCTTTTGGTTTTAACAAATGCAGTTTCAGAAGATGATGGATTTTTACATTTTTAAAACCGCTAAATGTTCAAAAAGGATTTGTACACATAACAAAATTAAAGTAGGGATTATCTAGCACTGTGTGTGGGATACAGCTATAATCTATACAGTGCATGGAAAAGAAACTGGCATTCTCAATTGCACTGCACACATCTCAGTAATAACAGGGTATGAGGCATACAATTTCATGGAACACCCACAATGAAAATTATTCTTTCCAAACAGAGAATTGTTTTGGAATAAGTTAGGTTAATTGGCACCATGGGATTCCTCTCAAGGAAACACAGAACATTAAAATCTACACATATGCATATAAAATGATAAAGTATTATCTTCTTTCCCCTCTCAGCTCCTCAAATCTAAGACATGCTACCCAAAATCAACAGAAATGATTATGTTTTGTCGATTCAAATTTCCTCAGAATAAACTGGCAATTCTTCATCTGGTCAGCTTACAACCTGAGAGTCACTGCACTGTTCCACAACTGCTAGCTTGGGTATGGTTATCTAGTGCAGTCTCTCACACAAAAACAGAGTTCTCTAGAGCTTTTGGCACATGCTTTTCAGAATTCTACGAATCTTTATTTTCTGTGCAAGCAACAGATCCATATGGTGGTGAGATACAGCCTCTGTCAAAGGACTGTTGTGCCCCTATTAGGATTAGAACCAAAACCTGCAAATAGTTAATGGGAAATCCAGGCACATTTCACTGTCATTATATAGTCCTCGGTTAAAACACCAATCGTATTTTACAGTTTCTGAATACAGTTGAAGTATATTAAGTCCTCACAAAAGTATTATCACCCTCTCAAAAATCATAAAGAACTTATCACTAATAAAGAAAAAAATCTTCCTTGTCATGAAGAAGGCTGAATTCTCATGCAGGCTGTTGGGCTGTGTGCATTGTGTCTATTTCATTAATATTTAAGGTCATTATAAACACGGATGTTCTACTTGGCTTATCTTTAAAATGCCCTCGACTTTCACATTTGGCCATTTGCACACCTTAACCATTACTTCTTTCCTAGTTTTCTGCCCCAATTTTGTCAAGACATTTAAACCCAATTATTTGTGATTCCTAATGGGCAGGTCACAGGTGAGGTGTGGCCTCGGAAATGATGTCTGTTGTGCTACAAGTCTGACTGCAACTCTTCTGACCTCTTGAATGAGTGAGAAACCCCCGTGGCCTGTGACCCCACATGACTTCACATCTAAGTCCTCTGCTGAAGAATAGTCTTCATCACTTCCCTCTCTGCAGTCTCCAGTGGAAAGCTGAGATGTATATTGGTTGCCTTGTCATTTTTGCAACAACATAGCATTTCAGCTTCTCACCAAAGACATCCCAGAGTCTCCCCTTTCATACTATGAAAGAGGGGTGCCAGGACACCAAAGAATACTCCCAAACCTATCCCTGTTATATGCCAATAATTTTATTTCCCTTGCCACTCTGCCTGGGCCTATGCACATATCTTAAATGGACTTATCATTTAATTAGTGTTAGTTAGAAGTACAGGAGCAAGACAGCAAATAGAATTTGTACTCAGCATCGGAGGAGTTAATTGTACAATGAAATGAAAACGAAATCTTACACTGTTCATACTAGGATATATGTCATATTTATATTCTATACTCTAACATTGTTTAATTTAGAGGACTATCCCTATTCTTCATAGACAGATGAAAGCTTGGTCTGGTAGAACAAAGAAGGTTTACTTTCTAGAGTTTTCATAGACAATGTTTCTGAGTAACTCTGAAGAGTTGCAGGCCCGTTAGGTTGAAGAAGGAAGACATTTAGATAGGATCTCCCAATTCTCATTCCAGTCCTAAAACCTGGAGAGAAGTATGTCCTTCCACTGCTCCCCTTTCTCTCCATGCACCAAAATAATCCCCTGCTTGGGAGTAATTGGTCACAGATTTAGTAGCCACTATAAGTTTGGCTTTCTAGGGAGCAGAGAGCAGAAGATAACCTTTGCTGAGAGTATAAACTAGTGCTTAGCGGAGGAGTGCCCAGCTTGCTTTGTGACATCAAGGCAAAGAAGTTGTTCAGGAAAGGTTCATCGATTTCACCCTCATCCACGTAAGAATTCAGAGGAAAATAAATTGATTGAAATTACTGGACTTGGATGGAAGCATTAGCATGAACTGTGTGAATAGTGGGTCTTTTGCCAGTAACATAAATCCCATGGGTATCCATGGACAGTGTATGTGTCAACTTAGGTCTGTACATCAACATGATGCAAAAACAAATGTACATATCCACTGTCAAGAGGAATATGTGAGAAGTTTTACCAATGATAGAACTAAGCATACAATTCGGCAAATAACACAAATGATGTGATTCTATTCACATACTAAGTTTTCAATAGATTTTATCACTGGTTTACTGTAGTTTTCTGTAGCAGCACTCCTCACTGCAAAGGCTGCACAACCTATTATAAGCTCCTTGAAACATGCTGTGCCAGTGCTGAAGGTAGTGGTATTTTGGTTTTGTTTTTTTTTTAATTTGTATTTTGCATTGAATGATCTGAGTAATACATATTCATGTGATTAAATGTTATGTTGTGATACAAACATGAAGGCATAGTAGAAGTTTCACTACTAATCCTGTATTCCTGCAAAAAGTTGCCTATGGTGACAAGGTGCTCATTTGACCCTGAGAAGCTCTGGAATAATTGGCTCATAGCAGCATAGTTAGCATATTTAATCCTGACAGTCTACTTTAATTGTCTTATACTGAATACACGAATTGCTATGTTCCACAGCACTCTTCGTGGCTTCTATCACAGAAGATGCCTACCTGAATCACTGGATCACTCATGAATAAGACTTTGCAGGACTGAATGTACTTGTGCTCTGATATAAAAACTAACCAACATACAGTAAAGAATATATCTAACTTTTAAATTTTCTTAAGACTATTACTTGGAAATTTGCTGAGCATACACTCAAAATAATTGTCAGATATTTCTATATTTTTCTCACTGCAAAGAGAATTGGCTGTTAAAATATTTACAAGGAATTATATAGGAATATAGCATTTAAAAAACTTTGGGAATTAAAAAACCCATATAAAATAGTCTTACTGATTAATTTGAAAGAAAGAAAGATGAAATAAAAAGGTGATTATGGCTTAGGATTTAGGGGAAGTTTCTGTTAAAATCTGTTTGTGACAAGGAAAACCATAGTCTTCAAGTAGAGAAGAAGGTGACAGAGGTCAAGGAGTCTAACTCATATATTCTTAACAGTGATCTCCAATACCATTTCATTGAGATTTTCTGTCCCTTCTCCCTTCCCTTCCCTCCCCTGCCCTGCCCTTTCCTTCCTCAGAGGCTTTGCCTTTTATCACAGTATTCCTATGAGATGTACTAAGAATATTTTATTACTAGCTAAAAAAAAAGAAAAAAAAAGATCTCTACACAAGTACAAGTGCTAATTCCATAACGGCAGTTTTAAGGATACCCATTTTGCAGGCGTTTCTACTCTAGGCATGGAGTGAGGCAAAGTGCAACAGAATGCAGCCATTCTTGCTGGCTGCACAATTTATGACCCTGTAGTCAGCAGATACGCACCAGAGCTATACCAGAGCTTTGTCACAATCAAAAAAAGTAGCAATAAACTGAAAATAACTTAAGGATTAGAGATGACAAGCAACTGAACATGAAGCCCAACTGCAATTCCATACCCAAAGAGCTAGTTCAGTCAGTGGATTTATAGGTAGAAAACTACCTTGTAACTACAGGGACTTGATTTTACCATTGGCAGTAGTAAGATGTAAACTTGGCCACTTTGTACAGTTCTGAGGTCCTTCATTTTAAAAGTTGAATGATTGTAGGGAAGGACCACAAAAATTATTTAAGGACTAACAGTTGCAGTCCTAGAGCTACTTAGCTTTTCAGAAAGTATTTTGAAACGTGATTGTAGCATTTATCTCCCAAGAGAAGTGGTAGGCTCTTCCTTTTTTGTTGTTGCCAAATCATACCTTGATGCCTTCCCTTCCAAACAATGTATTTTAGACCAATACATGATTTTGGGCTCAGGACACAAGAGAGTGAGTGAAAATTGATGTAATAGGTTTTGCTATATTTTATGATGTCTGCTACTAATCTAAAGGTTTCCAAATCTTAGGAAATAATACAGTTAATAAGATAAAAGACAGCCACAGGAGTAAGGAAATTTGGAGAACTGCTAAAGCATTCAGTATTTTTCTGTAAGTTAGATACAATCTTGAGTACAAGGTGACTGATCTTATAATAATAACATATTCAGCACTGCTACATCTCAAGAAATAATTAAATTCCGGTATTTAGAATGTTTTGATCCTTTTTTTCCTACTGAGTGCCTTATGGGACAAAATCATATTTGCCTGATACTTTTAAAGCATTTAATTATTTTGCCTAACTTTTTGACAGTAGATTCAGATACATCAGGACTATTTATTATTGATGATTGATTAAGGTCTCCTTAAATGCCAGTGAAATAAAAGTACTACCATCATTAGTTCAATAGCTTCTCATTCAAACTTTCCACCTCTCTTCTACTTGGCAATAGTTTAAAACAAAAAGAAAATAACGGTAGTGAAAATCAGTCCAAAAGAAAAAACGGGTACTAATATTTTAATTTAAAAATTGTCTTTGCTATGTAACTTTGAAAGGACAACTGTAAAGTGTTGCTCTGTACCTACAACTCTCTTCACCACAACTTAACAGAGCAGTAAATCACCAGAACAGGGGAGCAGACTTTTAGGTTTTTTTTCTGGTAAATGCTTATTCTTTTCTTCTACATACATGCCACATACTCAGGATACTTTGTAATATTAATGGGCACAGGTGATGGAATCAGTATTTTCTCCACTATACTGGGCTATATATTCCTAAATAGTTGAGCCCAGGTGCATGTCCTAGATTCCAGTTACAGGTGCATGTCTTACTCATGTCCTTACTCAACTTTGGGGCAAGACTGAGGTGCACAGCTTCCTTCTTTTCACCACATTCTTGAGATCAGGAAGAAAAGGCTAAGGGTGACAGGAGGAACTTGGCCAAGTGCCCAATCCATCCACATATACTACAATACTTATGTAGCCAGTGTGACATAAAATACATTGGAAAGGGCCACAGATGTTGAATTAGCAACTTCTTCATTAAGATCCATTCATGGCTTCCAACAACTAAGTTGAATAATAGAAGATCAAAAAAGCATTCCTGCTAACTGTGCTGTCAAAGAGGATTAGAAATTGGGAGATGTGCAAAGAAAAATTGTTTCTTAAGCTCTTCAGAGCTTTTTTTTTTTTTTTTTTTTTTTTTTTAATCTTCAGGAATCCTGCATGTAATTTTCTCGAGTAGGGCCTGCAGGAAGCACAAGCTACCATCATCCATTCATGGCTTCTCTCTCTGTTATGAAATACTTCTACATGCTTGTGCTAATTCCTTCTGAGATAATGGCAGCATATAAAATTATCACTTCTTCTCTTTCATTTGAACTCCTTAAAATTAAATCACATAACTGTCAGTAGATTTTACTGAAGCAACAATTTTCAAGCAGAGACCTCAATGACTTCAATGAACATTAAAAGCCAATGAACCAATAAAACATATGCATCAGGTTGTACCACTCTTCTTACTTAATTTCCGTTTATATCCACAGACCTTCACAGAAGTGACCTACAAGAAGCAACTCCAAGTAATCCTATTTACGTGCTTAGGTTAGCAGGACCAGCAAAGAAGCCCTACAAACTCGCTCACAGCAACGTTAGGGGCTCCAAAGGAATTTCATCAACACAGGGACCATTAGTTCCATTAGAGGAACAAAAGAGAATCTTTTTAGGAGGGTATCATTGCTGATTGCTATACAATGCAGACACCTCTCTGCCAGTGCTGTGATGAGCAAAATGATGTTAGTGAGATCAGAACTAAAGCACAAGATTATTTTTATGAAGGAAATATGTCACTTCTGTTTCTCGGTTATATTAGCCTCAAGATAGTTTTAAGTACATTCTCTGGAAAATTATCATGCAACAGATTTGCTGCTTTGTGACAATATAATGATTTTATCACTCCTAAATTTCCTCTTTACATTGGAAAAGAAGAGAAAATCAACACCACTATTTTACTCCATCTATCAACATTAAAAATACCTTATTGGGATAGCTTTCCAAAATGCTTTTCAGAGGCACCAATTTAAATTCGACCACAGCTGCATAATTTATTATTATTATTATTATTATTATTTACTGGATACAACATACAGAATCATAGAATCATTTAGGTTGGAAAAGACCTTTAAGATCATCGAGTCCGACCATAAACCTAACACTGCTAAGTCCACCACTAAAGCATCTCCCTAAGTGCCACCTTAGTGTACTTCGGATAGGGAAACAGGGTAAGAACAAAACAGTCTCAAAAAAATCTGTATATTAGAACCTTTTGAGTAAAAAGCTACATTTTGACCAAAGAGAAAAAAAAGCATTCACAGAAAGATCTTGCCCCAGTTCCTTAACCACTTTTTAAACAAAGAAGCTTCTACATCCACAAAGCTTTTTCTTTTTATTCTTTTTTTTTCCTCTGTCTTGCATTTCTAATTGAGCTGGAAAATGATGCACGTAATCTGAAAATGTACGTCAGTAACAAAGCCAACACCCTTCCCTGTGAGAGGAGGATTCTTCACTTACCGTGTGCCGCCCCACATCATGGAGTCAGGCACTGCAAATGTGACATTAGCAGCTGACAAGAAAATTATTCTTTCTCTTTGATCCAAATACATGAGGGAGAGGGATGAATTACAGATTTGCAGGAGGTTTACCACATTACAGTAGGCATAAAAGTTTGAAAGAATATTTTCACTATTGTCACTAGAGTTAAGTATTTGTTCGTATTTCAGATACACACAAAAAATTAACAGAAACTGGTATTTTCAGACACTTGGGTATAAGAGAGAAAATTTTTACACTTATTTTTAGGGAAAAATTTGTTTACCTTTTCTTGCTACCATTGCCTCAAGGTTGGAAAAGATGTGAGCAGGTTTTTTTTACTTCAATGAACAGTCTCTATGTTAATTCAAGAATAACATTATATGGATACTGTTATACAGGAACTGACTAGATATTTGGGTTAACATCTATGAATCTGTGTAAATGAACAAAGGACTCAAAAAAAGCAACATGTTACCTTGGCAAAACACTTCACTGGAACATATGGGCCTAAATTTGATCTGAGACAATTAAAACTTCATCTGTTTCATTTTACTTTTTCAGTTGTACCACCGTACGAGAAGAATCAGGCACATCAAGCAAAATGTATACATACAAATTCATCTACCTGACACTACAAGCATTTCTTGAGTAAGCACAGAGGACACATTCAGCAGTTCTCACCCTTTGCATGTGGATGCAGTGTTTTAGATAGTGGGGTTTTTTTTAATCTCTGGCTGTACACTATCTGCACTGCCCGCTGGAAAATTGTCTGTCCACATAGTATTCTCCATTACTGATTTCTAGTTTTAAAGTGTGTAACAGGTAAGTAAAATCAAATACCCTTCAAATAGTCTATTTTGATGGCATAATTGCTACTGTTGTCGCAGTGATCTTGCATCCTTGTAGGTAAAGAACCATGGACAATGATTATAGGAATCAGACTGTGGGGCATAAACATAAAAATGTTTAAGAACCCTTGTTTTAAAACTACCATTTGGATTATGTGGTGTTTGTTTTATTCTATTTATTTGTTATTTTATATAATGTACTCATTCCTCAAATTCTTTCCCCTTTCTATTTAAGAGCTGGATTATTGCTTCTAGGCACATTCCCTTTCTCCTTACCTGTGAAGTACATAAAGCCTCCGTTCTTGCCAGCCTGCATTAAACACTGCAATACAATTATCCTCAGTCATTGGACTGTTATCTCAGGGAATTGAATTAGACTTTCTAGCTTAGAGAACATCAAATTATTTACACAAAATGTTATAGTTGAAACAGATCCAGTTTAGAGTATTATATGATGGTTAGGGTAGTAAAGACTAAAAAGATCAGGTCACTGATTTAAAACAGAACTAAAAGTTGAATCTGAATCTGAGGGTAGCTGTTGAGTCTTATCAAGCAGGCTACTGCCTATTCAGAAGCATGGAAAATCAGTTTTCCATTTAGCCTTGCCTCTAAGTTCCAGCTGTAAAAGTTTGCTCGAGAAAGGTTTTTTGGGGACTGATAGCAGTTCTGTGGAAAGTTTCAGTGTCAGTGTTTCACAAGTACGAACCATCAGAATTTTTGGTTAAGAAATATAAAACAGCCTTAGATTGATGTTCAAAACCACCCCTGATAAGTCCCTTCTGTTTTGGTACTTGAACATAATGGTTACCTACAGAGGCAGAAAGGGAAGTGTTCAGGAAATCACAGAATCATATACATTGGTTCTTTTCCTGAAAAAGGTGTAATGTATTTAATTTCTCTCTCTCTTTCAACACAAACCAAAAACCTCTGAGATCTTGTCTCAGAAAAAGACTATCTTAATTGGCTTATTGCCCTTATAGCTGAAACACAAAATGATTAGTTAGCACGTGCTATGCATTTTAAATTGATATAGTTTGTCACAATTATTATTTAAGATTACTCTGTCAAGAGTATGTCAATATATTTTTCATCCATGAAGGCTTTATGATATATAGTCCTGACTGTTCTAAGCGAAACCTGATTACAATTTAAATTTAAGTTTTTATATATCTGGATTGTACTTGCATTACCACTCTAAAATGTGACAAGAAATCAACATGGAACAACACGACATTACCAAAGTAAAATACTCTCCATTAGGCATACGAGTTTTCCATTAGTACTTACCCCATACCTAGATGTAATTTCTTACCTCCACCCTCACCCTCCAATGTGTTCCCACCAGTGCCCATTCACCATTCACTCCCCTGACCATGAAAGTCTTCCCATCAAACACAAGGAAAACTGTTGCACCAACCCGCCCGCAGGTCTGAATTTAGAGGGTCAGTCGCTTTTCATGTGCATCTCAAATACATGCCGTTTTCAAGCAGCCTCCCACCAAGGGCAGCTTGTGCCACATCTGAAGTGGAGCCAAGAGGGAGCGAGCACCGCTGCCCCTCTCCCGGGGGTCCCTGAGCAATCCCAGGCCCCCTCCCGTGTCCTGCTCCCCGGGCATCGCCGAGGACCCTCAGGCCAGGGGAGGCCCTGAGCCAAACTTGCTCCCCACTGGAATCACAGCAAAACTCAGCTGAATTCAGTGGGATGGAAATGAGCCCAAAGGATGAAAAATACAAAGATAATGCTGTGGGATGCTCATGTTGTATAGTTTCTTCTGAATTTAAAGTGAGGAAAAAATGAAGGGAAAGGGAAAAATGTCATGACAGTTACAAGATGCTATGTTTTCCCTTCCTGAAACAAGGAAGTTTTCACTTCTTTCCCAGATAGAACTGCAGTGTCTGTTGTCATTACTCTTCTTTTTTATTATTTAAATTAACATAATTTCTGAGAAAAGTTTCTTCCCTTTTTCCCCATATACAGGCTAAAATATAAACAGGTAGAGATAAGTATAAAATCCAACCTTTATTCCACTTTGAACAAGCTTGTGTATATCCAAAAAAGGTTCCTTGAGTATGTTTCCTTCTGGACTGAAAATCTTCACATATCCTTCTTTCTCAAGAATAAACAGGCGATGGGATCCATCCCCACAATGTACTGCTCCAACAGGCTGCCTTAGTCCACTCACAACCTCCTGAATACAGAAGCAGTTGTGCTTGTGTTTTCTAAAAGAAATTAAAAAAAATAGTGAGAAATTTATTCTTTTTTGTAACCATGACACAACAATGTCCCTAAATGATAAAATGATTGTTCTGCAGGGGTATTAAAAATACAGTTCTACGATCCAGAATAAATTATTTCCTTGAATGTATGCAAGCATATAATACTGAAAATCAGTTTGAACTTCACTTGAGCAAAATTTAGTTTGTATACAAGAAAGAGAAAATTAATTCATCTTAGATCTGAAATGTAGAGGAAGTAGAGAAAAAATTTGGTATAAAAAGAGAACAATTTATAAATACAAAATTTGTACCATACAATAAACAGTAAATTCCAGAAATTTGACAAGATTTGGCTTCTAAAACCCATTTAAAAATAATGAACTCATGATAGGGCAATCTAATTTAATTATTTTCACAAAGAAAAATACATGAATTAAATAAATTTAAAATAATGAGATAAATATTTTACTAATAAACTCATTGTAGTTGTTTAGTAATATTAAATCCAGGTAGAAATGACTTCCTAGAACTATGTATGATCCACAGGGTGGACCATAACCAAGATCCATGGGTGGTTCAGACCGGGATTCTAACACCTTTTCAGAAACACAATATCAGATGGTACTGAAATATTGAAGTTAATGTAACTTTCTCTTTTGACGTACACTAGCAGCAGCAAAAGAAAGTAACATCTGGAAAACACAGCTGCTGAGCATAAGCACACACTGAGCTGTTTCACTGTGAAAACCACAGGCTTTGCTAGGGGTTTTTTTTCAGATTAAACAGCATTTATCTTTATGAACCTGCTGATCTCTTCCTCTTTGTCGTACTCTTCCATGTGGTCCAGGGAGTTAGAAGCTGGCCCTCGCACTTGTTTTCTTGGAAAATCTGGAAAGCATACACCACCATCTTTTCTTGCATAGTAAAAGCAAAACTCATCAGCTGTAGTTTGGAGAAAACCTTAAAAATGCAAAAGAGCATACAAATATTTAGTGTGTTGTCATGTCTGCAGTTTTGTGCCATCAAACTAACCTTTAAATAGATTATATATTGAGTGGAAAAAGAAATAATTTTAAACAAAGTGCTATCTGTGAAAAAGGCCTGCTCTGAATAAGTACAAAATGAGTATTACCTTTTATAGTCTATTCATCTGTATTTGTATTAAACCTTATTTTCAGTGTGCTTAAATAAAAATACCAATTAATTCAAAATGACACTACAGTTAACTCATTAAAAAATTAAGAGACAAAGTTTGGAGTTGAGGCTCTGATACACTTTGCCCTGATTTTAACCCTATTAATCAAATGTAGTATCTGCTGTAAAATAGCTTGAGCAGCTTTCATTTCACTTTTTTTTAAGTGTCTTGTTGTAAAGACTTCGGTAAAAGACATGCAGTAAAGACTTTGTAGAATGCTGGCAGCAAAGGACATCAGTCGGAGAGCTGGATAATTACTTGTCTCAGAAAGCGAGAAGTACTGCTGAAAACTGCACCATGTTGACATGCAGCTGGCCTCTGGTTGACTCCCAGCATTAGGGTGGGTGAACACAGTGTCCCATTGCGAGGTCTACTTCCCTGAAAAGGGGGATATGCCTCATGCTGAATTGGAGCTGGTTTTAAGCTGGCTTGGATGAAAGGTGGTCTTTAGGTTTTAGGTTAAAATGGGAAGGAGTTCAAAGACCCAGGGAAACAAGAAGTTGGTAAAATGAGAGCCTTTGAGGAAAAACCTGCCACTACTGATATTACGCTATGTCTAATGACAGCAAAAATATCTATTTCTGTCCACAAACCTATTTCTAGTCATTTCTATCCATTTTTCAATCATTAGTATTAAATCTAAGAAGATAGAATTTGGCTAGTTATACATGTACTATTTTACTAAAACATTGTTAAGATAGTATGTCTCAAGTTACCTTCATTCCTCTTTGCATTATTGGCATACCGTGTTAGTATGTACTATAGTCCAGGACATAACTCATAGGATACATAGAATTAGCACTTAATTGGAATTAGAGGCCTAATTTATGCATGGCTTTACCACTTGCGAATAATGCAGTAATCCACAGATCTTGGCCATAAAACCTCTGGCTTACAATGTGCAAGAAGAGCTGATCAGGGAAAGCTGTGTTTCATTGGAAAATGCCAATTTCTTAAAAGCAAAGCTTTTTCAGAAACATTATCAGTTTTGACAAAATTTTAGTTACCATGATGCTTCTGGTCCAAACTCAAACTTCTAGTCTAAATGAAGAAGACAGAAACAGACAGGAAACCTCGTATCACTATACTCCAATGTCTTGTAATTAGGGTGTTTCATTAGGAAGAGGAATATTCAGGTCAATGCCCCTCATCTGTCAGGCAAGAGTTTGACCCTAAGTCTCCCATTTCCCAAGTAAATGTCCTAACAACGACTTTATTAGCTATCCTGGGGTGGTCTCTCTGTGGCTTTCTTCATGGAAAATTTCGAAAGAGTTCAATTTCTTCCTTATGTGGAATAGGAAAATTTTTTAGATCCCAGAATTTTTGTGGAGTGGAAAGCCTTTCCCACCCAACTATACTTCTTTTTATATGCATCTTCCTTTAAAAATATTGGAAAAATAACACGACAAAGCCTGCCTTTGGTTTCTATAAAATAATATCTGGAAACACATGGTAGTGTGTTGTGGTGTAAAAGTTTAATTACCATGATTTGGAGCTTCAGTAAATATCATCTCTGAGGAGCTGGTTTTAATTTATAGTAGTTATTTGGAGAAAATGGGAGATATAATTTCAAGTGGAACAACTGAAAAGGAACTCTGATATAATCATGGAGTAGTATTCCAAGGCTAGATATAATGCCAAAAGCAAAGGTAATCTAAAATCTTGCTGTTGAATTATTTGACTTAAAAAGACACAGTTTTGTCTTTAATAATTTATTTCTCTAGACGCAGCGGGTCATTCGAGAAAATGAAATAGCAAATTAGAGGTGTACAATTTCTAATACTTTGTAGAATTTTCCAAGTATACCATCTACTATTTACTAAAGATAAACTAGTCTTGGCTTGAATGTTATCTTTAGTCAGAAAAACAGAGCATATCATGGCCATATTGTTTACTCGGTACATGTTCATTTGAAGTAACAATCAGATGCAAACTGTTATATATCCTAGATTCAACATACTAACAGCTTCAGTAAAGATCGTTAGCAAAACATTTGCTCCGCCTCCCCTATCTGTTTGTAGCCATTTAATGTTTTCTTTATCGTGCTTAGATTGTAAGGTCTTTAGGTGTAGAGTTTGCCATTTTGTTCAGTGTTTGTGCAGTGTCCAGAAGAATGGTCCCTGACAAGTGCCTGTAAGCACCAGAATTCTTGGAGAAAAAAAAAAGATCATTTTGCTCAGTCTGAGTTTATTCAAATACAGCTCTGTCACTGTCCTCTATGAAAACTATGCCTAATAAGGACAGCAATATTTGGTCCTGTGTGAATTTCTGTACTTATTACTTTATTTTAAAAGACTCATACATATCATTACAAATTTCCTACCAGCTGTGTATGTGTTGACAAAGCAGTGCCCACGTTAACAAAGAAAACTGAAATCACAAAGGAAGATTAAACATCACGTTTAAGTGTAGTACATGTCAGATTTTGCACAGGCTTGCATTTCTAAGCTTTTAAAACTTTCTGTCTTGCAAACCAGAATCAAACTACAGACTTTTCAGTTAAGGCAGTTACAGTGAAGGCTTTCTGTGTTTGCCTTTATAAAAAACTGTGGGAATAAGCTGCATGATTTCAAGCCTTTTCAAAGGAAAACTTCTGCTCTCAGCTGATCCTCACCTCCTCTCTCCACTCATATTTGCAGTCAGTTATTCCTCATACCATATCTTCCTTCCTATCCTACCTTCACCAAATTCCACTTTGCTGGATTCCCTGCTTACCCACCCCCCTGCCTCTTCTCTTTGATGTACAACTCAGACGTTGTGGTAGCATTTGTCCCGGTCTTTACAGCAAGTCAGGCTCCTATTCAGTCCCTTCCTTGTTTGCACTGCACACAGGACTGACTATCATCCACTCATCTGAGTAGACCTGCACTGGCTTAGAGAGCATCTGGAAATCAGGCTCACCTGCTTTGTTCCTGCTATGACCTTGAGCATACAGTTCAGTATTGTGTAAAAGAAGCATTTTCCTGGTTTGCTTATTCTTTTTCTGATTTGCACTTTTGACAGCTAGATGTAAATTTGTTCACAAAAACCACATTGTCCACTCTCTTCTCAACTCTCAGTGAAAAATGAATCAAAGAAGTGATTCCAGACTGATTGTTTCAAAATGTACTTGACTGTAGTCGACTATGTTAGAACTTCTGGAAGTGTTGTGTGGGTTGCAGAATTTCTTAAGATTTCCAGCATTGTGGGCTGGGGTGCCCCTGTTTGGAGTTAAAAATTCAAATCAAGCGTCTATTCTGGTAATGCCTGGATTCAGATCTGGGCCTGGATCTGAATTCACCCACAATCATCTGGAACCCATTTCTTCAAATGAAAATAATGGAGAGCACATAGTTCAAAATCTGTCTGATGTCCTTGGATGGCAGAACGCACTGTGGCTGTGGCAAAGGTTTGTTCCCTAGAATATGTCACTTCCACTGGCATGGGTCAAGTTTCTGCTCATGCTGAAAGGCAGAATCAGCCATGCCTTTCTTTACTAGCTATATTAATAATAAATATTAGACAGTCTTCTCTTATGACCTTGGAAAACTTAAAATTCATATCGATTGAAGATACTCCATTAAGTCACTTAACTCCAATGTCTCCATCAGTAATCACTTAAACTAAGGCTTACAGTAAAGATCAGATGAGAAATAATGAGAACAGTCACCTGGGATGAAGCAGGGAAGTTCTAATCTCATGGATTTTGTGAAACATTACACCCTCCTGCATTAACATATCCATACAATCTTAACAGCTATTTTTATTACTCTGTTTGAATAAAGAATCAGGTCCAGTTTTTCTTTGGATACTCCTAAAGGAGTCAATGGAAGTTCTGATACAGTCATAACTGGTGGGAAACTGCTGCCTTCAAAAGAGTTAACCAAGGATCTGCTACAGTTTTCATCTTTGCAAAAAGAGACAGAACAATAAATGAATTTCTGGAGCTAACTCACGAAAAGAACTGACGTATAATTTCTCAGTCTTCTTGGTTAATATGTACTGCTAAAATTTCAATTCCAGAAAAGATGCTTGCTGTCTTAAATCGCTAATAATATTTCTCATTTGTGCAGGACTGAAGGGATAAAATTATTTTTGTAGTCAGCAATTTCCTTAAACTCCTTTGTATTGGTGTTCAGAAACAATTAGCACTCCCTAATGGAGGAAGAATAATTATCTGACTTTTTAACAAATGCACAGTGAATCATTGCCAGAGACCTTGGGTTTGGGGGCCTGTTACTTTCCAACTCTTTGTTTAATCCTCCAGGCTAAGCTGAAAACATAGCTTCCACATTTTCTATTTTTTATTTTCTTTTACAATAAATATTTTTATGGATATACGGGTCTCACAAGTAAAATAGAAAACCCACATAAGTTGTTACTTTAATAATTTATATTTTAGAATGTATATGATTATTAAACGATATAAAAATCCTACAGACCATCTTCTCAAAAAGAGGAACCTGAATTTTACTTAATTAATACCTTCAGGAAATCCTAGTATAGGTATCAATAACCATACGTACCAGTCAAGTCACCAAATTAACCCTGTTGGTGGATGTAAGTACACAACAACTTCTTGTTAGTACAACCCACTTTCAGAACAAGTATTTAGAATGATTATTAGCATCTGATTGATGTAGGAAAAATCCTATTTTAACTGACGCTAAAGTATGTAAGCTCTTTTCCTGCAAAGCACAGTGCTCTGTCCAGTGCTAAAGTTATGCTTTCATCTGGTTATCTTTCAAGGCAACCTGGGTGGTCACAAAAAGCACTTGACATCTTGATGCACTTCAGCAGTTTTACATATACACAAACTTTGTAGAAAAATAAATTTGTCATTCGTCACCACATATGTTGATCTGAGGAGTGAGGTTCCTGTGGCTATAGCTCCTGTGCTGCTCAGCCCTTTCTCATTCTCTCTCCCTCCCTCCACGTCCTCCTTCTTTCTCCCTTTTCCCTCTTTCATTTTTCCCCATTAAACAAATTGTTTCCTCAGAAACACAGAACTTCATAAAACAACTATGAGGGACTTGATCTGCAGAATATGCTAATCGTTTGCACTAGCTACAAACTCATGTCAAAAAAAGTCTTTGTGCTGACTTCTTATATGGGCCAAACATTTAGAGTATCTAATCTGTTATCGCTGTTCAGCAGGCAGTCTTGGCAACTGTGATCTATTCTGCTTTGCTTTGGGGAATGTGATAAAGAGCAAGAAACAGCTGGTTTAAGAAAGCCTTAGAAACATCTCTTAGTTTATAAAGACAATAATAATATTTTCATATTTGAATGGGTTGAGATACATGTTAAACCACAGTAAAGGGAAAATGTAAGTCAATTCAAAATGTTTTCTCAAGTCAATGAAAGAACACTGAAAAAAACCCCTGCACTCTTGGGATTTCAGAGAAAACAAGTACACACTGTACACATGCAATTAAAAAACCCTCCTCCAAATCTCATCCACTTAAACTACCCCCTTTACTCAAATTATTACAACACTGTGTTTGTATGTCAAAAATGACTATTCACAAATTCATTCTCATATGGTTATCAACTCTTTTTTCCAGTCTGTGTTGCTAGTAAAAAAAAAAAAATCTTAACCAGTTTAATTATTTTCTCCTGTGTGGCATTAGTTATAAGTAGTGTTTGGACAGGGAAAAAAAGCATAGTTTACAAATGACAGTCTTAAACATATAAATAATTTACTATTGAGAATACCAAAGATGTTATTTAATATAATAGTGTACTAAGACAGTATTTCTAAAAGAACCATCTTCTGTGGTTATTTTATTGATATAGTTACAAGTGATAGCACTCATTTGGTGAGTGCCTTAGACAACACAGGTCAAAATTTGGTTTTGGATGTCCAGCTAACTCTACTGACTACAGTGAGGAAGTGTTAGGTTAGTTAAGAATTTGGTTGTTAACAGCATGTTGGAAGTGATTCAAAGATAACAGAAGTCTATCAAATAGCTCCCTTTGATTTCAATGGGCTTTAAACCCGGTGGAAAAAACATCAGTTTCTAGGGTAACAAAACCAGAAAAAACACTTTACTCATCAGCTTTTAGAGTCTACAGCAAACAGCCAGCATCCTTTATTTGTTGCATTTTAAAGCTATCTATCATTTAGAATAGCCTTTTGGATGGCCAACTGCTTGTTTACATGATTTGAATGAACACGCCAATATTTCAGCAAAGGTCATAGTTTCAGGTGCCTTTGACAACAAACAATCCTGTGTTTCATGGGGAGTTTTAGTAGGCAGGTGGCAAGAAAGCGCTCAAAATATTTACCTCACTGCATAAGATCTGCTGTGAAGACCCTGAGATATTCTGCTTTTGCTTGGGGAAAATCCCCTGGATATCAATGGGGATTGTACCTAGCGAAGCGCTAGATCTATAACCGCTCAGGCAATATCAACATTTCAAAACAGACATCCTTTAGCCCCGTATTTTGTTATAGGTTTTACCTGGTATGTGACCTCTGCAAGTATAATAGAATTCTTTACAATAGTCTTTGCACAGGTAGGGAAGAGTTAGTTCTCTTTCAGGTGTTTCCCCTTTCTCAGGTGAGTGGAATAGGTTCTGAGCATGAGGTGAGCAGTGTGCACATTTGATTTCCTCCAGTAGCTTCGCACATTCTGTGTTGTTGGTAACAGAAAGTATCTGTAAGCCACAAACCAGAGAAAAATAAACATATGACCTGTATCCCCATCTTACACACAAAAAAAGATTGCATGACCTAATGTAATAAATAATGCCAGCAGAACCAATACAGTTAGTATAAATGCATTGTGTTTCATATCACCCTTCCGGAAGTGCAAAAATTATTACTATGAAATGTGTAATATGTCATTAGTACAGTGAGATTTTAAGCGCTTGCTTCTCCTTCTCACATAAGAATAATAGTACTCAAGTTATTTGATGGACTCAAGCCCGCAATCTCTTAATCACATAGGCAATCTCTGAACTAGAGGGATCATTTATATAAGGAGGAGCTACAGCAGCAGGCCTTCTACCCACTTCTCTTATGAGAGACACTTAAAAACCTAACTTGTAAGGTGACCTATTCAGGTATTTAGAGACTAAAAACTAAAATTCTACCATCAAAACACATCAGGAAAACCATATCTAGGTATTTGTTCAATAGGTGTATCGTGAACGATACCACAGTCCAGCTGCTGAAGTGACTGCTGCAGAGTTCAGCAGGTGCCTTGGATTTTTCACGCTTTAAAAGCTGCTCTGCTTTTTGTTCTCTCTAATGCAAACTACTTGGAAGCGGGAAAAGCTGTGTGTTTTCAGACATTTCTCTTTATAAGTGAAAAAGTAGAATTTGTTCGTAACATCTTGTTTGTCTCAATATTGAAACTGTAACTTTGTCCTGAAAAAAGAGCATATATTATGCATAGTACTTGAAGAAGCATGAAACCACGATTGATGATGTGTTTAAGTAAACACAGGAGCCTAAGGAGCGCAATGTCATCAAATCGTGAAAAATAATGGAAAACAGCATACTCGTCTTTATTAGTCTTTGAATGCAGTGCACTTTGTTAATCTATTGTTAACCACATGGATTGTTTTTTGATCATTCAGCCCAATGGTGGGTAGTGGGAAATGTGTTCTCAGTTGAGAGGGACTGAATCTGATCCAATGCAAAACCAAAGCGCAGGTTCTTTCTGCTATTTGTTTAACACAGTTATAAACAAAGACTGTAAGACACTTATGTTAAGAAATATTAATGCAGTAAATATTTGTATTCTGCAAAATTTGTAAAAAGCGCATTTTTTATGAAATTATGAAAAGATTACACAGCTTTACTATAGTTCATATCTCTGAGTTGATTTGTAGAAGGACTTTCCAATGTCATTCCCACACAACGTAACATTGAAGGGAATTATCTAAGTTAGTTTTGATCAAATGAGTTATTCAATGCATGAAGGCTCTTGATATGTTTGAGTATGCTGTCTCATAAGTCGGCTGTCTTCTAGGATGCAGTACTTCGATAACACTGTTCTGAACTCAGCATTTTATTTACAGATCATAATTACATAAACCTCAAACACTTGAGAGAAATGCATTCTCTACTGTTTTAAACAGATAGGTAATCAAAATATTACACAATATATGGCCTGTACAGTTACACATAATCCTACTTAAAGGAACCTTAATTTAGAAGACAAACTCTTTCCAGGAAAATTTAGTCTTACCATACATATATGGTCAAAAGGCCACCTGAAACGGGTACTAAAGTTTAGTGGCGTAAGTTAGACCACTGATTAGAACACCACCATTTGGCTTCTATCCTTATTCTGGAAGAGCTGCCATTGGCTTCAAAAAGAATTTCTCCAGGTTTGCCAGGATCGTTAAATGCATTAAGTGTTCTGTTCTTTAGACCACCTGTTCTCAGACTATCCTCGGCTTCCTAGCACCTGCAATTAAGTACTGTGACTAACATCTGCCATGTATGGTTTATTATCTCTCTTCAGACCCTTCTTGGGAATATAATTGTCTTACATCTTCTTTTGGAAAGGGTTTGTCATCTTTTTTTTTTTTAAACCTTGAAGACAGTAATCACTTAATTGCATGTTGCATCTATGGCAAAATGTTTGCACTGGCCCTGAATTCTTTGGGGAATTCTTTCCACAGCCCCAGCCCCTCCTCTCCCGAAAAAATTTAGATTCTTTTTGCTACATTGCTCATTTGGGCCATAGCAGAAGAACCGTTAACGTTAGTGTTCTTCCTTGAGTTTCAGATGTTGCTCTAGCTAGATATGGTAGATCTGGGGAAATATGCCTTGAAGGCAAGAACTAAAAATATAACTACAATAAACGATAACCAAAATACTTAATAACTAAAACTTTGAAATTGACTTAATACTGCCTAGGATTGCAATCCAGGTAGTAGAGAACAGGCTTTATACACTTGAAGTAATCCACACTGCTGAGGCAATCTTCTGCAATAGCTAGACTTTCTTAAGGGATGATGGCATCCTGACCTTGGTACTTTGTGTTGCTGTGGTTCTGATGGGAAGTGGCCTGAATAATTCAGTCAAGTCATTGCCTGCCAAATAGAACAAAGTCTGAAGCCAACAGGGGACGATCGAAAGCACTGTCCATAAATGCTACTTTTAAAGAACATTATGTCACCCAGAAGCTGGGAGCTCTCCTAAAGTAAGGATGAAATGACCTATTTGGGTGTTTCCACCAAAGGGAAGTGTACCATGACTCTTCAAAGTACTTGCCTACATTCAGTAGTATCACCTGCTTTGCAAAAGTCTCGGATGTTTTCATCAGGGAGTTGATCGATCTCAGGCAGCAGGCTTTCTAGTGGTAGCAGTATGATGGTGTGTTTAGAAGTACAAGTAAACACGAGGTAT